>NW_004524625.1:4814075-4859647 GCF_000260255.1 Octodon degus | reverse complement strand
TTAAAAAAAAAAAAAAAAGGGGGTCAAAAAGAAGCAAAAGTAGAAAAGGGGAAGAAAAGATGCTACAGAGGAAAACAGCGTTCATTATTCAATTTCCTATGAATAAGCATTGATGTTAGGCATATACAACTTTAGGGATTTTCTGCAAAATGCTTGGAAAAAAAAAAAAAAAAAAAAAAAAAATGATCAGGAGTCTGAAACTCTGGGCTCAAGCTGTGATCTTTGCTGGCTCCTCATATCAGCAAAGCCCTTCCTCTCTCTGGGCCTCAGCATCCACCTTCAGTCATTAGGGCAGATGAAGCAAATTCTAGAATTTTGACCTCTGCCCATTGGCTGTTTCTGCAGTTCCTGGCGACAGCATGGGTGACCTTATCCTGTGTGTGCGTGTTCCCTGGGGCAGGCTGTTCTCCACCTGTAGCTTTCACAGCCTCAGTGCTAACCACCATGTGAGCAGCCCAGTCCAGAGGCCAGGGGTCCTCTGGGCATCTTCTGTGGACGCTTCAGGAAGCAGGCATCCCCCTCTTCCCAAATCTCCTTCCTGAGATCAAGGACAAATGTTTGAAGCCTGTTCTTAGACGCACACCTGACCTCAAGTGTCCTCAAACCTAGCTTTATATATCATAGTGACTCCACAGAGCCTTTATCTGTAGGGCATAGGTTGGACAGGACAGTATTACTATTATCCCGCCTACTTAGGTTTTCCATTATCCACTGACAAACAGTCGAGGTAAATAGCTCTGCTTGAAGAGTACTATTTTCTGGGCACTTCACTTTCCGATGGAACATCCACTAAGCACAGAGATTTGCATTCTTCATGCAGTTTCTGTTATCAAAATAACCACTTGGAATGAGAGTGATCATCTCTATTTCTCAATTAAAAAAATGACAGGCTCAGAGTAGCCTAGTAATTTGTCTAGGCTCGCTTAATCAAGTGTACAGGGCAACGGGCTCGTCTGTGCAGCTCCACACTCAAGCTCTTCCCACCAGTTCTGAGTCCGGTTCCTCCAGGGCTGCTCCCTGCACACAGCAACCTCAGTACAGGAAGGAAGGAATCCTTGCTTAGATGCAAGGCACAGGTGGCTTCTCTCTGACACCTCTGGCTCCTATCTCCTGCTAGGGACTTCCCACAGTGGGTGGGGCGAGGCTGGACCTCAGCTCATTAACCTCAGGATGGAGCTTAAAGGCCTCAGAGATTTCATAGCCCAGCCAAAGGGATGTGGGTTATGTCCGAAGAGCCAGGAAAGGATGCAAGCCCTCAAGAAACAGGGCTGTGATCAGATTCTGTGCTCAGCCCTGCTTGTGCGATGGAGAATCAAAATGGGATCAGACATGGTCTCGGTCCAGAAGCATTCCTTGTCCACAGAACCAAGCCTGGAGTCTCAGCAATAGGTCATCTTCCATCATGTGCCCCAAAGATATTTCTGATTTGCGTAGTATTCTGAGGCCTCACTAAGCAAAGTGTGAGCAAGCAACACTGGCTTGCTCAGGGAACCAGTCAGAAATGCAGACTTTGAAATTCTTCACCCCAGAAGCACTAAACTTAAATCAGTGCTTTAGTAAAATTTCCAAGTGCTTCAGACGCACACTAAAGCTTGGAAACTCTTGCACTACGGCCGTGGTTTACAAGTCTCTCTGTGCCTCAGAGACACTTGGAGAGTGCTCAGAGGTAGATGTGTGGGGTGGCTTTAGGCTTTCCAGGTGATTCTGAGGCATAGAACCATAATCTGAGGTCATTAGCAGCGGGTGCTTCCTATATACACTAGGCAGGGAAACAGCCATTCATTCATTCACTCCTAAATTCAGCAGAACTTTCTGGAGTGCCTCCTTTACATTGGCCCAGTGGGAAGCACCAGGGATTTGAAGTCAGTCCCTGCTGTGGAAAGATTACACTGAGAAGGCGAACAGCTAAGCAGAAAAGTGTCTTAAGATACTACAGACATTAACAGTACATCTGCCTAGACTCTAGGAAGGATGTAGCTAGTTCTACTGGTGCAGAAGGAGTGAGGGCCCAGGAATGAGATTATAGATCAGGTGATACGTGGGCTGACTCCCAGGAGATGGGTAGGTGCTCCTAGGTGAGGAAGGGCCCTGACCGGCAGTGTGAGAGAAACGAAAAGAATGGGGACTTTGTGTCTAACAGACTGCAGCTTTCCATCCTGCCACTTAGCAGCTTGCAACCCTAGTCAAGTCCCTTCACCTCTCTGTCTTAGATTTCTGAAATCTGAGGGGAAAATCCCTACCTGGTATATGATAGTGAGAAAAATAAGGCTGTGCATATGCATGCTAGACTGCCCCTGGGACAGACTGCCCCCCCCCATGCATACGGATCCATGGTGGCTGTCTCCTCAGCCCTGTTCTTTAAGTTGGAGAGGATGCACCCGGGCGGCATCCAGGACACCATCAGGAGCACAGGCGTGGCTCCCTGTGCCAGGTGGCCCGAGGAAGAAATGAGTTGAAAAATGTCTAAAGAGCAGCACAGCCTAGAGAAGGCTCTTGAAAATTGCCTTTGGTCCTTGCACCAAAACATCAGGGACGTCATCATTTGACAGCTGAGGGGCCTGCGGCCAAATGGTTCAGGTTACCCCCTGTTGGAACCTGGGCTGCCTGCACTCGAAGCAGTCATTACTTCCTTATTCTTCACTGACCACCAGACCTCAGCTTTGTCCTTGAGCACAAAGACATGGCCATGGCTCTTGCAGACTCTGGGACAGTCCTGCCAGTGCCACCTCGCCTGGAGCTCACCCACCTGAGAAGCTGCACAGGTGACATTTCCCTGGGGCAGTGCAGGGGACAAGAGCTGAAAGCACAAGGGGCTAATATGAGTGGACAGGGCCCCCACCGTCCTCCCTCAGGGACCATTTCCTGCCTAGGTGGATAGTGCCAGTTTATCATGAGTGATGTGCAAAGAAATGAAATCGTCCCCCCATCTCCCAGTTGTCATGAGGAAAGCTGAGAGATCAGCCACTCCAACACTGCAGAACAGGATCTAAGGTCACCCTATTTAATTTAGCCAAAATCAGTGTCATCTGGGAAGATTAAATCTGGGTTACATTATTAGAATAAGTCACAAGGACATTTCAAGATAAGCAGGACATCTGTACTATCCCCACTCTGCCTAAATGAGAAGCAAAAGAAAAACTAATTTGAATACAGATACCACCTAAATAAACTGAAAATAAAGATGCTCTCTATGTTAGTCATCTTTCTGTTTTTGGGATCAAACTTAGGACCTTGCGCTTGCCAGACAGGCACTTATACTACTGAGCTATCTCCCCGGCCCTTCATGGGACTTTGAGGAACAGTTGATACTTATACCATAACACCATCTCCTAACGCCAAGTGGCAGTGCGGATGGGCCAGGGCACTGAGCTGAACACTGGAAATGTAACAGTGAATAAAATCTGGTCTCTTTCCTTCAGGTACTGGTGGCTGGCTCTAGGAGAGAGACATATAAATAAAGAGCTTAGACATTATGAGAAGTGTCCTGTAATCCAGATGCAAGCTAGTATGGATCTCAGTGTACAGAGAGGCAGGGAGGGTTTGCCAGAAAAGGTTCCCTTTGGGCAGACAATTGTGGAATAGCTGGGAAGGAGAACAGAAAGGAGTGAGGGCAGGAACCAGGGGCAAAGTCCTGAAGCTCACTGAGGGGTGTGCCATAGGTGTTCGCAAAGAATAATGTGTCTAACAAGAGTGGCCAGGAAGGCAGAACCACCATGATGGAGCCCACGTTTCCTCTGTAGGCAGGAGTATTGGGAGAGAACAGGAAGGACATGTTGGTGTCTGGTTTAGATCAGCAAGTATGGCCATGGACAGAGACCTGGCCTTGGTGTCAGAAGGAGGCGATAGGCCAGTGGTACTAGGGTAAAGAGGAAGTTCCAGGGAACATCATGTTGTGGTCACCAAATTCGAGGAAGGACAGCCATGGGTCTGGATGCCTGGCTTCATCCACAATGGCCAGGCCCCAAGGGTGCTGTCCAAAGCTCGATGAGCAGCAGGGCCAGAGGAGGTGGCCCTTTCCTTGGACCCCCAAAAGATCATGGCAGAACAGCTTTCATAAGTAATTGAAAAAACTCTAGATTCCAATACAGAATTTTGTTTTTCAAAAGGACCCAAACCTATATGCTTGGTAAACATAGACTAGTCCCCTTCTGGGCCTTTCTGGCTCTCTTGCTTATGTCCTGAAGGAATATGCAGTGGCCTGCCCAAGTGATACCCAAAGGACCCTGGCATGTGTGCCACCTTCAGTGAGCATGGCCAACACCAGCCCATCCGATCTCAATATGGAGAGGTCAGTTTGCACCCAAAAGCATTTCAGACACTCAGAAAGAGCTACTGATGCCCACAAGGGTCACACACAGGAGCTGAAAATTAGCTTCCTGGGAATGGTGAATCCAACCACAGTGGGCCCTAGACTTGGAAGAAATGGTGCGCAGCATCAGGAGATAGTGAGATACAGCTCAGCAAGCAGTGCCTACCTGAACACATTCCACATGCAATCTCTACTAACTAAAACAGCAGCCATGATTGTGGAATGCCTCCTTGGTGCTTCACTACACTAAACATTCGACATTTGTGATTCTTTTGATTTTTCCCAGTACACCCATGGTGTAGCTGTTAACATCTCCATTTTGTAGATGAAGAAAACTTGAGGCTCAGGGGCCAAACAACCTGCCCAGGTTTTAGATGCAGCAAATTCTAGAGCTAGCCTTGGAACCCAGACTGATTCTGTGTTCATCCACCCTGTGGCAGGGGCTAGACCTTGTCTCCTGAAGGTTTCTACCCAAGCCCGGCCTTCGTGGCTCTGTCCCTGAGACAGACCCTCAACATCACTGCTCCTCTGTTTTTCCTGCGGTCCTGATACAAATTACAAACTAATCTCACAGCTCATTCATATCTAGAGACTCCTGGGACCCTGATAAATACAACATGAGTATCGGCAGGAGACAGTGTTAACAATGACCCAGAGTCGGATCTGTTGTCTTATGTGTCAGTCCCAAGATGGGGTGGGAGTCGCTATAAGATTCCTGTGGAGAAGTGGTTTTATGTCTTGTAGCCTTTACATTGTTTTTTAAAGTCAACTCCCCCGTGTTTCTACCTGTTAGATGCAGCCAGGCCTAGTGCAGGCCTCACTGATCATCTTCTTAGGAAAACACGACATGCAGCCACCAGCAAGAGGCGTCTGCATTCTCAGTTAGGTGGAAGGGGTCTAAGCCTTGAGGTCAGACAACTGGGGAGGTCCCCTGAAATGGAAATATCATCCCTGGGAGACTCTGGCTTGGGTTCAAAGGTCAGGAGGTCAAGCTGCACGTCTCCAGCGACCTGGCATGAAAGAAGCAAGCTCTCACCCCTGGCCATGTCTTTCTTTTCCAGCCATAGTCCAGCACATAAATACTACCTGACCACGGACCCCATGAGTGGGGCCGTCTTCCTTTCTGATACCAACAGCCGGCGGGTGTTTAAGATCAAGTCCACCGTGGTGGTGAAGGACCTTGTCAAGAACTCTGAGGTAGTAGCAGGGACCGGCGACCAGTGCCTGCCCTTTGACGACGCTCGCTGTGGGGACGGCGGGAAGGCCACAGAAGCCACACTCACCAATCCCAGGGGTGAGGCCTTGCTCTTTAAATACTATGGAGAAGTAGTATACGGAGAGAAGTTAGAATTGCGATAGTGCTACCTACCGGAAATACTCCCACTCACCACTTCCACCCGGTCCTTTTCTAGATGGTTCTGAGTATGCCACACTCACTAAAGTCAAGCACGCTAAATGAAATCACATGCAACAGTTCGGGTAACCTGCTGTGTGCCCTCGGTGATGTACCATGAATTCTTCTCCACGTCATTACTCCTCTATGTTTAATAGTCTTCTTGGTTTTAGTGGCTAGGTAATCTTCCTTTAGTGGCTGGCCCATCCTTCAGTTATCAGTATGAGACTGTTGGACATGAATGCTATTTCTAATGTTATAGTTATGTAGAAACACCATTATACATCATTCTGGCATATGCTGATGTGCTGTCCAGCGGGTTGGCTATAAGTTTCAATTCTGAGTCCTTTAGAAAGTTGAACCACTAAATGCCCTTACTCAGTATCTTTCGTTCACTTATTCAGCAAGTACTGACTGAATGCATGGCGCACTGTGGTTGTATGGACAAGTTCGCCGTAGCAAAGTAACTGAGACTCGGACACATCATTCTGGAAGCAAGAGAGAAAGCCGTGTGCGAGAGCTGAGGGACCCCTGCCCCTTGGAGATGAGGAAGCTTGTTAGATGCAAAGCCGTCCACACCAACAGGCAGCCCTCAGGGGCGTCCACTGCAGCACCAGCCCTGCAGCCAGTGACGTGCAGTGCCCCAGCCTCAGGGGCCTTCTGAAAAGGACAGGGTGTAATACTGTCTGCATATGCCTTCCAGGGTCAGTCTGCCGGCCACCATTAATATACGTCAGGTGATATCCTGCTAAAATGTTATAGGTAATCATTTTATTAAAGACTGCCAGGGCTGGGGAGCTAGCTCAATAGGATAAGTGCCTGCCTGGCAAGCGCAGGGTCCTGAGTTCAATCCCCGGTACTGCAAAAAACAAAGCAAAACAAACAAGACTGCCACATTTTAAGGCCTGATTGCAAGCCAAAGCAGTTAACTTTTCTTTAATTATCCACTCTGTCCGGGCATTGCTGTCTACTGCTGTATGGCTTTGGGCAGGTTCCTTCGCCTCTCTGGGCATCACTGTCCTCATCTACGTAATAGGAATGTGCTGTACAGTTACCACACAAATCAAATATCATAAGCAATGTAAAGGCTTGGTTCAGGAGCACGAGGCCCATGGTAGGCGGCACGTAAGCGCTGGCTCCCGCTGCTTTGCTGCATCGCATTATGTTACAGCACATGTCATGTCCTCGTGGCACTGCGGCTCTCTCATCCGCGTGCCTAGGTGGGTCAGGTGGAAACTCTGGGGTAAACCCTGTTTCGTCAGTGCTTGGCGTCCCTCCTAGTGATGATTTTATACACCACAAGAGCAGTCTGCAGAGTGGCAGAGTGCTGGGCTGACACTGAGAGACCCCGCACTATGCTTCTTCTCTGTTCTGGCTGGCTCTGGGACCTCCTTTCTGGGCCTCAGTGTCCCCATGAGTAAGTGAGCAGGTTAGGCTAGCCAGTCCTGAGGCCCCTCTCAGCTACACCGTTCTACTTCTTAGGATTAAAACAGCTTTTTCTAGAGAATTTTGTTCGCCCTAAGCGCGCCTCGGTTGCCCTCCACACATGTGCGTTCCCCACCCCACCACACACAGATGGAGCGGCGGTGCAGTGCCCACAAGCCTGTAATTAACCCAGGGAGAAACAACAAGGGTGCCACAATATGCAGACACTTTGCAGTAGGAAGGAGGAAAGATGTCCATCTATTTAGCACAACAAAAGGAGAAAAAATGAAGTCATTAATCAGGGGACAGATCACTTCTATTAGCCTGTGCAGCCAACTTTGTAAACAAGAAACCTAATTGTTCATGGAGCGCTCATCAGTCTGAGCAGATGGAAGAGAGAGAGACAGGGCACAGCCAGGCAGACAAGAGAACTCATGGCTTGGTACTTAAGGAATAAAATTAGTTTACATTCGAGTCAAGACCACGGGAAAGGCTCCCGGCTTGAGGCTGCCTGCTCCTCTGTGTGAACGCCTCCCGAGCTGCCCAGCTGAAGGAGGGGCGGAAGGAGGAACTACGCTTTAGGGGCCATCCCTTAGCCCCCTGCTACCAAGAAAGAGACACACGGGCCCCCAGGAGCAAGGACCTCGCAACCCACAAAGTGTCAGCTGTGTCTTCATAATCCTGCTCATCATGAATAGATCAAAGACTAATTGTTCCAACCAGATGTTATCCTCCTATTTTATCAATGAAGACACTGAGACTGATAAAGTAGTTTAGCTGGTCATGCTGGCATACAACCACAATCCCAGCACTCTGGGAGGCTGAGGCAGGAGGATTGCAAATTAGAGTTCTACCTGGGCAATTTAGTGACACCCAACCCCAAAAGAAAAAATAACATCTGGTGATATGGCTCAGTGTGAAAGCCCAGGATCCACCTCCCTGAAGAAGAGGAGGAAGAGGAGGAGGAGGAGGAGGGAGTGAAGTAGTTTGCCTAAGCCAGCATTACCAGGGAGCCTCCCAAGCAGGCATCCGCACCTTGGCGAGCTTGTTCGATCCCCTCTTCCGTTGCCTGCCCAGGAGAGCTGAAGCAGAGCAAAAGCAACCTGGCTGTCCTTCGTCCCACTGCCGCCCTCTCGGATGGTCCATGTCCTGTGGTCCTCCACACGGCCCTCCTTCAGCCCCATGCCAGCCACTGTAGACCAGGCCATCCTTGGCATGTCCCTCTGTCACCCTGGGGCGGTCGCATTCGGTGGGCTCTGTATGATTCTTGTAATTCTGGACCTGGCATGGCAGTAATCACTACCTGTGAACACGAATTTTAAAGCCTGCCTCAGTCCTAGTGCCAGCCGGCCACTGAACAGCAGAGTCCAGGAGCGAGGCCAAGCAGGTGCATGCTGCAAAGGCTGCCTGTGTGATTCCAGTGCACATGGTTGGCCCAGAAGTACTGGTTTCACAGAGTCGTTTAGCTAATAAAGTAGTTTACCTGGTCAGGCTTTAGTTCTTATCACGATCACCCAAAATGCTGGTCAGCAGTGCAGACAGACGCTTGGGCTCCACTAGGGATCGTCTGAAGCAGCCACTGGGGTGGGCATAGCATACTCTGCAGGGAGATTCCTACACATGAGAATACACATGTAGAACAGTCCCTTCCTTTGACAGTAGAGAAAGCCAATGTGGAGATTCTGGCAACTTGCCCACACAAGAAGGGTCAGGAAGAAACTGAATGGGTGAGACAGTCTGACCTGCGGAGCAGGTGATCCTGGGTGATGATCCTGACTCCTGTCTCCATGAAAGCCTTCCTTGGATGTTGGATTTAACAATATTCTTATGTATGTCTATAGGATCCTTTTCAGACTCTACACTTTTATCCTGACCAGTGAAGCTAGTAAATAGAGAAACTTGATGGATGATTGTCACAGAAAAAAAAAAAAAAAATTGTCCAAGAAAGGGATTTGATCATCAGAGTTGCAGGCCCAAAACTTCACAGTGATGGTCACTGGTTCTTGAGCCACACAAGCCCCCAAACGTTCGGAATCCAGCTTTTGTGAATGGATAAGGAAATAGATAAAAATCTCTGGGCACAGCAGAGTGGGAGGGCCAGAGCTCAGGAGGAGCTGAGAACTTGAATTCTAATCTCTGCTTTGAACAAAGCGCTCAGACCAAGCCATCTCCCTATCTTTGAAAGGAGGCTGCTGGGCCAGGGATACAATTCCATGGTAGATCTCTTCCTAACATATGCAAGGTCCTGGGTTCAATCCCCAGCACCACAAGGGGTGCATTTGTGGAAGGATCTAGTCAGATCACAGTGGAGATGGTCTTGTCGGGTTGCAGGGCGCCCAGGTCTTGTGGGTCCTTGTCATCTCTGACTTTGAGTTCCCGCATTGGCTTCTGCACCCTCAGGCATCACCGTGGACAAGTTTGGGCTGATTTACTTCGTGGATGGAACCATGATCAGACGTGTCGATCAGAATGGAATCATCTCTACCCTGCTGGGCTCTAATGACCTCACGTCAGCCCGGCCCCTCAGCTGCGATTCTGTCATGGATATTTCTCAGGTGAGAAGATACTGCCTGCTAGAGCCCTCATCCTCCTCTCACCTGCCAGCCAGCCCACTGGCCATGTCTCTACATTGCACAAGCTTTAAAGCATTCCCACTTGGTGCAGGGCCTGTGATGAACCCCCAGGGCAAGAAGACAAGGAAGCCTGCCCCCACTGTCCCTGAGAGCCTGCCATCAGAGTTAACATGTTTGGAGGCCCTAGTGGAGGCCCAGGACCAGTGATGACATCTGCCCAAGGCTAGCAGAGAAGGGCGGGCAAAATTTACCTTGTGAATTTAAGCCCATAGCTACCTGGACTCCCTTCCTGATAATATACACAGGTACTTCTACATTGTCTGTTCTGTCTAGACCAGAAGCTACGTGAGAACAGGAATTCCAGGCTTTATCCTCAACTATAACCAGATTGCCTGGTATAGAGCAGGATTATAGCCCATACTGTTGATTGCTTGATTGAGTGATTGAATCCTAGCTTTGCCGCTTACTAGCTCATACCTTCAGGTAGATCTGTGCTGGCCAGCCTTGGGATTCCTCAAAAGAGCATGCACCGGTGCATGCAGTTCCTCACACCGCTCAGCAAGCCACAAATGAACAAGCAGAAGTTTCTCCTGCCCCTTTGCACAAGGGAGCTGACATTTGTGCCAGGTTTTGAAGTTTCAGTAGGACTTCAGTGGGTGGCAGAAAAAAAAAAAAGGAGACATTTCACACAAAGGGCCTGACTGTGCAAAGGCATGAGGTGCTAAGGAGCACGGTATAGTCAGTGAACTTTCACAAACGGAATGCCAAAGCGTAGGGTGCCTGGCGGAGGTGGCAGGGTTTGAGGCAGGAAGCTTGCTGTGGGGCCAGCTAGAGGAGGACCCTGCAACACCGTGCCAGAGGGTTGGGATGTTGGCTGCTAGATAAGGACAAACCCAGAGGACACTGGTGGCTGGCTGCCCAGTGAGACCTCCGTACATACCGCAGTGCGCAAGCCAAGGCCATGTCCTTCATTGCTGGCTTCTTGGGCAAGGCCTGGCCTGTGGGAATTAGGGAGCCCATCTTTTCTTTTTTTTTTTTTTTTTTTTTGCAGAACCAGGGATTGAACTCAGACCCTTGCACTTGCCAGGGAAGTGCTTATTCTACTGAGCCATCTCCCCAACCCCATGAGTGCCATCTTGCCCACATTCCCAGAACCTAGGAAATGAGGAGGCCAGCTGCAGCAGAGAAGGGTAGACAAAGCCTGCTCACACCCACACTTGTCAGGTGTGCTGCGCCAGGTGTGCCCAGCGGCACTCATATCTGCGAGCTTGCACAGCCTCACGGCTACCACTGTGCGCACATTACAGCGCCCAGGTCTCATCCCTGTGCACCCTCCAGGGTAGAGTCTGCTCGCTGCCACTCGTCCTTGCAGTTGCCAGGCTTCCCCTTGCTGGCTGCAGAGGCTCCGCTCCAGTCTGTGAGCACCCTGGTGTCGCTCTCCACAAACCTGCCCTGGCCACCTCTCCCAACATGGGCCATGAGCCAGGGAGCACAGACAGGGTGCTGAAAACTTTCATCTAAGCAGTGAGATAAAAGGCTTTGAAGACAGCTGGTGCCTATGGGAGGGGAGGAAGCCAGAAACCACCTTCGATCCAAAATCCCATCCTAAAGTCTCTCTGCCCTGGTCCTGACTACCTTCATCGAGACAAAAGCGTGAGAGTTCTTTTTAACCAAACTATCCGAAAACAGTTCAGTGGTTTGGTTCAGTGCTGATCTTATGGGAAAATTTGATTCAGTTATTGTCCAATTTGGTTTGGGAGCAGATCATGGAGGAATGAGCTTCCTGAGCCGCATGTATATTATATTATTCACACAGGAAGAGGGGGCCGCCCTTCGTTCCAGAGCTTCCTCCTTTAGCAACGCCCGGCTCCTTTGCTGGCCCGTGGGACCAGGGAGGAAAGGCACAGAAAGACAGCTGGCAGCAAGAGTGCAAAGGGGAGAACCAAGGAATTCAGGCCAGAGCCTGTGGGAAGAATCGGAGACCAGACCCAAATGAGTTTAGGAGGAGGTTTCCGTAGGAAAGGGCAGAACACGCTGTGGCCTGCTTTTAAAAAACTCAGTGGTTCTGGCCTCCACCGGCGGAGCATAACCGTGCACCTAGCAGTCGAAGTGAGGACTTCCTGTGTGCCGGGCTCTCTGTTAAAAATAAGGGTGCAGAGAGGAGTGTAGCTTCTGTTACCTGATTTAGCTGTCACAATAATCCCATGGGGAAGGTGTTAGAAACAACAAACTGAGGCTTAGTACAAGAAAATGAGCTTATAAAAGCAAAACCTTGTGTTAGGTTCTGTGAGGGATGTGGAAATGAATGAATTAGTGTCCATAATTGCCGAGCACAGTGGCGGGCAGCTAGTGACAGGGTATAATGCTCACTCCCTTTAAAATCTACAAAGAGCTTCCTCGTACTTTGCCTTATTTGATCGTCACAACTACTTTATGTAGTGCTTATCCCTGCTTTCTACATATAGGGAAGGAAGGTCCATGTTTAAGCTTAAAGTGACACTTCTAGTGACTGCAGGACTGCGACCGAAGGCGGGCTTCCCCGACCCCCATCCCACAGCGTCTCTGTGCCGTGTGGTGGTGAAGCCTCCGTTCACTCACGCCTGCACGCATGTGACGCTGTTTCCACAAGCACACCCTTCTGCAGCAAGGCCACGGCTCAGAGCACCTTAAGGAAGGCACTGAATGCTGAGGGGGACAGGGAGAGGGCGCTCGCCTCCTACTCTGACCTTTGGATTTTGGAGTGGCGCATCCTAATACTCACAAAGCCTCAGCTCTCCACTTTGGTGGTGAGGAATTCAGCCCAGCAGGAGCCCGACTGACAGGAGGTACAGCAGGAGGTGCAGCAGGAGGAGCCGGTGCTGCTGTGCTCGAAGCAGCAGCGCTGCAGTGTAGATGAGCGGAAGCAGCTCTGAGAGCAGCCCCCGCCTTCCGCTCGGGTGGGTGCCTCTGTGCGCACCGGCACAGGGCAGAGGTGAAAGGGGCGCTCGCCCAGTGTTGCTTCTGCTTTCCTCTCCCCCTTCTCTGCTGGCTTCCTCCCCTCTTCCCCTCCTCCCACTCATCAGGGCCCCATCTTTTCATCATAATGACAGGCAGAAAGGTCTCTGAAAGCAGGTCCCCAAGGTGCCACAGGACCAGAGGGCATAAAATATTTAGCGGCCAGTGTTGACAAGAAATGGGTTTTAAGAAATTGAAAATTCTCCTGTCGCTTTAGAGCAAACTGCATTCTTGATGCGGCTGAAGGCTGGTGCAAGTGTGCTCCAGCGACCACTTGGGAATGGGAGCGGCAGCCCAGGCAGCAGCCCCGGAGTGTCTGCAGCCCCCTGTATTGTGTGGATGGACAGACAGACAGGCAGGCAGGCAGGCAGGCAGGAAGACACAAAGATGAGACTAAAGGGCTTCGGGACCCAGAACCTGAGGACTGTTGGCCCTAGAGAACTGAGACTGGTCCTGAGCAAAGGAACAGATAGAAATTGTCTCACCGGGGCTAGGAAGATAGCTCAGCAATCTAAGTGCCTGTTGGCAAGCGCAGGGACCCGGGTTCCATCCCAGGTACTGCATGCCATGCTGGAGACCAAAGCCGGGTGTGGTGGCGCATGCCTGCAATCTCGGTACTGGGGAGGCTGAGACAGAAGGACCACTACAAGTCTGAGCTATGTAGCAAGACCCTGTACTAAATAAAGAAGAAATTACGGTCTCACCCCTATCAATATAACTTGTTGAGCTGCTAATTGCATTGGTAAATGACCTCATGTATACTGTAGAACATTTTTGAGGTTTAAAACCATAAAGAAGAATATTAAAATCACTGATTCTTGCATGGTTAACAGTTTTTAATCATTGCCCAAGTGTTTAATCTCCTTTCCACCCATAATCCACCTTATTGTCATATTCCCTAAATTGGTGTCACCCTGTGCTTACAGATCTGAAACCTGTTCTTTCTCTTTACATTCACAAAGTCTTTTAAGTCTCTGAACAGCTTGTCTTCCTCCTCCACCTCCAGACTCTACTGCGTGCCTTCCCCTCCCACCTGTACAACCGCTGCTGGTCTGAGCACTTACTGTGGGTCGGGGTCCCTGTGTGATTGCATTGCTGTTTTTCAAATGGGAATACCGAGGCTCTGAGAGGTAGAGTAACTTGCCCAAGGGCATAAGTGATGGGGCTAAGATAGAACCCAGGCCTGTCTGGCGCCAGCGTCTTGTCCCCTTGCCTACTGTGTCTTCTTGCTATTGTCCCTTTGTTCAGGTTTTATCAGTCTTCAGAGAACACCAGATGTCTTGGTGGCAGCTATGACACTTCAGTTTTGATGCTAGGCTGTAGGAGAATCAGTCAAGGCTTTATGTGACAGCCACTTGGTCTCCCTGGCGAGTTCTGGTGGGTGTGGGATAGCGTGGGCATCTTGCCAATCACTTGAGCATTGGTGTCTCCATTGTCAGGTTCGCTTGGAGTGGCCCACAGACCTAGCCATCAACCCAATGGACAACTCTCTCTATGTCCTGGACAACAACGTGGTGCTGCAAATCTCTGAGAACCATCAGGTGCGCATTGTCGCAGGAAGGCCCATGCACTGCCAGGTCCCCGGCATCGACCACTTCCTGCTGAGCAAGGTGGCCATCCATGCCACTCTGGAGTCAGCCACTGCCCTGGCTGTCTCCCACAATGGGGTCCTGTATATCGCTGAGACCGATGAGAAGAAAATCAACCGCATCAGGCAGGTCACCACGAGTGGAGAGATCTCGCTGGTTGCCGGGGCCCCCAGTGGCTGTGACTGTAAAAATGATGCCAACTGTGATTGTTTCTCTGGCGATGATGGTTATGCCAAGGATGCAAAGCTGAATACCCCTTCTTCCCTGGCTGTGTGTGCTGATGGGGAGCTCTACGTGGCTGATCTTGGGAACATCCGAATTCGGTTTATCCGGAAGAACAAACCTTTCCTCAACACCCAGAACATGTATGAGCTGTCTTCACCCATCGACCAGGAGCTGTACCTGTTCGACACCAGCGGCAAGCATCTGTACACCCAAAGCCTGCCCACGGGAGACTACCTGTACAATTTCACCTACACTGGGGACGGTGATGTCACACTCATCACAGACAACAACGGCAACATGGTGAACGTCCGCCGAGATTCCACAGGGATGCCCCTCTGGTTGGTGGTGCCCGATGGCCAGATATACTGGGTGACTATGGGCACCAACAGTGCCCTTAGAAGTGTGACCACACAAGGACACGAGCTGGCCATCATGACCTACCATGGCAGTTCTGGCCTTCTGGCAACCAAAAGCAATGAAAATGGATGGACAACATTTTATGAGTGAGTATCAAAATAAGACCATGGGGCAGTTGTATTTGCTTAGATGCAGTGTAGGGTTTTAGATGGATTGAGGGAGTATAAATTCTGGTATTTATTTCATTTTAATTCAGTATTTGGCATGTGAACCACTACCTGTAACATGTTCTGCATGTTCCTATTCCCAATGACGTAGCACAGCAGCGTGAGCTTAGGAATCAGAGGAGCTGGGCTTCCGTCCCAGCTCTGTCTCAGACTTAGCCTCTCTGTAGGCCTCAGTTTCCACATCTGTGAAATAGACTCAGCAGTCACCTGCCCAGAACACCACCGGCAAACGATGTAGATGAAAAGTACTCGATAAAATTCTAGTGCCTTCAGATGGCTGCTCTTCAGACCTGTGGCACTGGGAGAGGGACATCGGTGTGGGGGAACCTTCTACATCATCAAAGCTCACATCTTCGAATTCCAAAACTATATATTTTAGCCATTTTGGATCAACTTCTTATAAAATAAATTAGAAGTCCCTGTGCTTCAGGCACATGTTAAGGACATATCCTGCATAACTTTTCTTTTCCAGTCAGGAACATTAATGGGAACAACACTTGCATATTGTGCTGTCCTTTGGTGACAGCTTCTGGAAGTCAGGGGACAAGGACACAAGGCCCTGGGCCCCTTCCTGTGTAATTCTAAACTATTCTTTTATTAGCTCCCTTACCTACTAGCTATAATTTTGTTGACTTCTCTCCGAGTGGCACTGTGGTGGCGCTGTTCTCAGAGTGCAAACCTCAGGTAGGCACCTCCTCCTTCATCCTGCATAGTGCCGCGTAAGTGGTGTGGTCAGAGAAGCCCAAGCTTAGGTTGTGACAGTCGTCACCAGAAATATATGTATAAGACATTTTAGTGAATGGGCCTTATAGTATCTCTTTTTCTGCTTGGATCTTTTAAAGCTTCATTTTGGAATCCTAGCCCGGCTCTAGGTGAGGAAGACTTCCGAAGATTCGCGTGCAGGAGTGGGGGAAGGAACTGGTCTTGCTGGTGCACTGTCCCGGCAGCAGTTCGGGACACAGGAGATGTTATCTGTTTTACAGAAATAGCAACTGAGGCTGGGAGAGGCTCACTTGCCTGCTGTCGCCCAGAGCACGACAGAGCGAGGGGCCTCTGTCCTCATCTGAGGCCCACGCACTGCTCTGTCAGTTCTGCCCACCATACATCCCACCAAGCTCAAGCCCAAATGGGCCTGGATCTTTTGACCCTTCATTTTTCTCATACTGGATCAAGCATCAGTTTCTCTCAGAGCATAAAGGAAAAGGATCTGTAATTGATTTTCAAATACAGTTTGCACCCATAAATGTCACAGCATTTTGTACAAAGTTCACTAGTTAAATTCCTTTCTCCAAACAAGGGCCTTGTTAATTGCAAGAAAAGACAAAGATCCAGGAAAACAGCAATTATCTTGATTAACTCATTGAAATGGAAATACGCTAAATAATTCAATTTTCCCCTTACCCGATGGGGTGGAAATCTTGCATGCATTACTGAGCCAATACAGGGGCTGCTTTGTCAGAGCAAGCCTGTGCGCTCCATTGGTTCCCAAGGTCGCCTGCTTGTATCCCATGCCGAAAACATCACAACCCTGGCACTGTTGCTCTCCACCACCCCCGAACCTAAAACACTTTCTGCACCTCTCCCAGAAGGGCCCCTCCATCTCCTTCCTGCATAAAATGTGCAGCCATAGTTGATGTTTATGAAGAAAGAACCATTATTATAGTTGCTTTGTATAAAACAGCATTTGAAATTCCAAAGAATCCACTTTATCACAGTGCACAGATCCTTGCTCCCACGAGCCAGGCATGGAAGCTGAAGGTCCCAAAATAGAAGGCGAAACCATCTCAGGGAGGGCAGGGTGCTGCCACACACCAGGCTCTTCTCTCTTCACCTCCATGGCACCTGCAATGTCAAGCCCTCAGCTTGATGCTCAGATAAACTGGCGAGGGTCTCGCGGTGGATCGTTAACTCAGATGGCAGGAATTAGCTGCATTTTCTTAACTTGTGAACACACTAAGACACAGAGCCAGAGGCATAAGCCCATGGTCACCTGGCGGTTGCAGAGCACACCAGCACGTATGTCTGTGTTCCTCTGGCTGCACTGGCTAGATTCACCTTTGTTCTTTCTGACTCGTCTGTATAATAGAGATTAAAACAGTTTCTATTCTGGGAGCATTAGGTTCAAATTTTCCGAGAGATGGAGCATGGAAAGTTCAGTGATTCCTGCTGCCACTGTTATCTGAGGCAACACTGTGGCAGTGCTGGCGATTACAGAAATGGCATTTGGACATGAAAGGTAGCACCCAGCAGCAGTTTGGAAGTGAGCTATCAAAGGGACAAACAAAGGCGTTAACAGGTGGAAAGCAGAGGTCAGGTGCCAAGTGGGAGAGACCGAGGTATGAAGTAGCAGCGAGGCCAGGTCCCTGGAACATCCAGGCTAGGCTGGAGAGGGGGCAAAAGCAGAGCGGCGTGTTTAGATGGAGCAAAGCAAGGGGCCAGGGTCTCCCAGGGCCGCACTGTGGGCTGTTCAGCTGTGGGGGTCAGGGCAGGATGGCTGTCTTCCAGCCCCAAGTCTGAACCAGCCAGAAATAATCGCTGCCCTACCCCATCTCTGGGCCATTCTGATGATCCAAAGACTAAATTAGTAGTGAAACTAAAATGACTTTGTGAACTGTGAGGCTCCTCAGAGACAAGGTGATGACGCTCCTTGTCGTGACGGTATTTCTTAACAAGGATCTGTACAGCTTTTGTCAATGAACAATTTGCTCTAAGTGAGTTTTCTCCCTTTTGCTTCATGATGCAGCTTAGTGGATTCAATCCCAAATGTTCTAATATTTTAAAATCAGCCCAGACTTTCCGGTGGCATAGGCTATTACTAACACAACTTTAAGTTGACTTTATCGATCCTCTTAACAGATTAAATAATACATCTAACATAAACATCACATACTTCAGAGCAACTTGACTTAAAGAGTTCACAGTTGCTTTTCTCCCCTCGGGCCACAGTCTGCTGGTAAAATCCTCCGTGGAGCCGGCGTGCAGGCTGCATCTCTCAGGAGCGGCATCATCGCTTTCAAAGGTGGCTCCTGGCGGCACGGCATTCAGTGGCCAAGAAAATGGCCCAGTAGCAGGAGGCTTGGTCCCACACTGACTGGTCCGTGGGCAGGAGCAAGCAGATTCCCAGAGGTTCCTAGGGTGATGTGGCTCTTGGCTCTGGCCTCCGGTGCCCTGTGATAGCTGTGGCAAGGAGGCGCACATTGCCTACTCTTTCTGTGTTGAGCTTCAGGCTTGCTGCCTCACAGTTCTCAGCAAATACTTTATAAGTGCAGTGTGGCTTGAGAAGAGAAAGATAAGGGATGAAAAGGCATGCTAGTAAGAACACTAGATTTAGGTCCCAGCTCCTGGATTATCATCTGCAGGAAGTAGAATCCGACTCCGATTGGTGAAATGAAAAGATGTGGCCTCCGGTCTCCACATGGGCACTTGAAAGCCATTGTGGGCATCGGTCCAGCTTCACCATGAGAACAAGCCAGGCTGAAGGCAAATTTGTATGTTTTCCTTGAACTCCTGCTGAAGTAACCAGAGTAACCAACTGGCCCAACCCAAAGACCAACACACTTACGGACAGACAGTACGTGAGCTCTCCCTTACCTGGGCAGGCACAACCAGACTCAAGCAAGGCAGCTTAGCTGGCATCTCTATGCAGGCTATGAGTGTCTAGACAAGGGAGCACACAGCCCTCAGAGGCTGCAGACACTGGTGAGTGTTCCTGTCCTCCTCAGACTTGTCTCTACATCGCCAGGAGTGTTTCCACAGAAGACAGTGCGGAAAGATTTAAGCAGATATCCCTGTGGCAGACCCCGGGTGGGAATGCAGCAGGCACTGAGAGCAAAACACAGATACCTGCCTGTACCACCAGGAGCCTGCCACCCAGTCTCCCCATGGAGCCGAGGCTCCCATCCACAAAGAAAAGAGTACCACAGCGTGAGCCCACTCAGCAGAATGAGCAAAGAAGGGGGAAGTGACTCCTGCTGGAGAGGAGCGGGAGTATGTAGTGAGCCCAGAAGCACCTGAGAAGGGACGCCTGCACTGGAGAGCGCAGCATGGGCACTCAGGGACACAAGTCCCTAAGGCTGGGGGCAGGTACAGTAGTAACAGGACCACAGAAAACTCTCCCTCCCCTCTCCCAGCCAGCCGAAGAGCAAAGTGGCACAGGGGCAGAATCCCATGGGACAAGGATGAAAATGGGCACCAGAGCATGGCAGGAGACCTCTCTGAGACACAGCAGGAGGACCTGCTGAGAAAATGGGCACCAGAGCATGGCAGGAGACCTCTCTGAGACACAGCAGGAGGACCACGGCAAGATAGCTCAGCAGTCTAAAGCACCTGCTTAGGCAAGCTTAGGCAAGCTTATGCAAGCACAAAGACCGTGGTTTGATCCCTGGCACCATGTGCTGCACCAGCCCTGCCCCCAACAACAACAACAACAAAAAAAAAAATGAGGACCTAAACTGAGGATAGAGTAGACACTGAGCCCACAGGGGAAATCCTCTGTCAAAGCAGGTCTTATCCTGAGCACACTGCTGGAGGGGCTATTAGCCTTCAAGCCACAGAGGGTAACCATAGAAACAGCTGACTTCCCAGTTAACCCAAATCCTAAGTAAATTAATACAAAACCCCTCACTAATGTCCTAGCAGAAGGAAACTCAACCATCAGGCACAGAGATGCACACCCGTCATACTAGCTGCTAAAGAGAGGCCAAGGCAGGAGAATCTCAAGGGCAAGGCCAGCCTGGGCAATTTACCAAGACCTTGTCTCAAAATAAAAAAATGAAAAAGTTTGGGGATATAGCCTAGAGGTAGAGCACCTCTGCTTCAATCTCCAGTACTGCAAAGATAAAAGGAAAAGGAAACCCATAGCCATTTCCAGCATCAGCCATCGCCTCAGCATCCCCTGTGCAACACAAGATGTCACGGTTTCAGCGGAACACACAAAAAGCAAGAAAAAGCAGAAGGGGAATCATCAGAACCACATTCAGATGTGACACAGGCATTGGAGCTATCTTTCAGAGAATCTAACTATAATTATATTAAAAGCTCTAATGGAAAAGGTGAACAGTATGCAAGATCAGATGGATAATTTCAGCAGAGGAATGTAAGAAAGGATCCAATGAAAATGTTCAGAGTGCTAAACAGTCATAAAGATGAAAAATGCTTTGGACGGGCTCATTGCTCCCGGTGACGTGGTATAGCACAGCCGGAAGGAAGACAGATCATTGGAGCTACCGAAATGGAAACACAGAAGAAATACAGACCAGCACGTTCAAGAGCCATGAATCCTGAGGTCTAACCTGCACATAACTGGAATTCCAGGAGAAGACAGAAGAAACAGGCAGAAGAAATATTTGAGGAAATAGCGGCTATGAGTTGTTCATGGACCTATATCCCCAAACACTCAAAAAGCACCAGGCAGAAAGTGCACAAACACACATATCCTATTGAAACCACTAAATACAAAACAAAGAAAGAAAATCTTGAAAACAGCCAGGAAAAGAGGAGGAAGCCTTTCTATAAGAGGAACAAACATAAGCATTATGGCTGACTTCTTATAGGAAACCATGCAAGCTAGAGGAGAGAAAGTACTGAAGGAAAAACCACTGTCCCCTCAAATGCAAGGTCCAACAAAAATACCTTTCAAGTAAAAGCATGTTCTAGAGATAAGAGAAAGGAGTGAGGACCCAGAAGGTACCAACCGCAGAAGAGCCATACCGACCCAGGCTGCTCAGTCAGACAGCAGTCGGCTGCCCCCGCTCGCAGCTGCAAGGAGCAGGCATTCGGCAGAAGCTGCAACTGCTCTGAGATGTAGGGCAGCACTGAGGATAGGCAGGGAAAGCCCGCCCCGACCCCAGCCTTGGCCAGTGTGCACCCCCTACATGACTTAATCTAAGGGGAAGAGGGCCAGCACAGGTGCCCAGGGACACAGGCGGTAGGGGGTGACCTCTCTAGTATGGAGAAGGGCAGAGAATGGATGGGGTGGAGCAGAGTGACCAGCACAGAGACCCGCTGTTAGAGAAGTGGCAGGGCCAGGACTCAGTTCGAAGCCTGCCCGAATCCTGCGCGTGTCCCACCAGAGGCACCGCCACAGTACAACATCAGTGAGAGAAAGCTCTGCAGTGGGAGGGAGGACCAGGTCTTGGCAGTCCTAAAGGTTCACGGCAAGAACTTAATTCTACAGGAAGTGGGTATGGAGGACCAATTTTTACTGAAGAAGTAAAAACGTGCCCTGGCTCTGACACGATTTTCAAGTAGCCAGTGATACAATAGTGCCATCCACACCTATGCTCCAGGCTGGGGACTGTCGCACACACAGTGAGTTCATGACGCCCAGGTGATAACAGCCATTCCCCTCATTGGTGCTGGTGTCATTTCAGACAATCAGAGCTGAGAGTCAGAAATCAAATCTTTACTTTCCAACCCCAGTGTGAAGATCAGCAAAAGTTTGGTATCACAGAAGCAATTTGGCATTTTCCTCCCTAGCTGCGCATAGCAAGTGGCTTGGGATGGAGCGCCAGGCGAACAGGAGAAAGCCCTGCAGTGTGTGTGAAGATACCCGTTAGCAGACCTCTTCTGAGAGCCGGGTTCACAGCAACTACATGAATCTTTTATGTGTTTTCTTCCACTGTGCTCCAAAGATGCTTTGGAAAAATAGAGCAGGAAAAGCCAGTTGAAGGAATTAGCAGAGAGCCCGTCGTCTGACCAGCACTGGCCTCCCCCCGCTGCCCACAGTGAGGCTTGGCACTGCTACAGAGTCAGCTGCAGCAGCCAAACAAAGCGTCCGGAAGGGACAGCCGTCGGTCTTCTTGGCCCACTGGAGGCTTCCAAACAAAACTGTCTCGTATTCCACATGGCGATGAGCACGAAGGCTTTGATTTGAAACATTATCACTTTTAGGGAAAGTGTAAAAAGAAAGCACACATTCGCTAAGGCCAGGCAGACCTGACTTTGAATCCGTGTGCTTTCCTAACTGTCATTTTAAGCAAGTTCGCATCTTCTGTGAGCCTCAGTAGCACCACTGCAAACTCACAATAACAATAATCCCAACCTCCAGAAAAGTGGTGGTGTGCATGATGCTGGTACCTGAAGTCACTCTGTGAATAGCAGCTGTCCCTTCCAGGGAGGGTTGGGGCAGCACAGCAAATGAAACAGATGGAGGTAATTACCCCCAGTGATGTCCTGAAAATCAGCACAAGGGCAGGGGCCTAACTCAGTGGTAGAGCCCTTATCTAACACGCCTGAGGCCCTGGATTCAGCCCTCAGTGTGACCAAAAAAAGCCCCTACTATTTCCTTATGTATCTGTTAGTGCATTGTTGAGTGGGCATTGTTGAGTACCTTCTATCTGCTGGGTGCTCCTGCAGGCTCTGAGGATGCAGACAGGGTCACCGGCCTCACTGAGCTTATACAACAGCAGGACGAGACAGACCGCAGTAGGCAAAGAAATGGGGTAGTGGGTAGAATGAAGACAACTCAGCGAGGTACGCCACAGAGGGCAGGACCTGTGCCAGAAACACTAATCAGGGCAGCCCTCGGCAATGCAGCAGCCATGGAACTGAGACATGAGGGGTGAAAGGCAGCAGCCGCATTGGCATCGTGGGGAAAGGCGTCCCTGCAAGGGAACAGGGAGTGTGAGCACTCCCCAGCCTGGACCAGGTGAGGATTGTCAGGGAACAGAAACCCAGAACCTCAGAGGACGTCACTGAGAGGCAGGAAGGAGTGAACCAGCATTCATGCACACTTAGCATCTCATGTGCACCCAGCATTCTAAGTTCTGGGGACACAGCAGTCACCAACTGAAGTCCTTTCCTCAAGGACCTGACATTCAGGGAGGACACTCTCCTGGGGCCCTGAAGGCCACAGGAAGAGTTTACATTCATTTAAATAGGCTGCCTCTTTTGATCTTTGTGTGTGTGTGTGTGTGTGTCTATGAGGTGCATGGAGGAGGAGGAAACAGGCTCACCGAGGCTGTGCTGTGTAGCCTGCTGGCACACCACCCTTCGTGGTGAGGGGCTTGCAGGTCAGAACAGCAGAGACCTGAGAAGCTACCCTCCAGGGTCCCATTGCTGGCCGCATCCAGCTGGCCTCACAGCCTAGGCTATCTCACTCCAAAGACCTTCCCATGCAAAATGTCCCTCCCACTGCTTATGGTTAGGAAGGAAGAAACTCTCCAGGATCTTGGGGTTCCTGTAACTAAAGCCATGACAGACATAACTAGGCTATTGTCTGTCACCCAGTCACAGGGCTGGGCTTGAGGTCACTGGAATCCAGGGAGCCCAGAGAACAGCCCTTGCCAGACCCTGCACCCTGGGGGAGAGCTCTTGGCTGCTCTGCAGGGCAGAAAGGGTTCGGAGGGGGTGGCCCGGGCAGAGCAAGCAGGGACGGGCAGCTCTAGTTCTTCCCCCACAGTCAGCCGGGGGAACTCTGCTGACGGGATAATCACAAGTATTGATCTAGCAGCAGGGAGATCCAGCGGCATTTCTCAAGCTCTGGAAGGCAGGGAAATGAATGAATAGGAGACAAAATTTTATAAATTGGCTGTTCTATTTGATGTTCATTTAATTAAGACATTCGGTCCTTCTAATGGAAAATGTGAGGAGTGAAAATTACTGGGTTTGGGCCGTCTTGTAGAAAATGAAAACCAGATCACGAAGGCATGAGGCCTTTAGGTTGTATCTTCCTCAGGCTCAATTTAATTATACAGTCCAGGCTACCGTCAATAATAATTACCGCTGTCTGCCTCGGTGCAGAGCCTCATTCTGCCTTGGAGCTGAAAGCTCTGGGGAGATGGTTAAAGTGCACACAAGGGAACAGCTCTTGCCACACTTGTGGTGTCCTAGGTGCTCGTAGGTGTCGCTGTGCGTGCGGCTCTGAGTCCCGTGGAGGTGACGTACAAGTCAGCACAATCTGTCCTCTCCCAAGAGGCAGGAAGGAGGCCTTGCGTGTTCGGCCCTGTGTTCCCTTAGCAGCATGCCCTGTCTGGCTTCTCTGTGCAGTTCCACTGGGGCTACAGCCAAGAGGAACTCGGGGCCAGATGCCCTGGTCTGCTGTACTGGCACGAATCAGGCTTAGCCTATTTGGGGAATGACACAGATGCAGAGAAGTACACAAGATCAGAGCACAAGGGGAAGTCCTCAGGAGAGGCGAGGAGGACTCAGATGTCAGCCAGCATTCATTCCCAGAGGTCCAGTGTGTGCCCAACATCCTGAGTTCTGGGGACACAGCAGTAGCCAATTGAAGTCCTTTCCTCGGGGAGCTGACATTTGGGGAGAACAGTCTCCTGGAGCCCTGAAGGCCTCAGTAACAAGTCTGCATGCATTTAGATAGCCTCCCTCTTTTGGTCTTCACCATGTCTCTAAGTGGAGGTGGGATATGACTCCAGATTCTCAGCCTTAAAGTCTGACTCCAAAACATTGTCCTGACCTAGAACACTCAGCCCCAATACAGAGGAACTTTCTGGAATAAAGCAGATGCTCCTCACACTGATCCTGGGTTGGGGCAGGGCCGGAGTATCCTTCCCACTTTGTGGATTAGAAGAGAAATTCAGAGTCCCGTAGAGGACTTTCCAGCAGAGATCAACAGGTGGTGCCAGATCCTGGACACCGTGTGCTGGGCGAGGAACATGGGTGGCAGGGGTGAGGTCTGAAAGGAAAGCAGAACATGCAGAACCTGGCAGGAGGTAGAAATGCCGTCTTCCTGCTGCAGCACTGTCATATTTCTGTTCATCGGTGCTGCCCTTTGGTTTCTAGGTATGACAGTTTTGGTCGCCTGACAAACGTCACCTTCCCTACTGGCCAAGTGAGCAGTTTCCGAAGTGACACAGACAGCTCAGTTCATGTCCAGGTAGAGACGTCCAGCAAGGATGATGTCACCATAACCACCAACCTCTCGGCCTCCGGTGCCTTCTATACTCTACTGCAAGGTAAGCCAGACGTGGCCTGGGGACTGAGATGTGAGGCTGGGAAGACCGCTTTGGAACAGGATGACACTAAAAACAGCTACAGGAGCTGCCCACAAACAAGAAAGAATTATGACTGGTTTCTCTCTGTATTGCCACCTAATTTGCAATCACATGAGCCAGAGTCCAGTAAACTCTCTCCCAGAAGCTTCAGAGCAATATGTCATTGTCCCATCCCATTATCATCAGAACAAAGAGGAAAGAATCCATTAGCTACTAATCCAGGTGACCTCGTTATTCTGCCATTCTAATGGCTCCCAGATTAAAAGACTTAACACTCACACGGGCACAAGCAAAAACAAAGGACAAGAATAATTACACCTAATTATGGAAGGGATTTGGCCATGGAGAAGTCCTTCCCGAGCAGCAGACGAGGTTTATGCCTCTGCTAAGGCTCCATAGAAGAGAGCCTCCCTACACCCACTGGCTCTTCCCTGTTGTGCATTGATCGCTTGGCTTCAGGTAAATCACTAGCAGAGCCCTGCTGGGGGCTGTCGGCCTCAACTGTTCTCGTGAGATACGCTGACCCAGGGTTTTGTTGGATTTAGTAAGCATGAGAAAGAAGAAGAAGAGGCTATCACTAAGGAAAGCCCTGCCTAACATTTTCCCAAAAGCTTTAACACAACAGAGTACAAAGGAGCTTAGGACTGAGAGGCATAGGCCTAATTTCCAGTTCTGACTGCTACCTCTTCGCCCACTGTGGCCCTCAATTTTATTCTCCAGGAAAAATGAAAAGCAAGTTGAAATAGGGCCAGCCAAATAGCTCAGCAGATTAAAGCACCTACAAACAGGCACAGGAACCGGGGGTTCGATCCCCAGTCTGCCGTGCCGGCCCCGCCCCCGAAGCACACTGAGACAGCAAATGAGGCTGGGCGTGGTGGCGCTCGCCTGTAATCCCAGCTCTTGGGAGGCTATAAACAGGCGGATCACTACGAGTCCAGTCTAGTAGTGAGACCCTGAACACCCTGTAGACCATTCCCTAAAATACAAAAAAGAAATTTTAAAAATTAAAAAAGAAAGAAAAAGAAGCGAGTAGAAGCTGTGGTAAGTGGGCTGCGGCAGTGCAGAGAGAGCAGGGGTTCTGAGTGGACCGGGGGCTCTGTGCCTTCCGTGCTGGATCCCACCAGAGTGAACTGGGGGTCACTTTTTTCTGAGCTCAGTTTCTGTGTCTGGCAAGTGATGCTGCATTGTACTACCTGCCTCAGCATTGCCCAGGTGATCTCTTTCTACAGCACTGGAAAGTGCTCAGCATGAGCCAGGCACAGAGTACTGCTCAGGAAATACTTGTTAATTAACTGAGTAAGTATTTCATTAGAAAGCAGTTTGACTTACCATATGAAAATAAATGTCTGTATATATACATGTGCTTCTTATTCCCCAAGGTGGTCCTTTGCCGTTTAGGGAGCTCTAGGCCAACAGTGTTTCTCAAAGAGAAAATAAACTCTGGAATTTCCTCCCCCACCAAGCATCTTTAATGGTGGGTTGGAACATCTCTCTGCCTATCAGGAATTTAGTCCCCAACAGGATTTATTGTGGAGAAAAGGTAGCAGCTTCCAGCCAGCCTGGCTTCTGCCTGGTGGACAGCAAAACTGGTAATTGCTTAGACATGCGTTCTGTGCTTCGAGCCTGTTTTCATCTCTGTAGTTAAGAACTGTTCCATCTGTCCACTCCAAGATGCTAAATTCAAAAATGCCACACTTCCCCAATTTTTTTCTTCTTCTTCTTTTTTTTTTTTTTTTTTGCAGAACCGTGGACTGAACTCAGGCCCTTATGCTTGCCAGGGAAGCTCTTATTCTACTGAGCCAGCTCCCTGGCCTTCTTCTGTATTTAGGACAGAGTCTACAGGGTCTATAGGATCTCACTGCATAGATTGGACTTGTAGTGATTCTCCTGTTTTCAGCCTCCCAAGCACTGGGATTATAGGCATGCGCCACCATACCCAGTCTCAATCGACACCTCAGCGTACCCCACGGGGCTGGCACATCATGCCAGGGATTGAACTCTGGCCACTGCACTCTGCCTAAGCAGGTGCTTTAGTCCATGGAGCTATCAGGCTGGCCCCCAATTTTAAAATATACCATCAATTTAATAACTTTATACATCAAAAAGCTAGATACTGCTCAAAATGCATTCCTGGGATAGAAGACACATTCCAATTTTAGAAGCATGGATGTGTGAAAAGGAAAAAGTATACCTGGAACCCAGGAAGCACAGCGCCTGTCTCCCCATGAGCACCTCTGCACACCCCTCTCCTCACTCCCTGTGAGATTCCAGTGCCCAGCTTTGCATTCGCCTCAGTACTGTTTGTGCAAAGCTCTTTCAGGGTCAGCTCATATCTGAAAAGAAGAAGTCATAAGAAGTAGCTGCTAATGAGTAGGCGCTCTGGAGAGCCACAGCCAGTGTGGATGGGGCGCATGGGAGGCTGTCTCCACAGACGCCAGCCCGTCCACTGACCGTAGCGGATGTGTGTGGGTTCCACAAGGAGCAGTGTTAAATGATAGACGGACACAGGCATTTTCACTCTTCAAAGCAAGTAAAATGCGTATTGTCAGTGAATAATGCAAGGAAGCTTTGAGGCAGACATTAGAATTCATGTAGGTGAAAGAGAAGTGTGGCAATGTGGAGGCAGGGTTGGGGGGCAATTTGATGCCATCCGAGCAGGGAAGACTGGGAGATGGGTACCCCTGAAAACCACATCCTTATGGCTTGACTTAGCTCAGGACATACCTAGTTTAACTCAGCAAATATTTACTAAGTCATAGAAACAGAACAATAATAATAGTCAATTGGAGTGCTTGCTAACCTCCAACTGTATTCTTAGCATTTGACATTTTAGCCCTATTTAATCTTTACAACAGGCCTAGTAGGTCAGTATTACTAATGCCTCCATTTTCTAAGTGAAGGCAGCAAGCAAGCACTTAAACAGATTTCCCCATGGCAGACGCCTAAAAGGCTCTGTGGATCCGTGTAGCCTGGCTCCAGAACCCATCCTCCAGACCACCAATGAGACACTGAAGTAATGAGACACTATGGAAGAGCTGTGCACAGGACTAGAATTCTCTGTGGCGGGTGCATGAAGTGGATGGTAGAAACACAGCCGAGATAAGGAGGACACATGACAGAGCCTAGCAGTGTCACATGTCAAGCTAATAATCACGGACATTTCTAGAACACCATCGACCAGTACTGTTCTCAGTAGTACCTGTTCATCTCATGCTGTCCTCAGAGCACCAGGCAAGGGCACAGCTATCATCCCCAGTGTACAGCGAAGCCACACAGGCGTGCCAGGCCCCAGAGGAAAGTGAGGTCACATGGCAACACAGTGGCAAAGCTGCACCCCATCTCTGGGAGATGGGGCCTCTCCCTGGAAGTGCTCAGACACTGGAGAATGTGCCAGCTCTGCGCCCCTCAGCTGACGACCACGGATGGGGCCCACAGGGAGCCCGGAGAGTCTGCGGGTAGGAGAGGTAGGAGCGGCCAGAGGAGAAATGACGCTGAGCAGAGCCCAATGGGAGGACAATGGCTGACATCCACTGAGGACAGAAGAGACCACCAGAAGGGCAGATGGAGGCTGAGTGGCCGGAGACACTGGCTCCATTACAGAGTTGGCATGCATTGTTCAGCTGAAAATTACTTTTCCTCCAGAAATTTCTTTTAAAGATCCAAATTAAAATGCTTTAATCAGATTTAAATTTTTTAATCAGATGTGTTTTTTAAAACCATGATCATATGTCTATGTATGCATGTATCTGTATATACTATATTTGTATATATGCTATTTTTACCTTCTTATAAAGAACACCATTGGGGGCCGGCCAGATAGCTCAGCAGACTAAAGTGCCTGCTTAGGCAAGGTGCAGCAGCCAGGCTTTGATCGCCAGCATGCTGTGCCAGCCCCACCTCCAGGGTGTGCTGAGGCTGCGACTGAGACTGGGCATCGTGGCATGTGTCTGTAATCTGAACACTCGGGAGGCTGAAAACAGAAGAATCACTACGAGTCCAATCTGTGTAGTGAGACCCTGTAGACCCTGTAGACCCTATAGACCCTGCAGACCCTGTAGACCCTACAGACCCTGTAGACCCTACAGACCCTGTAGACCCTACAGACCCTACAGACCCTGTAGACCCTACAGACCCTGTAGACCCTGTAGACCCTACAGACCCTGTAGACCCTATAGACCCTGCAGACCCTATAGACCCTGTAGACCCTATAGACCCTGTAGACCCTACAGACCCTGTAGACCCTATAGACCCTACAGACCCTGTAGACCCTATAGACCCTGTAGACCCTATAGACCCTACAGACCCTATGCTAAATACAAGTTTAAAAAAAAGAACACCATTAATATGACGAGAGCCTTAAAATGTCCAACTTTTGCTCTAGCAATCCTACTTGATTAGAGTCTTCTCTAATTAAACTGAAAGGAAGACGTTAATTTTTATAAAGCAAATTTCAATGAAATTCACTTTTGTTATTTATCCTTTTAAAGTATACAATTCAGTAGTTTTTATTGTATTTACAAAGGTGGGCAACCACCACTGTTATCTAATTGTAGAACATTTTATCAAATGGAAAAGAAACCCCATACCCAGTAGCAGTCACCCCTCCTCACCCCCTGCTCTTCAGCTCCCGGAAACTACTCATCAGTCTATTCTGTGTGGATTTACTCGTGCTGGACATTTTATATAAATGAACTCATACAGTGTGCAGCCTTTTGTGTATAACTTCTTACACTTATTATAATATTTAAAATATCTTTCTTCGCAGTATCATAATGGTGAAAACCTAGAAACAAATTAAATATCTGAGATATAGATAGATATAGATATAGATATATAATTTCCATATAATGAAGTACTACAGTCATTAGGAAAATGTTTATGAAAAATGCTCATAATATAGTGATCAGTAAAAACCTTCAGGAGAAGCTATTTGAAACTGTAAGTGCATTAGGAGATATCCTAAAATCTACAACTATACAAAAAATTTGTAACAGCTTTAAGTATTGAGGTTGTGGGCTATGCTGTCCCCACTTTCTCTAGTGATAACATAATAAGGAGAGATCATTTAGACCCACCCCTTACTCCAGCCTGTGCTTGCCTTGCCCTCAGACCAGGTCCGGAACAGCTACTATATCGGCGCCGATGGCTCCTTGAGGCTACTGTTGGCCAACGGCATGGAGGTGGCACTGCAGACCGAGCCGCACCTGTTGGCTGGCACAGTCAACCCCACCGTGGGCAAGAGGAATGTCACACTGCCCATCGACAATGGCCTCAACCTGGTGGAGTGGCGGCAGCGAAAGGAGCAGGCCCGTGGCCAGGTCACTGTCTTTGGGCGCCGGCTGAGGGTAAGGAAGAACTTGAGGGCCATGGGGTGGCATCCTGGGGTATCTGGAGGATGGGGCTCTGTTCTTGCAGCTGCCTGGCACCAGTTTCCTTACCTGCAAGAGGAGGCCCTAAAGCGGGGTGCCACAGGGAAGAGGATATTATTTGTTTCCAGTTTTGACCTGTGAAGAGGCCACTGGCATGACCAATCAGTCTGGGGTGAATTTCTAGCAGATGTTATTCCGTGAGTGCATTTGGGTGAGTCATTTTAGGGTCTCAAATTCATTCCCCATAAAATGGGAAAATCAAAACCAATTTTACAAGCTCCTGCAAAGACTAGAAGTAACATAAAGTGTCTCACACAGATTCTCGCATATACCAAGTGGTCAATAACACTTACTCTTGGTGTCACTGTTACTATTGTTGTTACTCTTGCTCATAGGTCCCCAAATTCATTTTAGCTATTTGGAACCTAAGCCACACTCTGTATGCTTTCCAGATAGAGTGACCCCTGCTACACGATCAAGGTGACTGCCCCATAGCCGTCACTGCCAGGGCTGGCTAATGGTATGGCATTCCAAAGACTTTCTAAGATGAGGGCACCCTGAGGCAGGCTTTCTCTGCCTGCCTCCCACACGCCTGTGGAGTGTGGCCTCAGCCCAGAGCCTTAGCACCAGCTTTTCCCGCCAGCCCCAGCAAGGAGGGGACAGGCGGAGTGAACCAGGTCTGACTTTCTGCCCAGCACCCTGTAGCCCATGGGCCATTTGCTGGGCCAAAGCAAACCGTAGAAGTGAGCTAGATGCTTCCTGCATTCTGACAGTGGCAGAAGCACTCTCTTCATAGCACAGCTTGGCTGGTCTGTATTCCTGTGCTTCACTGTGAAAAGTTCTTACATACTCCTGTTTACACCTGGGACAACCAGGGTCTAGAGAAGGTAAGCAATTTTCCAAGTCATCTAACTAGGTAGGGTAAAGGCTAGGAGACAGGCCCATAACCAATTCAGAAATGTTTGGTGGTTTACCCAGTAGCAAAACCTAGAACCCAAAAAATCAGGCTTCATTTGTTCCCTCAAGACCTGAGAACTCAGCCCGGAGTGCCGCAACCCTAATGTGGGAAGCAGCTTCCCAGTAGTTCCCAGAGGAAGCGAGAGCTCTCTTTGTTCTCCATGGCCTGCCACCATCTGTGGCCGCCCTGGGACTTGATCTGAATTCTCAAAGACCCCTTCCTGCACATCTGAAGCAGCCACTAAGCAGGAGGCTTGACCTAGGCTGGATTCCTGCTGGCCACGTGTGAAGCCTGCAGCGACTGCCCTGATTCCTCTGTAGAACAGGATAATCTACTCCAACCACCTAGCCTTGCCTTGGACCCCAGGTGCTCAATAAAGGGCAGCAATTAGCACCAGTAGGATTTTCTCTTTGCCGTGTGAACTGGACCAAAAGTTCCCCGGGCTTTAATTGGTCCCTCTCCCAGTCTGAGATTGATGATGTTGAAGTCGGGTGGCCACATCTTGCTTCCTCCTAAAATAAATGGCCACCCACAGTGGCAGATGTGGAATTAGAATTTAGCCGGGTGTGCCTCCCCATAACAGAGCTCATTTTTTTATACGACTGGGAACTTTTTTAATAAAGAAAGATGTAAAATAATCTCATTGCTGCCACTGCAGAGCACAAGACACATTAGGTGGCTCCCCTGTGAACTGCTTAATTCAATTTTATTAATTTTGGCACAAAGGGGCAGCTCACCTAACTAAGATCCTCCCAGGGGTGTGGGGGCTGCTGTTCCCTGCCCCAGGGGGAGCCACAGGATGACCTTCCAAAAGGTGCTTGAGAAAGACCCCTGGCACTGTTGCTAGTACAGCCCATGCCTGCCTTTGCCTCCTCCCCAGGGCACAGAGCTGCTGCCTGTGACACCTCGGAGTTTACACACTGCCACCGTGTTGCTTCTGCAGTTGTGCTTGATTACCCCACGGAAAGCAGCCTTAATATGAGTGGGCCATTCACAGCTAGAGTCCTCATCGGGCATTGTCATTATAAATCCGCATTTTCAAGGCCTTAGTGTTTGGGGGGCGGGAGATGCAAATTTGCCCTTCAAGACTGACCAAGATCACTTGCTGCCCTTTAAGGGAGGTCACTGCAGCCCTTCATTATCCAGGACCTTCCGTGGGCCAAGCACTCTTCAGTCTTTCCAATCCCCACAACAGTGCTGTGGTCATACAGGGGAAGGAAGGAAGACTCAGAGAAGGGAAGACGCGCCCCCGGGCCAGGCAGAAGAGCTGTGCCAGCTCGGCCGTGTTCTGGCCTTCATTCCTAGACCTCCTTTCCCCCGCCTTCTTATTTTTTTAACTGCAGAAAGCCCCAGAGAGCCTTTCATTACCTCAGGATACACATGCCATTTCACATCATGTGACCTAATTACCTGCTTTTCTCTTGGCTTTTCCACTTGTCAGACTTCACCAGTGAGGAGTGGAAAAGACAGACAGTGCACCCAAGAGCCCCAGAAGGCGAGCGCTATTAAGGGAGCCAGCGTGTCAGCATCGGAGCACCTGGCAGTGTCGCAGGGCAGCCAGTGCCCAAGGCCCAGATGCAGATACAGATGCAGGCCTCAATGTATATTTCTTTATTAAAATAGGAAATTTCCAACTTACTGCTACCTTCTGTGGGAGCCTGCATTTCGGTCTCTGAATGGAAACTCAATTGTGTGCTGCCCCAGAAGCCCAGGTACAGACTGTGCCAGGCACTTCTGGCCCTGCAGGCAGGAACCAGGGTTCCAGAGCAGGCACTGTCCCCAGCTGGCCCAAAGCTCCCTGCTCCCGGGGCCTCCAGGATAAGGACAGAGGAAGCAATCCTTGGGGCTGACTGAGGTGATGGAGAAGCAGGGCAGGCGAGCCCCCAGGAAGGCCAGGACTCCCTACAGAGCCAGCAAGAGTCTGCTGGCAGGTTGCCAGGGGCAAAGCCAAGCCCAGGCTCAGCTCTTCACCAGTCACAGGATCAGCAACAAATGCCATGGCATCCGCAAACCTCACTCTCTCCAGAGTCACCCACAGCACCGTGGCTGGCACCAAATGCAGGTTCCAGGGATTTTTATTTGATGGCTGTGTTTTTATAAAGTAGCCAGGAGGGCTGTGCCTTTTGTCATATTCCGTACTAAAAAATTGCATAGAAAATTGTGTGGATCCCCCTCGGCTGCAACTGCTATCTGCCCAGCATCAGCATTGCCTCCATCTCCCAGCAGCCCCATGTGGCTGGCCTTGCTATTTCATGTGACAGATGGAGGCTATCATGGAGCTGACAGGAGACAGAGCCAGAAGCCAAACCCATGCATGTGGACGCTCACGACTTGTGCTTGCTCCTTCTCCTCTGGAGCAGCCTGGCACACTGACAGTCACACTGGTCATCAGAGCGAGCCTCCACTGCCAGCCAGTTCTCTCAGATTAACTCTCTGCTCTCTGTCTTCCTGCCCCAGGTTCACAACCGAAACCTCCTGTCTCTGGACTTTGACCGTGTAACTCGCACAGAGAAGATCTATGATGACCATCGTAAGTTCACCCTCCGGATCCTCTATGACCAGGCAGGAAGGCCCAGCCTCTGGTCACCCAGTAGTAGGCTGAATGGTGTCAATGTTACGTACTCCCCTGGGGGCCACATCGCCGGCATCCAGAGGGGCATCATGTCTGAGAGAATGGAATATGACCAGGCTGGGCGCATCACATCCAGGATCTTTGCTGATGGGAAGACGTGGACCTACACATACTTAGAGAAGGCAAGTGTCTCTCTCCCTCTGTTCCTGGCCTTGCCACATAAAATGCCAGTCGTTGTCCCCCAACCCATGCCGGCCTATGTGGCTGACTTCCAAGGAACACATCTAACCCAAGTGGCCTTCAAATGAAGATACTCATTTTAAAAAAAAAATGTTTGGAAAAATCTGCCACAAAGGGTGAGGATGTCCCAAGGAGTCATCTGGGTGAATCGTAGTGATAGTGTGGTAGATCAGAGGCCTAAAGCAGGAAAACAGGAAAGTTCTGACTGATCCAGTAGAGCTCAGACCAGCCCCAGAACTTCCTGGACCTGCAGAACAGAGCAAGGTCTGCTCCCAGGTCCGGCCTCATGTTGCAGTCCCTCACAGAGAACTTAGTGGAGGCCTGGGGACAGGATTACGCAGGCAGTGCTTGGTCCTGAGCTCCTAGTGTTAGGCATGGCCTAGGTAAATCCCTTCTGCTTCAGAATTCCCTTCATCCCAGGGACTAGGAACCAGAGGTGACATAAAATCAAAAATTGGCCCCAAATAGAAGAAAATAGTAGTTTTGATGCCTAGATGTGAGTAGGCTTGTTACTTGCTTCCTTTTCCTGAGGAAAAGTCTAAAATTCCTCCCCAGTTCTCACATCCAGACCCCACTTTGTTTCCAACTCCCAGTCGCCTTTCCAGGGCCCAGGCTCTACTTGCTGTGGAGATCATTTCCTGACTAGGGTGGTGGGTGAGTCTGAGGGAGGGCTTAGAGGGAGAGAGAGCTTGGAGGACATCTGACATCCTGAAAACCCAGGCCAGCGAGGGCAAGAGCTACCCTGGTGCTACACATAAATGTGTTGTCAGAAGCCAGGTTGTCTCTTCCCATCCCAGCACATCCCCTCTTTGCGTCACCCTCAGGGACACATGGCTTGATTAGAAAGACTGACGTGGCTGTTGCACGTACCTCAGGCCCGGGCTTCCCAGCCTTCATCATACCCCATCATGCTGGGAAGAGAGTAGCCCAGGACCACAGAAATGCACGCACAACTGCTCATGGATGGAGGCAGATGGCCCTGCTAACACCAAGGGCGGGAAGGAAGCCCTCCCACACACATCTGTGCCCTTTGCAGGCGCCTGTGGCTCATTGGCTGGGAAGCTGTGGCTGGGCCTAATGTAGGAGAATCTCCACATTCCTAGGACGTCCATCTCTTTAAGTCTCTGCTCGTCATCTCTTGGTTTTCCTCCCTGCAGTCCATGGTGCTGCTTCTCCACAGCCAGAGGCAGTACATCTTCGAGTTTGACAAGAACGACCGCCTCTCATCCGTGACGATGCCCAACGTGGCCCGGCAGACCCTGGAGACCATCCGCTCTGTGGGCTACTACAGGAACATTTACCAGCCCCCTGAGGGCAACGCTTCGGTCATCCAGGACTTCAGTGAGGACGGCCACCTGCTCCACACCTTCTACCTGGGCACTGGCCGCAGGGTGATTTACAAGTACGGCAAGCTGTCGAAGCTGGCAGAGATGCTGTACGACACCACCAAGGTGAGCTTCACCTACGATGAGACAGCAGGCATGCTGAAGACTGTCAACCTGCAGAACGAAGGCTTCACCTGCACTATCCGCTACCGCCAGATCGGGCCCCTCATTGACCGGCAGATCTTCCGCTTCACCGAGGAAGGCATGGTCAATGCCCGTTTTGATTATAACTACGACAACAGTTTCCGGGTGACCAGCATGCAGGCCGTGATCAATGAGACCCCACTCCCTATTGATCTCTATCGCTATGATGACGTATCTGGCAAGACTGAGCAGTTTGGGAAATTTGGCGTCATCTACTATGACATTAACCAGATCATTACCACGGCAGTCATGACCCACACCAAGCACTTTGATGCCTACGGCAGAATGAAGGAGGTACAGTATGAGATTTTCCGCTCTCTTATGTACTGGATGACAGTCCAGTATGACAACATGGGGCGGGTAGTGAAAAAAGAGCTGAAGGTGGGGCCCTACGCCAACACCACCCGATACTCCTACGAGTACGACGCTGACGGCCAGCTACAGATGGTCTCCATCAATGACAAGCCCCTCTGGCGCTACAATTATGACCTCAATGGGAACCTGCACTTGCTGAGCCCAGGGAACAGCGCGCGGCTCACCCCACTGCGCTATGACATCCGTGACCGCATCACCAGGCTGGGCGACGTGCAGTACCGAGTGGATGAGGATGGCTTCCTGAGGCAGCGGGGTGGGGACATGTTCGAGTACAACTCTGCCGGTCTGCTCATCAGAGCCTATAACCGGGCCGGAGGCTGGAGTGTCCGGTACCGCTACGATGGCCTGGGGCGGCGGGTATCGAGCAAGAGCAGCCACAGCCACCACTTACAGTTCTTCTATGCAGATCTGACCAACCCCACAAAGGTCACCCACCTCTATAATCACTCCAGCTCCGAGATCACGTCCCTCTACTATGACCTGCAAGGACACCTCTTCGCCATGGAGCTGAGCAGTGGAGACGAGTTTTATATAGCTTGTGACAACATTGGAACCCCGCTCGCAGTCTTCAGTGGAACAGGCTTGATGATCAAGCAGGTCCTGTACACGGCATATGGGGAGATTTACATGGACACCAACCCCAACTTCCAGATCATCATCGGCTACCACGGCGGCCTCTACGACCCCCTCACCAAGCTCGTGCACATGGGCCGGCGGGACTACGACGTGATGGCTGGACGCTGGACCAGCCCGGACCACGAGCTGTGGAAGCGCCTCAGCAGCAACAGCATCATGCCCTTTAACCTCTACATGTTTAAGAACAATAACCCCATCAGCAACTCTCAGGACATCAAGTGCTTCATGACAGGTAAGGCCCAGCCTCCCTCGGGAGACAGGACCCTCTTGGTTTCCCTGGTCCCCTGGCAGGACTTTATCTTCCTTGGGAAAGTGTGGGACCATGGGAAATACTTTTGCTGAGAGCATCATTTTCAAAAGTATATTTACAGCAATGCTAGTTCAGAGAGTTCTCTAGAAATAGTGGTTCTGGCATCAAATACATTTGACAGGGCCAGCCACCACCGTTTCTAAATTATCATAATACATGTCAGTTTGGACTGTTTCATATATTTATCCACTATTTCTCAAATGTATTTGACCATGAAAGCCCTTTTTCACCATGAAATTCTAATACTTTATTGAATGGATCCCTTAGAATGCACTTTGGAAGGTTTTAACGTGGAAATCAAGCTGGTTCTGAGTCCGTAATAAGTTGTTAAGGTGTAGCTAAAAGAAAAACTCAGCTCTCAATTTCTGATGATGGAATGGAAAATTCAGACCCTGAAGACAGACAGCTGAGTGAAGGATCCACCATTTCTATGCTATGATCTGTTACAAAAATTACTTAACCACTTTTCCAGTTTCTTGGTCTGAGTTAAGGTTAGAATACCTACCATGGCTGTAATTAAATAAGTATGCATATGATAAAACTTAAAGCAACCATTTAAAAAAAATAAAGACTGAAACAGAGGCAGTAGTAGAGGCTCATAAGTCAGTAGTAGGAGTCAGGAGATAAGAAGGAGTAAGAAAAACTCCAAAGATGGCAGGAAAGGGGGAGGGCACATGGAACAAATACAAAAACCAATACCTCTCTACAGCCTGGTTACAAGGCTGGAATAAGATACATTTCAGCACAGTGCCTGATTCATGTTGATTCTTTTCCTTTGCCCTCTGATTTTAAGTGAGCCATGCCTTGTACCACTGCAAAACCAACTTACAGATAAAGTGTCCCCTCCATCCCTGTACGCAGAGAGGTTGCCAGCAGCCAGAGTCCCTGCGGTGACCACTCCCAGGTTAGTCACAGAGGACTCCAGAGGGGGAATAGCTAACATGTCTGGGCAAAGCCAGTTGTTGTACGTAAGACAATGTGTGGCAGCAAACATGGGCATATTCTGGCTTGTGGGCCTGGTGGTCCCCCGGACCTTTATCCTGGGGCACAGTTTTCTTACTCCTTCTTCTTTAAAAATTTCCTTCCTTCTACAAGTGCCACCTAAGGTGCAGCCATTGTTTTAGGCATTAGGGATATGGATCCCACCACCACCCACTCGCCCTCAGCCCAGAAACCCAGGCTCCGAGAGGGGAAACAGATGCTTCCTATCCACTGTGACAAGACGTGGGTTCACAGAAGCAGCTTCTGAGGCACAGAGGAGCAGCAAACACTCCCCAGGGACTCCTGGGCGGGCTTGCAGTGTCACTGGCCGGGTGGACACCAGTTTCTTAGCAGGTGTTCATCAGGTAATGAGGACAGAGACATTCCAAGGAGTAGGAACAGCATGTGCAAAGAACACAGGCATCACAGACGGCCCATGCGAGTGCCCCTTATGGCCATGGCTTCCCAGCCCCTGGATTTAGTGGCCTCCTCCGGACTTTGTTTCTGCTGACAGCGATAAGATCATTGATTTTAGGGAAGAATTCCAAGTTATTATGTTGACAGCAGGAGTTCCAGGCATGAGGAAAGGAGAAAAAGGTGGCGCACAGGTGAGATGCAAACACACCCATGGCCTTGGGATCAGCATGGAGAGCGTGCCTGTGTTTCCCAGCATTCGCTGTGTTCAGCTTGGCTGCTAGCACTAGAGACGCTTGACAGATTGAGATGACATTTCCATTACATCTGTCTGCATTAAGCACGCCTCCTGCCTTTCCTCACAGTTTCCCGTGAGACATCTTGGCGGGTTACCATAGCCAGAAAAAAAAAAAAGGTGCAATAAGAAATGTACTTTTCCATCAAAAAAACTCACAGTTCACCAAAAACACTGTTACTCCCTCACCCCATTTTCTTTGTACATCACCATATGTGCACGATCCCCTCCCAGAACAGCAATGGCATGACTGGCTGCTCTGTGCTAGGCATCTGCAAATGTGGTCTCCTTAAATTTGGTGCGAGCCGGGTGAGGACACCATCATTCTGTCCATGTCTGAGGCACCAGCCAGCAGCAGAAGGCCTGCCCAAAGAGAACAGACCACGCCCCAGACTCCAGGACACTGGCCAGGTCACTCACACTGCTCTCCAAATCCCATCTTTAACAAAGCCACACCTACACAGGGGATTTTCATTTTGGTCAATCGTGCAAGTATCTCACATACTCTATGCCAGAACTATACTAAAGACCTGCGGGGAGTCCAGCCTGGAGCTGCCTTCAGGGACACAGGCCTGTGGCTGCTTTTGTCAGATGCCTTTCCTGTCCCTGAAGCACTAGAACAAAAGGTTTGCATGAGTGTGACCGTCCCTATTTTCTAGTCAAATCTACACCACTGAAATAGCAGGGTTTGCCATGACCCACAAAATTGATCTCACTATGTAGTGAGTAGCTTCCCACAGCTTGAAAAGCTGGTGTACAAAACTGAGATGTCACATGAACTGTCAAGCCTTTGGCAGATTAGAAAAGATCTGCAGTCACAAAAAGAAACCAAAGGGGCCAGGGAGATGGCTCAGTAGAATAAGCGCTTCCCTGGCAAACGCAAGGGTCTGAGTTCAATTCCTGGTTCCGCCAAAAAAGAAAGAAAGAAAGAAAGAAAGAAAGAAAGAAAGAAAGAAAGAAAGAAAGAAAGAAAGAAAGAGAAACCAACCGACCGACCAACCAACCAAGATACTACTGACTCAACAAACTCTACCTTTTGTCTTCCATGTGAGCTACATGGATCCTCACTCACACCCACCAACAATAAAGAAAGAGCATATTGTTTTTCCACACGTCTTCAGGAGTCCTGAGATATGCTTCAGTTGGGTCGGAACACTGACTGACTTAGCCTGGACCCATAACTAAGTCAGCACCCCTAGAATTATGTGAAGACCCCAGAAAAGAAGTCAGGATGGGATGCTGGGAAGCCTACCAGAAACTATCTACCATGGAAGTATGGTAGCACCTCATCTTGCCCTGGCCTGGGAGGTGGAAATGCCAGCACTGCTTACAGAGCAGAAAGTGAAGTCGGAGAGGCCAGGTGACCAGCCCCACCCTGCAGGAGGTGAGGTGACCAGCCCTTCCCTGCAGGGGCGAGACTGGGTTCTGCTGCCCCAAGCTCCTTGTGTGGATCAGAATGTACTTAGTAAACCACAAAGCTGAGCACCCAGGACAAGGATTGTTGTGTTTGCATTTCCTTACTCTGGGATGTGTGGATAAGGAGAAGCTTTTCAATGGGAAGGAAATGTTTACATCTGCCGTAACAAAATAAGGACTCCCAGCCTTCAGGACAGCCCGCAGGAGCCCCAGTAAGTAACTACACCTTCAGCACTTTTCCAAAAGGCAGAGAAGAGAGTTTCCCACCTTCCATCACTGATAATTAAGATCCAGCCCTCCTTTCAGACCCCTGCTTTTCTGAGAGTCTACAGTATTCCACATAGAAGCTTTCTTTGCAACTACAGATTCACATGCAAGTTCTCGGTCTCTAGCAAAACAGCTTTGTAAGCCATTTTCTCCTGCTCTGTTTGTTTTAATTTCCCAGAGAACCATCTGCCAAGAATCATGGAATCAAGAGTGTCTTAGAAATTCATTGTGGAGGCTGGGGAGAATAGTTCAGCAGTCTAAGTGCCTCTCTGGCAAGCGCAAGGACCTGGGTTCAATCCTCCCCGACACACATGTCGTGCCTGCCCTGTATCAAGCCAACCACCAAACCCGGGCATGGTGGTGCAAGCCTGTAATTGCAGCACTGGGGAGGCTGAGACAGGAGGATCGCTACGAGTCTGAGCTGTGTAGTGAGACCCTGTATCCCATAAAAAAATAATAATAATAATTTTAAAAAGAAATTCAATAAGGAAAGAGACTCTGGAAAAAAGTTGGTCAGTTGGTCTCAGGCCAGCCAAATAGCTCAGTGGATTAAAGTGAACCCCAGGGCACGCTGAGACTGCGATTGAGACCGGGTGTGGTGATGCATGCCTGTAATCCCAGCACTTGGGAGGCTGAACACAGGCGGATCACTAGGAGTCCAATCTATGTAGTGAGACCCTGTACTAAATAAAAAATAATAATAAAAAGAAAGAAAGAAAAAAGTTGGTCTAAGCCTTTCCTCAGCTGAGAAATTGGAGGTCCCACGTCCCTCCCAGAGGTGTGGGGTGGGGCAGTGGAGGACCGGACCTGGGCTGGACCCTCCAGGTATATGAAGTGTAGTGACTCGTGTACAGACATGGGCCCCTTCTGCCCTTAAGTGAAAACACTATGGGTATTCTCTAAGTAAAACCATGTCTGTTGATACACAAACAAAACCTCAGAGAAGTTAAGCTAAATTAGCCAGCGTCACACAATGTGTAAGCTGGGGAGCCCAGACCTGGGCTGGCTTGCCTGGCCTTGGCCACAGGGCTCCCTTTCTTCTATGAACTGAGCAGTCGCACCTGGATTTCTTTTCTAACCATGGGCAGTGTCCTTTCCTCCCATCACTCCACCTCTGGGTCTCTAGGCCTCACCTCCAGCAGCGGGACCCGCGGACAGCTGAACACAAAAGCAGGGCAAACATGAGGGCCTTGAGTGGAAGAGAAAGGCAGGGCTCTCCCCAGGTCACGCCCACGCTGAGGTGAGGCCCCACGCGCTGGAGGAAGGCAGTTCTCAGCAGACCTTAAGCGGCCCTCCTGATGGGGACCTACTGGAAAGAAGCCAAAAGCGGGGAGCCTTGGGGCTCTGCTCAAGCGCTTTCCTCCCGAGGACTTTGGATCCCGAGTCTCTGGCCAGCAACTGCAGTGTGGTCTTCAGCCCCGCCTCCCCGCGGAGGCTGCAGCATCCTAGGACACAGGGTGTGGTCTGTCCCTGTAGTCTCCCACACAGGCCCTGTGCTTTGTGGTTCTTCCTGAAGGTGTCTGAGCTCCTCTCCCCCAGCCTGCTGCAAGTGCCCCCTCCACTGACGCCCACAAACTTCACAGAGCTTTTGGTGTCTGGCTTCGGTACTGCCTTCCCCATGTGAACTTGCCAGTCCACCCGGTGAAGGATCTCTGCTCTGCTCCGCTCTCTTCCCCTGTTCAGAAGTTATCCACACCATCCTCATCCCCAGCCCAGGGGCCAGGCACCTCACAGTACACACTCAACCCTCTCCTCCCTTCCGGCCTCGGGTTCCTCACTCTATGCTTCTGTGAGCCAAACACTTGTGGCAAAGCCTGCCTGTCCCTACAGGTGGCGCACAACGAGGAACTGCGGGCCTCGAGGCCAGCGTGCAGCCTGCAAAAGGAGCGGGGCAGGTCAAGGCAGAGGAAATGAGGCAAGGTGAAAAATTCAGATTTTGCACCTGCTTTAGCCATACCCAGTGGCCTGCTGGGCCTGGGGCTCTAACTCCTGCTGAGAGTAAGGAGAAGATTGTTTCTTTCTGAAATTTTTTCCTTGCAAATCAGTCATTAAATTCTTCCCTTTGGGGAGAGGGATTGAAAGGAGGGTAGGGAGGGTTGGGGAGAGGTGGAGAATCAAGTTCTATCATGGACAGGTAAAAATTCCCTACAGTGAGTGAGACTATTGTGTATACCTAAAATTTACCAGTAAACTTAAATTATTCCCTTTGGTTCCAGCTGTCTTTGCATTTTCCTGTTGGTGGTGGAGGTGGAGGTGGGGATCTTCAGCCATCTGCAGCTGCCCCCAAGTACAAGCTGGAGACCCCAGGGCTGGGAGCGAGAGCAGGGGGAGAAGCCTGGAAACCCAGGCTCTGCTCACTTCCATCTCCTGGGCACCTCTGTGAGGAGGCTGCTGGGTCGCAGGAGCACTTGTGGCTCGAAGACTGCGTGTGACTGTTTCCCAACATTTTTGTAGCAGTGGCTCGCCACACCCACGCCCCTGCTGCAGCCTCTTGGGGCTGCTTGAGTGGGATGGGGCACAAGTGCCAGTCCACTAATGCCACGGGATGCTTCCACTTCTCTCCTATCCAGATGTAAACAGCTGGCTGCTCACCTTTGGATTCCAGCTACACAACGTGATCCCTGGCTACCCCAAGCCAGACACAGATGCCACGGAGCCATCCTATGAGCTCACGCACACACAGATGAAGACACAGGAGTGGGACAACAGCAAGGTAATGCCCACGTGTGGCAGCCTACACCGTGGCCCCTTCTTGAGTTGCAAGAAGGGATTCCCTCCAGCTTTGTAGGAAAGGTCTGGCCAATGGTGGATACCAAGGCAGGGTCCCCACAGTGCCTGGCCCATGTATTCTGCACACACGTATGCTAGCTCCAGGCAGGCCATGAAGTTCCAGCTGAGGCAGCACATGGGCACAAGCTGCACGAAAGAGTTCTCTGTGCCACACTGAAGTTCTACAGAAATAATAAGACTTTGTCATTGTCTGAGCAACAGTGCAGGGAGGGAAGACACATTCTAAATATAAATGTGACATTTCTAAGCTCTAATGCACCTGACCTTGGGTGAAGTATTCTACATAAGTTCACTCACAAACACCTCATGGTGTTTTTGTCCCTAGCTTGCAGATTTACTGCCTGAGGCTTCCCAACATCCCACAGCAAGGAGGGCTGGAGTTGAAATCTAATCCCAGATTAGTCTGTTCTGTATCATCTTGCTGCATGCAGGGCCTGGCATACTATAGATGTTCAAAAACATTCCCTTCCTTTTATGACCCAGTTTCAAAAGCACAGACTATCTACCTGTGAAGATCCTTAAAAGCAGTTTCTTCCCTCCAGCTCTTCACTTCATGCATTCACTGCTCAGCCCCCAGCCCCACACTCACTTGCTCTCTACTGGCTGCCAACTCTGTGCCTGGCCTTGTGCTGTTCACACTGGGTGCAGGGAAAAGTCAGAGGCCTTCAGGGGACCCGAGCCCGGGGAATAGGAGGGAAAGCAGGGCTTCTTGGTAAGCTAGCATCCATGTCCTACTCCAGCTTGTTCCTTCAGGCCTCACTGTCCCTGTCTTCTGGATTCCAGGGTGCTGTCTGCGCTGTGTTGAGGTGGCACTTTACACCTTCCTCTTGCAAAGCACTGCCCACTCTACATCTCAATTCCTGTTTCCCTTCTCACCCCCGCCCCCGACTCTGGGCCACAACAGCTCGAGTCACCTTTAGTACCCAGCACACTGGCCACCTGCCATAGACACACAGAGAATTCTGTCTGCTGAGGAAGTAAGCAGCCCACTGTACAGATAAGGAGACCGGGCTCAGAGGAAGACCTAACGCATGACACTGGCTGGGAGGTGCCACAAGGTCATGAGAGCCCAGCCCCGCCTGGCCTGCTCCAGTCCTCCTGCCACCCAGCCCTCTCCTGTCCCCACCACCCTGGGCCTAGCCCAGATGCCCCAACATCTGCCGTTTCTCAGACTGGTTTCAGCAGTGTGGTTCTTTCCTCCCTAGCCAGGTTCCCTCTGCACTCCTTGGAGTCCCATCTCTGACTGCCTGTTTGCCAACCTCGCCTGTCGATGAGTTATTGATTTCTGCCCTTGGCAAGCATCGGAGATCTTTGTTGTTGAGCACTCCAGCTTTCGTGAAACTCTAGGAAATAATTGTTCACAGACAGGGTTCTATTAATTATAAAGAAGACTTAATTTCAGAGGGAGGTGATGGGCCTACTTCTAAAGCCATTTCCCTGATTACTGATCGGGCCCTGGAGCCTTTCTCATCCTGGCTTTCCCGAATTCCCTGAGTCGTTGGCAGGACAGGGAGATGGCTTGCCACGCTAGTGGGGCTGTCCCGTTCCCTAAGCAGCCAGGTGCAAGGTCACCTGAGCAGCCCCAAGGAAGCACTGTGGGGCAGAGGCTCTTCTTAAAAAATCACATGTAATTATGGCACAGAGCAACACAACAGTAAGAGAGCTGATATCGATCACTACTACTTCTTATTGTGCATTTGTAGCCTTTCTTACCTTATCTTTCAAGTCCCAATTCAAGCATTAGCCTAAACATGAACCCCACTTTCTCCATCTCTCTTCTGTACCTTCAGTCTGAGCTGCTTCAAGCCTTGTTTCCTTTTCCCTACTGCAGCTGGACTGAAGCACCTCTGGGATCACATAGATCTGGCTTTGAAGGTTGACTCAATATTAGTCATATTACAATGAGCTAGTTATAATGTCTCTAAGCCTTAGACCCATAGAAAGAAAAAGAGAGGAACAGAACTTACCATGTGAAATTATTGTGAAAATCAAATGAGACAATCAATGGTAACTGTTCAGCTTGAAGAACAATACGTTAACTAAAGCTGCTATGCTTACCTATCTTAGGCTACCAGTTATCACATTGTGATTGCAGTTGTCATTGTGATGTCTGGATGGGCAAAGATGTCCGATTCAGTTCTACATCTGCAGTGCCCAGAAAAGGCCAGTCCAGAATAGAAGCTCCCTAAACAGTCTCTAGAAGGATGGATGGATGAATGGATGGATGGATGGATGGATGGATGGATGGATGGATGGATGGATGGATAGACTGGTAGATGGATAGGTGGGTGGAAGGATGGTTGGGTGGGTAGATGGATGGGTGGGTGGGTCGATGGATAAATGTATGGATGGATGGATGGATGGGTATATGGATG
>NW_004524625.1:4790215-4813975 GCF_000260255.1 Octodon degus | reverse complement strand
GGATAGATGGGTAGATGGGTGGGTGGGTGGGTGGGTGGGTGGATGGATGGATGGATGGACGGGTGGATGGGTACATAGTGGGGACAGCTGGATGTGCTGATGATGAGCAATACAGATTAATGCTACAGGTTAACAATATGAACAGATTTGAATTGGTTAAGTGTGTCCTTAATATTTGTTTTCTCCCCCTCCTCTTTCTGTCCTCTTCCATCAGTCTATCCTTGGAGTACAATGTGAAGTGCAGAAACAGCTCAAGGCCTTTGTCACCTTAGAACGCTTCGACCAGCTCTATGGCTCCACAGTCACCAGCTGCCAGCAGGCCCCAGAGACAAGGAGGTTTGCATCCAGTGGCTCAGTCTTTGGCAAAGGGGTCAAGTTTGCCTTGAAGGATGGCCGAGTGACCACAGACATCATCAGCATGGCCAACGAGGATGGGCGGAGGATTGCTGCCATCCTGAACAATGCCCACTACTTGGAGAACCTGCATTTCACCATCAATGGGGTAGACACCCACTATTTTGTGAAGCCAGGGCCTTCAGAGGGTGACCTGGCCATACTGGGCCTCAGCGGGGGTCAGCGAACCCTGGAGAATGGGGTCAATGTGACAGTGTCACAGATCAACACCATGCTCAATGGCAGGACTCGACGCTACACAGACATCCAGCTCCAGTACAGGGCGCTGTGCTTGAACACCCGCTATGGGACGACCCTGGATGAGGAGAAGGCCCGGGTGCTGGAGTTGGCCCGGCAGAGAGCCGTGCGCCAGGCATGGGTGCGGGAGCAGCAGAGACTGCAGGAAGGGGAGGAGGGGCTGCGGGCCTGGACAGAGGGCGAGAAGCAGCAGGTGCTGAGCACGGGGCGGGTGCAAGGCTACGACGGCTTCTTCGTGATCTCCGTCGAGCAGTACCCAGAACTGTCAGACAGCGCCAACAACATCCACTTCATGAGACAGAGCGAGATGGGCCGCAGGTGACAGAGCAGGCTGAGGCCTGAACTTCTTGCCAAAGACAGCTGCTCTTTTGTGGCCGCATACCTGACCGTGTTGTACTTAAAAAACAAAAACAAAAAAACCTTTTTTAATAAGTACAGCAAACAAAAAGATACTGGTTGCATTGTTAATTCATGCAACATCCTTTTTTTTAAGAAAAGAAAAATACAGATTTGGCCTTCACACATTTTTTGCAAAGAGCAGAAGGTATTTTTTTTTTCTGTAGTGTGATCACAATGAAAACTTTATTGTCTTTTGTTCCCTTCTTCCTTATGGAGTTTTCCTTGTTGTTTGGGGTACTTTTCTCCTTGGGACACAGTTCCCTGGGATGTGTCTTCATCTGTCACTAGGTCCCCAGTGTGAGGCAAGACACACGTGTCTGTGCCGCCTCATCTCGTGTGCCGCCCTTTCTCCTTTGGCTGGGGCAAGCAGGAGTGAGGGGCTGAGTGTGGCAGTCCTGGAGGACCCCAGGAGCGTGCCCGGCCCCCACAGACCAGCCCAGGAGCTGCTCGCTGCGCCCCATCTCCGGAGGACCACAGATGGCTCATCTTGCTCTGGAAATGTTTGTGATGTCACACAGCACCTTTTCAGACTGCCCCAAACTCCTGTCCGTGCTTTATATTTTGATGCTAAATGAAACCCCTCCTCCCTTTTGCAAATCGTGTGTAGTTGTCGGTGCCACCCCCATTCTGGGATAGAGGAATTGTCCCCTCATCCTTTCCCCAGTCTGGGGACACAACATCCTGGAGCTATGAGCCCCACCCTCGCCACGAGGGGAAAAGCACCCAGGATGTCTGTGATTGGTTGATCCTCCCTAATGTCCCTTACTCACCTCCTCCTCTCTCCCAAAGCCAGATGTGAGAACCAGCAGTGCACAGCAAGCCCTCCGTGCGGGCATCCAGTCCAGGGAAGGGAAGGACACCCCTCCCTGTGACTTCGGGTCCCTTCCCTCCACTGCTTAGCTGCCACCACTAGGAAACAGGATAGTGAGAGGTACTTGGTGGCCTTTGATCCTGGGAAGATACGAAGTAAGAAAGCCAAACAGCGGCATCAGCAAAGGCCCAAGCCAAGCACCTTTCTAACCAGCTCCTGAAGCTGCCTGTGCCTCCTCATACAGGCAAGTCCCAGACCTGGGTACAGTAGCCTGGGCCTTCAGGAAACCCCTTCTGTGAACCTCCTCTAGAAAACAGCTCCCCTCTAGAGAAGCCCAATCAGGGTTTTGTTTCGTTTTGTTTTGAGAAAGAACAAGGAGCTACTTTTCTGTGGCCTTTCAACTCCACCGCCACTGGGGCCAGGCCTGTGGCCCATACCTGTGGACCAGGAAGGCCAGGCCAGCATTGCTCCTAGGAAGACCTGTGTGTGCCCCATCAAGAAGAGGCTGGGGACCCTTAGAGGAGGGATGGGGGGGGCAGCCAGGAGACGGGGAAGCAAGGAGGGCAGAGGGGCAGCAGCGCTAGCTGGGAGCTCCTTGTTGGAGGTTCTTGTCCCTGGTCCATCCGCCTAATTATCATTGTTACTGCCACTCACAGGAGGCTCTGGGAGACAGGAGGGGCAGCCACTGGAGCTAGGCTCCTGGGAAAGTGGGACTTCATGGGCTCCATTTACATTAAGTGTGGAAAATGAATTTTGAGTCTGAGCTGTTCCCCGTGGAAACCTTGTTGGACTGCTAAGCTCACGACACCTTTGTAGCCTTACTCACGGAGTCTTCAGAATGTGACACAAGCTAACAAAACCAAGAAGGTCTCTTACTGCATGAGAATCCGAGCAACGTGTAGTCAGGTCTGCCTGGCAGAGGGACATATCCAGAGCCCTGGGGAGGGGAGATCTTGCCTTACCGCATCATTAGAGGATGTGTTTTGCTAAGTGCTCTTCCTGTTTCCAAAAAAAGTCATGCTGCCTCGCCAGTGTGCTGTGGCCTGTTTGTCCTCTGGCTCCTGTGGCTGGTGTGCTGTGGCCTGTTTGTCCTCTGGCTCCTATGGCTGGTGTGCAGTGGCCTGTTTGTCATCTGGTCACCTGTGGCTGGTATGCTGTGGCCTGTCTGTCCTCTTGCACCCATGGCTTCTGGTTCCAGACCTCTGCTGAGTCAGACACACTGCTCCTTGGGCCCACTGCACGTGTCATGTGCTGCTTTCTTGGACGGAACGGAAAATAGTTTGGCCTGAAGAACACAAGTTAGGTTGGTTTGTTTGTTTGTTTTTTAATCCAAAAGAAATGTATGCCCCTCGAAATAGCACTCTTGCTGCGAAGGTCCTTGGGCAAACTCTCCCCCCTGTTGTCCTACTTGGTCAGTCCTGGTTTGGCTGTCTATGTCAGCTGGGGACATCTACTTGGAAGTCAGAGATGCCATGGGGTCAAGGACCCATCTCCCTATACCTGCCACTCTCTGTCCCTCCTCCCACAGCTCCCCAAAAGAATACAGTGGACTAATTTAAGGATCAAAAGCACAGCATTATTAGGTGTTCCTTTATTTAAAGGAATGGTCCCACATCAATTTTTCCTGGGCTGCGTGCCCAGCTTCTGCAGCCCCAAGCTTTATCAAGGAACCGTGGGGCGGGCCGTAAGCACCCTGTGCCATCCTTCCACACTGTGCTGTCCTGTGGAGCAGAGGCCATGGCCTTGGCCCTCTGAAGCTGTTTCCCATTCAGGCTGGCAAGTGACCCAGGACATGCCCTCTCATCTGTCCCCTGCAGAGACCAGCAGTGCCCATCTTACAGCATGGTGAGACCAAAGGCGCAGGCCAGAGTTCTCTGTGTCTTCTTAGTGTGTGCTCCCATCCTCGATGGCTCCTGCCCTCTGGCACTAATCAGTCAGCAGCCTTGCCAGTCGGCGCAGTGGCCAGACCCCAGGTGGCTGCTTTTGCAAAAAGTTGGCTTCAGACCCGCGAAGACTTATTTTAGCAAAGCTCCTGCCTTCTCTGCTCCCCACCACCGCTGCCCGTCGGCCACTCTGCCTCACCCTTAATATGACCTTGTTGATGCCCTGGCTTCATTTTCTTTTTGAGGCTGCTCTAGCCCTGTCTACTCTGAGAGCCTGCAAGCACCAGGTCCCAATGTTGTCTTTCACATGATAAGATTTCCTTTTACCCAACCTCTGGACAGACATTGTTAGAAGACAGGATGATAACGATGGGAGGGACCGGGGACTCCATGGAAGTGACAGTCTCTGATGCTGGCTTCACAACTGCTGGCTGAGAAGCCAGCCAGGGTCCACGCAGGGCCCAACTTCTGCTTAGGGTGGAGGCCAAAGGTGGCCAGATGTGCTTCCAGGCAGCCAGGTTGGGTGGGTGGGTGGAGGAAAGGAGGGCAAGTGAACAGGGTGGTGCCATGTAGGCGGTCCGAGTGCTAAAAATAAGAAAGGAGCGCTTCAGCTGCAGCTTCTCAGCCCTGCCTTTAGAGACAGCAGTCACTGTGCTCTGCAAAGATGAGGCTTTCAGTGTGAAATCTTAGAACTTAGTTTGACCATTTGCAGCTCTGTGTCTGCTGTGGCCCTGGGCTGACAGTGGGGACACAGAGTATGGTGCCCCGCAGGATAGAGCTGACTGGCCCGCAGCAGGGCCGGGCTCAGGGCTTCAACTGCCTGACGCTAAAGTCCAGTCTGCTTTTTATTCTTCCAGCAGCCACCAGCCGCAGAGGCGGCTCCAATGCTGGCCAGGGGCCTCTGCTCCCAACCGCTCCAGAAGGAGGCCCGTTTCTCCTTCCCCTCGCAGGACAAAGCCTTCCATTAAAGCACACTGCTCCCACTAGGGCCCTGCGCTTCCCTGGCCCTTTTATTTTACCTTCCTAAACAGCAAACTCATTTTAAAGACTCATTGCTCAGGTGACCGAAACTTTATCCTCTCCAACCTTTACATTCTCCAAAACCAGCTTGGGACCTGGACTGCCCATTTGGGGTGCGCTCTGAGGTTTCATTAGGGATGTGAAAGATCAGAGCCGGAGCCCCAGGTGCGGCCCTGCGTCGTGTCTTCTGTCCCCTCCGAGATGCCAAAGGCATGAACCTGGGTGACCTCTGGTCCCCACGGAAACGTGATTTCTTCTGAGGGCAAACTGCCAAGGGAGGACTGGCCCTCGCAGGCCCGGGCTCCTGGTGGGAGCTGGTGGTGGACGCTGGCGGTGCCCGGCAGCCTGGACTCGCCCGCCACCAGAACCTCCTTTTTCCGAGTCTGCCTGTTGTTCTGAGGACTTCTGAACCTGCGGCGCCGGCAAAGGACTGTGCCATGCCGCCTCTGGGTGACCAGCACTGGAGACTCTGGCCTTACCATGTGCAAATAGTTTTCCTGAAGTCTGGAACTAATTTTGAGAAGTTTTTTTTCTCAACACTTTTGTGTTTCTAACACTGTATTCTTGACTTGTAAATACCAACAAGGCTGTAAATAAATGCAGATGTAGATACCTTCTAGGAAAAAGCATAAAAACAAAACCAGAAGTGATCCTGTGTAGCCTTCGTTGACAAATAAAAGGATATTTTGTGTTTAAAGGTGTCTGACAGCCTTTGTTGGGAGATCGGGATTGCTATGGGGTGTCTGGGACGAACCCTCAACCCTATGCATCAGGCCTTGGAAGCCCTCTGGGTGACAGCGGCAGGGAGAAACACCTCTGGGTTGTGGAGACCTGCCCACAGTCCAGTTGAATTGCAAACAGCCAGGGCTGCAGTACCAGTACCAATCCTGAGGGACGAGAACACTTGACCTTCCTGAAGGGAGGCCCAGGCCCCACCACAGCCATGGAGCCACTACTTTCCACAGGGTGAATGCCTATGTCTCGTGGCCCCAAAACAGCTTGGGGAAAAGAAAGAAAAATTTTAACACAGGGAGTTTCTCCCCTTTCTGCTCTTAACTTTTGTTTGTTTGGTTTTCTTTTTTAATCTGAGGTCATTATAACCATAGCACACAGGTCATTTCACCCTGCTTTCTCACTTAAGCTCGCATTTAACCTTGCAGCCCTAGGAGTCCAGGCCAACAGCTCATCAGCCAGTCATTTAGAAAAGCTCCGGTATGAAACCAGCTCCCTGCGGGGAATGGCACTCGTCCTTTTGAGGACAGAAAAGAGGGCAAAAGCCTCTCACCACTAGTCTCAGCACTGGTCCTCAGGGACAGAGCATCCAGCTGCAGGCCCTTTCCACACCTGGACCAGTGAAGGCTCTGGCCCATGGCCCTACCATGGCTGTGGCAGTGGCAATAGCAGTGGCAGTGGCAGTGGCCTGGAGTCACCCAACTGGGTGAGACTTGGCTGCAGTACCTCCTCTGGGATCTACAGCCAGACATTTAACCCTTCCAAGCCCGGAGTCCTCATCTACAGGAGGGAGTATGATACGGACCCCTCCCAGCTACTGCCTGGGTCCTTCCAAGGAGGGGTCAAAGAAAGGCCCCAATGCTGGAACCCTGTGGCTGTCAACCCTGTAGGCTGTACCACTGTGGGCTGTCACTCCAGTGAGCTTGTCACACCTATGGGCTCTCACCCCTGTAGGCTATCACCCCTGTGGGCTGTCACCCCTATGGGCTGTCACCTCTGGGCTGTAACCCCTGTAGGCTCTCACCCCTGTGGGCTGTACCCATGGGCTATACCTCTGTGGGCTACACCCTGTGGGCTGTACCCCTGTGGGCTGTACCCCTGTGGTCTCTCACCCCTGTGGGCTGTACTCCTATGTGCTCTTGCCTCTGGAAGTCACACAGGGCAAGCTTTCTGCCTTGCATCTCCTGTGCCAGACGGCCCCTCAAAGTCTAGTGCTCTATCTGCTACACAGTGGGTCTCCAACTCTGACCTGCATGTGTCAGACTCCCCTTGGGGCTTCTGAAGCATGAGCTGTGGGCCCCACCCAGCAACTGAGCGCCCTAGAATCTGCATTTCCAAGGAGTTCCCAAGGGTCAGGACTTTGAGAACCACTAACTAACTACAATACCCTTTGTGCAGTTTACAGAACAAGCAGCTTAAAGGCACTTCAGGTGCCCTTAGCCAACTAAATCTGCATTTCCACTAATACAACAGATGTAAGAGACTGCTTGACCCCTCTGTCTCTCCCCTTGTACACGGTGGCAGCCCCCAGCCCAAGTGGCCCCTAGACACCACACACTCTCTCCAAGCCACACTGAAATAAACATTCAAAGCCCTCCTCCCCCTCCAAAGGCATACATTGGCATCTGACTGTGCTTTTCGAGCCTGGGTTACTATGGGTGTGAGCTCCTGAGGCCACGGAGCACATGGCAGGTCTTCTGCTATCTCTAGAACCCAACACAGATGCGCATCACCTGAGTGAGCCTTCCTATACTCAGCCACCCTCTCCGTGCACTGTCTGAGTAAGTGCAGTTCTCTGCTAAGCAGAGCCCTCACTGCACTGGCTGCTCCACCCCTGCCAGGGCAAAGCTACTACAACTGCAGCAAGGAAGTGCTTATTCCACTGAGCCATCTCCCCGGCCCCAGGAGTTGTCAATATTCTTTAGCCTTTGAAGAATCCAAAACACCTTGGTGGAGCCACATAGCTTACAAGCACAAATATCCATTCTCGAGGGAAAAGCCAAAATACTGTCCCATCTGTCCAGTAATCTGTGAACCCAACCTGCCCATTGGAAAGTCAGTGACTCACAGTATCTGTAGCACTTTTAACCAATGCCCACTCACACGACTGCCAGACACAGGAGGAGGAGCATTTACTTCCAAGACCCAGAAGAAGCTGTGAAACTCCTCTGGTGGATATTTACATCCTTACACCGGGTAAGGGTCTACGAGACCAGGGTGGGAGAGATGAACTCATTCTTGCATATGCCATATAGCTGAGTGGATGAATGGAAGGAGAATGGCTACAGGAATAAATCCCAAAGCAGGATGAGGAGAAATTGTAATTAACCAACAGTCATTTAATAAGCACTTCCTGTATGTTTTATAGACCCCAAGCAGCCTTACAGAAGGCGGGGTCCTTTGCTTAAAACATCACCATTCAGTGTCCAAACACTCAGACTGGCAACAGGTTCCACAGACTGTGCCCTGCACCATCGCTCCAGAAGCCTCCATGTCCAGGCTTGCCAGAATCAGGAGTCAGGGGGAGGGCCAGAAGCCCCACCTCTGGAGTCAACAGGCACCAGAAGTTTAAGTTCAGTAGGAGCAGGTAGCTGCCAGCGTTACCATGGAAACAGCGCAGGGCTACCAAGGGCTTCTGCACTACTGCAGGAAGGGTCCCAGGGCCCTTAGGGGAGGTCCAGGCTGAGGGCCTGGAGGATGGGAAAGGTAAGGCTCTCAACCTAGCAGGGAAGCTGAATAGAAACCAGGGTGTCCACATGAGACTGGTTCAGGTTCCGTCGCAGGAAGCTCAAGCGTGGGGATTTAAGCTGATTTCCTGCCATAGCCATGACAGTGACGGCAGCCCCAGCACCCAGCTGCAACGTCTAATGTACTCTTAGCTGATGAAACTATGATTTGAACTAGAAACTCAATGACTAGCTGAGGAGGAGAGTGCAAGTGCTAAGAAAGTAGCTCCGTCGAAAGCCCCTTTCCACAGAGCTGAAGAAGGAGAGCCCATGGTAAGCTAAGTGGCTAGAGGAAAGAATCTCGGAATATTTCCAGAAATGGATTTAGTGAACCGGAGTTGTACAGGAGGGGAAGGCTTTCTAGTGAGAGGAAGACATGCTGTTCATGTGAACCTGAGGAGCCCAGCACTCCAAGCCTGTGACCCCAGACCAGGAAGGCAGGAGACCAAAATTCCCAGCTTGGGAGCTGGTGAGATAGGTCAGCAGACTAAAGCACCTGCTTAGGCAAGTGCAGGGACTGCAGTTTGATCCCGGGCATGTGGTGCCACACCAGCCTCACTGCCCGGGTGGTCTGAGCAGGCCAGAGTCCGGGCATAGTGGTGCACACCTGTAATCCCAGAACTGGGGAGGCTGAACACAGGAGGATCACTATGAATCTGAGCTGCATAGTGAGACCCTGTAATAATCAAATACATGAAAAAAACTCCCAGCATGCCTCAGTTCTGGCCACACAGTAGAATGCACAATGGTTGGTGTTTACACACAGGACCCCCTCCCTGGTCCCTTGTTATTGCTGCATCATAGGTGACAGATACATGCAAATAGCTGCCTGCTGCATTTCCCCACCCAGTAAGCATATCAGAGTTCAAATGAGGGAGTGATCGTGTCATAGGGATGATTTTGATGATGCCCTAACTTAGAAGTAATTAGTTTGCAAAGCAAGATTTTATTCATCACGATTTTCTTCTGATATGCTACATCTGTTTATGATGACAGGAAAGCCAGGAACAAACGCTACCTCCTTTTTCCTTCTCTTTCCACCTTGGGTTGGGGAGTCCCCCCTCCATTAGATCCTGAGTAGAGGACTTATCTGAAATTACGGTCTTAGGAAGTGGTCACCAGAGGAAGGTGAGGGACAAGAAGGAAGAGAGAAAGGTTCAAGGATGTGGAGGCAAGCCCAGCCCTGAGCCCGGAGGGGAACTGGGCAGCCAGTCAGAGCCAGGCCTGCTCACTGAACCCGCTGGCTGCACACTGGAGTGTCCACACCTCCACACTGGGCAGTCACCCCAAGGGCTGCCCTGGGGAGGTCAATTCCCAGGCACTTCTGGCTCCCTGTGCACTTGGGCAAAGGAAGCCCTGGCATCCTGAGGACAGCCTGCCTACAAGACTGGCCAGCACTAGCTGTTGACAAGGAAAGCACAGCCGTCGTTTGTTTCCATCCGAGGGAGTTGGTGCTGTCTCACACTCGTTGCTGCACACTCCCTTCCTGCTTCATGCTGGTGCCTAGTAAACGTCCCTTGCCAGTAAGGGAGGGAGCCAGGAGAAGAGGAAAACTGCTCGCACATGCTAAGGTGACCAAGGGCAGGATTCCGCCTGTCTGCTTCACATGCATCCCTGGCAGTGGCGCAGGCATCCAGCTCCCCTGCAGTGACTCTGTGAGCTGAGCTCTAGATACAGTGCAGCCACGAGCAAAGAGCACATGGGCGGAGATCACAGGACCCTGCGGTCCCTCTCCACTGAGCAAGTACTGCCCACCTGGGGAGTGCTGCTGGCCCTGCCTCCCTAACCCGAAGAGGGATGCCTCTGAGGAATGGGCCGTGGGCCTCAGTGGGGCGGGTTCCGTAGATACAGTAAGTGCCAGCTGCAGACCCAGGTGCTGTCTGCAGTAACCTCACTTGAACCCACAGCCACTTTCACAGCAGGGGTGACACTTCCCATGCTGCATATGAGCTGTGTGGCCTGTGTGTCTATGATCTGTGCTATTAATTGATGAAATTGGAATTGGAATTCAGGCTTACCTCACTACAAGTTCTAGGCCAGTGACAGCGAAGCTTTTGAGGATAACAAGCAGCCAGCTGTGGCACTGTACCCCACCTTTCTAGTCTGCTTATATCTAAAACCAGACATCAGGGACCCTGGAGGGGCTTCATGCTCTGAAGTCAGGGCTGCACAGACGGGCAGAAGCCAGGCAGACACCTGCGCAGGTGTGAGCTCCTCCCTGCTCTCCTAGCTTTCCCGCTCATTCTCTTAGGTCTGTTTCTATTCCACCAAAGGTTATACCGGATGCTGGAAGTATGTAGGTGCAGATTCTGATTCTCTCCAGAGAGCTGACCTGCAGTCCAGCTTACCTACCAAGAGTCCATTTACACGCTAATGATTTCTTCATGCCAATGGCACCACCTAGTGGTCACCCGCCACACTTTCGCTCTCCAGGCTGAAGGCAGAAAGACTGAGGAGGTGGCAGAAAACCCTAATTTGTCCTGCTCCATCGGACTCAGGCAACCTTCCTACAGGAGTAGGTTCTGCTGAGCTGTACAACTGTCCCAGGGGTCAGCACTGACTCCGAACGTGCTGCAAAGCACTGAACACACACACACGCATGCACACGCTCACGTTCACATGCGCACACACACGTGCACACGTACATCCATGCATACACACACTCACACATGCACATGTACGTACATGCACGCACACTTACACTTGTGCACATGTGCAGCTCAGAAAGGAAAAGGAGAAAACGAGCCTGAGCAGCCCCTCCCTAATCTGCCTCCGTGCCTCCTGGTCCTCGGGCCGCCTCTGCTCTGAACGCACTGCACCCCACACCCTCTGTGCAGACCGTGGCAGGAAACACTGCCGAGCCCTCGGTGGGAGGAGGTGGACGGCGCAGCACTCGTGACTGCGCAGCTTAAAGACTTGTCATAGGTACCTTTGAACAAACAATGGCGGTAATGGTGAAGTGGCAGTGGAGGACGAGAAAGAGAAACTTTTGTTTTCTGAGCTGTCCCCTGTACCAAGCAACCCCACTGGACCCTTTGCATGTGCTAGGGTGTGTTTTGCAAGTGTGTGGTCTTTTTCTCCAAGCAGTTACCATGTGGTAGGTGTCGATTACACACCAGGCACTTTTCAAAGCTCTTTAACTGCATCCCCTCATTGAGTCCTCACCAAATTACAAAAGGAGAGGGCTGATGCCTATTAGCATTCCCGCTTTTCAGATGGAGAAACTGAGGCACATGTGCAAGGGCATGTGGGCAGTAACCCAGATTCAGGAATAAGGCACCACTGACAATTACCCAGGCTACCTGCTGGGCTCAGAGACAAAAAGAAAATGTGTGCACCCTGATCTGGAGCCTGCTGGGAGAGCAGGCCGCACAGCCGGGTGTCCACAGGGCCCTTACTTCCTTACTCATTCTGAAGACTTTCCCTGAAGGACATGTTTTGCCAGGTAGAGGTGGGTGCGTAGGTGTCACCTGCCTCGGGGGTGCTGAGGATGGGAAGAACAGGTTCAACCTACACACAGGGGATTCCGCATGGGCCGGAGGCACTAGGACACAGGACAAAGGAAGCAGGACGCAGGCACAGTGGCCAGGTGGTATCAGGGCCTGGCCTGTGGGCTGAGGACTACGTCTCCAACCTTCAGGTGACAAACTGTCAGGAAACTATCATTTTGTTGTTGTCTTGAGACAAGATCTCACACTATGTAGCTCAGACTGGCCTGGAACTCACAGCGATCCTCCTGCCTCAGCCTCCCAGTGCTGGGATTAATCACAAGTGTGCACCACCTACCTAACCTCAGCAAACTATTAAGCCTTACTGTACTTGAAAAGCTCCACAATACTCTCCTTCATCCTTATGCCGCATTCCTAGGAAGAGCAGAGGAACACTAGCTGCTGGGTGGGGAGTCAGGATGCAGCCTCTTACCTCAGACAGTGCCAGTGCCACCTGGGTTCCTGGCCCCAGATAGACTGGCCTAAGACGCCACCTAGTGGCCAAACGTGCAAGCTGCCAACCTGGCCAGGATCCAGCTTTGCTCGCTTGGCAGAATGCTTCCGGCCTTAAGCAGCTCTGGGAGAGACTGTCACCTCTTGATTTTACCGACGAAGAGGAAACAGGCTCTGAAAAGCTACACAAAGCAGTAACAATTGTCATTTATCTCTTGCCAACCACTATACTAAGCATTTTACAATTCACTGTCTCATTGAATCTTCTCAAGAACCCCATGAGCACAACTATTTATCCTGTCTATTGGCTAAATCTCCAAAGTCTCTTTATTAGTTTAAATGTTGTTTATATGTCGGAGTAACCAGGTTATTAAACTACAGAAGGTTTGACAGCCTGGATTCAGCACATGGTTTTTCCTGATGTCACTTCACTTCTTCCTAACTCTCTATGTTTCCTATATGTTGATATGGAGCTCTAAAGACTCAATTAAATTTATGCTGAATTGTTTTAAGCAAGACTAATTCCTCTATGTTTTATGCTGCATCTAATCAGGAGGCACACAGCATTTGGAGGTCCTGCATCTGGTGATGACAAGTTTTCTGATATTAAAGCACTGTAAAGCTGCTGACTCTATAAATCTATTCTTCTCTTATTGATTGGGATGCTTCTTCTAAGAGGAGCTCTCAGACGGCAGTGCCACAGGCCAGAGCATCCACAGCACCTGACAGAACACAAACATCAACTCCATGAGAGTCCTGAAAAGTGAACCACAGCAGCCAGCCTGGGCAAGAAAGCTAGAATGTGACATGCCACTGCCCTGGCATCCTCCCCAGGATTCCTCAGTCTGACTCAAGGCCATCAAGGCAGGAGATCCACAGCACAGAGCAGCAGTCTTGGCGTCGGAGGCCACAGAGGAGCAGATCTGAGGAGGGAGCAGCTCCTGTCTGACCAGAGAGGGGGGCAGTCCCAGGTGAACTGTGCTCACTCCCGGCTGGCCCGGATGCAGGCATGGGAGCTGCAGGAAGTGCATATCAGAGGGAGGTAAATAAAGGCCTAGACTGCTGGGTCTAAAGCCAAAGGAGAGACAGAATACACCAAGGAGACAGTGGTGATGAAGGCACTCTGCGCGAGAGCCCATGTGGGTGCTGCTGGTGCACTCACCTCTAGCCCTCTACAGGTACGGGCCTGGCGGAAGCAGTGCATCGCAGACTTCAGCCCAGCCCAGGCCCCAGCCCGCTGCTGGGTGGCCCAGTGCAGCACAGAGCCAAACACACTGACCTTGAAACCAATTCACAGAGGTCTAGGAAGATTTATGGCCTGAACCGAACCTGGTCAATTGCTTACCTTAAACAAAACAAAACAAAATTCCCTAGAATTTAAATAATACATAGTCCTATAAAACTCAAAATATTCAGGGTCTTAGAATATGAAGAACCACGTAAGTCTGTTTGTTCATCTTGTGCTGAAATGACACAAATGTTGAGATGACCTGACAAAGACTTCAAAGTAGTTGCTGTGCTATAAAAGAGCCCCAAAGTAAGCACGGACACTCTTGAAGCAAATAGAAAAGGCAGGAAGTCTCATAAGGAAAATAAAAGGTATAAATAACCAAACGGAAATTTTACAACTGAGAAATGCATTAATTAAAACTTTTAAAAACTCACTTGTTAGGCTCAGTAGAGAGGAGTGGAAATACTACAGAAAGAATCCATGAGCTCTAGCTTAAACAATAGGGGAGGATCCAGGGAGACCAGAAAAGTGAACAGAGCCTTGGATCCCTGGGGCCACGTGAGGAGGTCTGGCCATGGCATCGCAGTCAGAGAAGTAAAGGCAACACCCAGTGCGGGAAGCGTGCTCAAATAAGCGAGAGTGCAAACTCCCCAAAGCTGGAGAGAACCACAAACTTACAGGTTCAAAGGCTGTCTGTGGGCCGGGGAAATAGCTCAGTAGAATAAGTACTTGCCTGGCAAGTGCAAGGTCCTGAGTTTGATCCCCGGTACTAAAAAAAAAAAAAAAAAAAAGGCTCTCTGTATTCTGAATGAAATAAATACAATGAAATCCATGCCCAGAAACATTACAAACTTCTGAAACTAAGGATAAGGAAAAAAATCAAAAATATCCAGAAAAAATAACACATTACTTACAGGGCAACAGGGATTCAAACAGCCATGAGCTTTGCATTAGAGCCTATGAAAGGCAGGACATAAACATTTCTAAAGAGCTGAAAGAAATAAAAGGCCAGCTCAAAATTGTAAGTCTTGTGAAAATAACCTTCAAGAAAAAAGATGAAATTAAAATTTCTCAGATGAAATAAAACTGGGAGGATTTCTCATTAGTGACCCGCTCAGACTCACTGGAGGAAATTCTTTGGATGAAGGAAATGAAGCCAGAAAGAAACTTGGAATACCAGAGAACTGTTTTTCTCTTAAATTCTTTTTATTTCTTTTATTTTTGGAGACAGGGCCTCATTGTGTAGTTTAAGCGGGCCTTGAGCTCACTATGTACCAGGTTGGTCTTGAATTTATGACATCCTGCCTCAGTTTCCTGAGTGCGGGTATTACAGGTGTGCACCACCACACCCAGATTAAATTCTTTAAAATATGTTTTGGTGTTAAAAGTAAAAGACTTGGGGCCGGGGAGATAGCTCAGTAGACTAAGTGCTTCCCTGGCAAGCACAACGGCCTGAGTTCAATCCCTGGTTCCACCAAAAAAAAAAAAAAAAAAAAAAAAAGTAAAAGACTTACCTTGGCTGGTAAGTCTACAATACGTGGAAAAGGGACCTACGTAACAGTAAGACTTCTAATTCCACTTTTAATGATAAAATATTATCTCTTGTTATTTCTGAGCAAAGAGTTAAGGACATCTATTTTAATTTCTTGAGCAATGACTAAAAATTAAACAAAAACATATAGTAAAGTCACAATATGGCCGGGGAGATAGCTCATCAGCATACGCACCTGCCTGGCTAGCATGAGGTCCTGAGTTCAATCTCCAGTACAAAAAAATAAAAAAAGATATTCCAAGAATGCAAAAGAAATTAGGGAAAGGGAAAAGAAACAATAAAATAGAAGGCCTAAGTGCAAACATGTCAATCAACACTTTAAATAAAAAAGGTCTGAGCGCACAACTAAAAGGGAAATGTGAGAAAGAAAGAATAAAAACACACAATCTGAGCAGCAAATACGAGGCCTGGGTTCAGTCTCCCAGCACTGCAACAAATACAGACAGATGAGCTAGGAGAAAGATGATAGGTAGATGGTTGGATGGATGGACGGATAGATAGATAGACAGACAGACAGACAGATAGATAGATTATAAATGACAGATGATATAGCTCAGTGGATTAAAGCACCTGCAAATAGGTGCAGGGGCCTGGGGTTTGACTCCCAGGCCTGCTGTGCCAGCCCCATGCCAGGGGCGCATTGAGACGGCAATTGAGACTGGGTGTGGTGGCGTGCACCTGTAATCCCAGATCTTGAGAGGCTGGAAACAAAAGATTCACTATGAGTCCGATCTAGTAGTGAGACCCTGAACACCCTGTAGACCCTTCCTTAAAATGCAGAAAATATATATATATGATAGATGATAGATAGATGGATTATAAGTGATAGATAGATTATAGATGATAGATTAGATGATAGAATAGATGGATGAAAGATGTATAGATGATAGAATAGATAATAAAAGATAGATGATTGATAGATGATAGGTGATAGATAATAAAATATAGATGATAGATGATAGGTGATAGATAATAAAAGAAAGAGGATAGATAATAGATCATAGATGATAGGTAGACAGATGATAGGGAATAGATCATAGATGACAGATTGATCATAGATGATAGATAGATCATAAATAGATGATAGGTAGATAGATGACAGATATGCAGTTAGATGATAGAACAAATAGATAATAAAGGATAGATGATAGACAGAGATGGGATAGACAGATAGGCAACAGAGATATGACCCAAATGCATGCTGTGTAGAAGAAAATCAGTTCAAATACAATGATATGCATAAATCAACAGTAAAATGATGGAAAATATGTATGTCATGAAAACCTTACTCAAAAGAAAGCCAGAATAACTGAATTAACATCAAACAAGGTAGAATTCAAAGCAAAGAAAGTTACCATATAAATACTAGATGAGTCAACTCACCACATATAACTTTAGCTGTACATGCATTCAGAGATTCAAAGTACATGAGGCAGAACCTAACAGAACTGAAAGAAGGAGCATATCAATCCACAGTTTAATTGGAGATAGATGATGTCAATGTGTCTTCTTTAGTATCAGAATTAGTGGACAAAAGATTAGCAAGGGGGCCGGCCAGACAGCTCAAGGACTAAAGCACCTGCTTAGGCAGACACAGGGACCAGGGTTTGATCCCAGGCATGCTGTGCTGGTCCTGCCCCTGGGGCGCACTGAGATGGTAACTGGGGCTGGACATGGTGGCGCACACTTCTAATCCCAGCGCTTGGGAGGCTGAATACAGGAGGATCATCATGTGTCTGACCTACATAGTGAGACCCTGTAGACCCTGTACTAAATACATTTTTTAAAAAAAGAAAGAAAATTGAAAACTCTAGTAAGACTAAGAGAAAGGAAGTTTAGCAGCATTAGGAATGAAAGAGGGGATATCACTACAAGTGCAACAGAAATTCTAAGAATACAGAAGAGAATGTCATGAGCAACTTACGTGCATAATTTCAATAACTTCCATGAGATGGACCTATTTTTTGAAGATCACAAGCAACCAAAACTCACCCAAAGTGAAACAGATACTTTGAATCATACAATTATATAATAATTTAGCTGAATTCACAATTCCAGTGAGGCTTATAAATTCAAGCCACATATGAATGAAGACTGGAAAACTCATAAACCCAGGTCCACAAGGTTATTGATCAATACCTTCATTGGTTTTATAAAGTAATTGGGTTTATAAAATTTTTTATTTGATACAGGGTCTCGCTATGTAGCTCATTCATAGTGGTCCTCCTATCTCAGCCTCCCCAGCACTGAGGTGACAGGCAGGCGCCACCACACAGCAAGGTCAGCAGTCCATGTGGTACTGTAAATCGAACTCCAGTCCTTGCCCTTGCCAGGCAGCTCTTAGACCTCTGAGCTATCTCCCCAGCCCTATCAGGTAACTCTTAAGTAATTAAATAGAAGTTAGGCTATTTATGAAACTGAGTAATATTTTTGTTGTTCAAAATTTCAAGTCATTCCTACTAACCTGTTTTGAAACTGTTTCATTGCTGTTTTCTCTCATGAAGAAGTTAGCAAAAAATTTCAAGTCATTCTATCAATGAAGAATGGAAATGAAAGTCCATTACATTGTTAAAAATAATACCTGTATCTTGGTATAAAATTAAAGAAAATAAAAAATACATGAATAATCCAATAAATAAGAGGATCTGGGAAGCACCAGTGATGTTAGTACATTATAATAAAGAAAGATGATTAACACACTTTGGTTAGTACACACGAGGCCCAATTGGAAAAAATAAAGTAACTTTTAGAGAAGTAAGAAGAGAATGTCAGGGAAGGAAAAGAAAGAGGCAGATTTTTAAAAAGAGAAGAGAGAGGACAAAGAAGAAAAGAATATTTCTTTCAACTGTTTACTGACTAAAAGTGCATACAGTTCATATAGGAAAGGGAGGATGTAGTCTTCATTCTGATATTTGTTCTATTTGTTATTTCAAATAAATTAAGTGGTACCCTGGATGCTTTATATATACAAGGTTTGTAAATTGGAGTTATTTTCTTTTTTGAAAGAGCATAAAAATAAAAACACTATGGTATGAACTCAACAATTGTTCTTATAATGCATATTGCTGTACCAGATAGATAGAAACATGATCAAAAATGTTATGCATTAATTGTAGTTAATGTATTAATTAGTAGTAGCTATTAATTTCTATTGTTCTCTGTAGATGTGTGGGGTACACTGTTATGGTTTGTGTCTAGTTGTCCCCCCAAAGCCTCATGCAGTCATGGGGTGTGGACTTCTAGAGTTTGTGTTAACTCATGATCCCCTGGGATTATGTGTGATCCAAGGCTGGGATTATGGGTTTTAGTACTGCTGGGAAGTACCCATAGGTGTGAGTACTTCCCCTACCCTGGGGCAGGCAATTTACATTACAATGTAAGGTGGGAAGAGAAGCCAGCTGCTTGAGCTGCTGCTACCCCTCCCTTGCGCTCTGAAACACCATGAAAGGTTGCTTTCTGCTCTGTGCTGCTCTGCCTTGGACCCAGATGAGTATGGACTGAAACCTCCAGTAACTGTGAGCTAAATAAACCTTTCCTTCCTTCATTGTGAGTGTCGGGTATTTGTCCCAGCAACGAGAGAAAAGTAACTAAGACATACACTAATTTTGGGAGTATGACTATTTTCACAATGCTAGTTCGTTCTACCCATAAGCAAGGAATATGGTTCCAGGGTACTATAATTTTCACTGGATAGATCATTTAACTTCCTTTGTTAGATTGTGTATATTGATGTATATATACAATCATCTTAGCTATCCTGTGTATATACATGATTTTTCCCCTTCCTTTTTTTTCTCCTTTCCCTCATCCCAATTGTTTATTCCTTATGTTCAGTTGCTTTCCCTTTTATTATATCTATTGTACCTTTCAGATTTTATTTACTCTTTCAGGTTCTTACACTAGCAAGACAAGATGATGTTTACACATGTGGGTCTGATTTATTTCACTTATGAGTATAGCCTCTAGTTATATCCATTCACCTATAAAAGCTTCATGTTTATCTTTCTTTATAGCTGAGTAATGCTCCATTGTATAGAAATACAACATCTTTTCTATCCATTCCTCAGTTGATGAGCATTTCAGTTGTTTCCAAGATTTAGCTATGATATGATATTTTCAGTTTCTCTGGAAAATAACCAGAAGGGGGCTAGCTAGGTTGAACGGGACCTCCAATCCTAGCTTTTTGAGAAACCTCCATCCTGATTTCCACAGTGGTTGTATCAGTCTGCACTCCTACAAGCAGTGGACAAGGGTTCCTTTTCTCCACAGCCTTGCCAGCATTTGTTATTGGTTGATACCTTGATGATAGCTGTTCTTTCTGGAGTGAATTGGAATCTCTCTGGTGTTTTAATTTACATTTCTCACATGGCTAATGATGTTGAACATTCTTTCACATATTTATTTGCCATTTGTATATCTTCATTTGGGAAGTGTATGTTCCTCTCAAATGTCCCTTTTTGGATTGGATCTTTCAATTTTGGGGGCCTGGTATTTTTAAATCCTTTATATGTTCTAAATAGAAGTCCTTTGTCTGATGGACAGTTGGCTAAAATTTTTCCCAATTCATGGACTTTCTTTTTACTCTATTGGTGACTTCTTTTGACATACAAAAACTTTTCAATGAGATCTTAGCTGTTGATATTTTTAAGTATTTCCTGTGCACTTTGGTTTTTGTTCATGAATTCTTTGCCTAGCCCTGTGTGTTCACGATTTCTACATACTTTCTCCTCCAGGAATTTTAGTATTTCTGTTTTAATATTTAAACCTTTGATCCATTTTGACTTTAGTGCATGGTAATAGACATGGATCTAGTTTTAGTCAAGTCTTCAGGATGTGGAGAACCAGTTTTTCCAGCACCATTAATTAAAGAGGCTATCTTTCTTCCAGTGAACCTGTTTGGCCCCTTTGTCAAAGATAAGATGGCTAAGTGTCTTTATGATTTTGCCTACAACTTCTAGTCTGTTTCATTCATCCTCAGGTCTGTTTTGGTTTTGTTCTGTTTTTGCCAATGCCATGTTTATTTTACCACAGTAGCTTTGTAGTATAATTTCAAATCAGGGATTCTGAGCCCTCCTGCCTTTCCTTTGGAGCCCAGGATTGTTTTACTATTCTGGGTCTCTTCTGGTTCCAGACAAATTTTAGGAATCTTCTCTCTAGATGTGTGAGGTATACTAATTTTGGGAATATGACTATTTTCACAACGTTTCTTTTCTCTAATAGCTTTTAATATTCTCTTCTGGTGCAGAATTTCTGCAATCTTGATTATTGTATGTTTGGGTATAGATTTGTTTTGGTTGTGACTAAATGGAGTTTTATATCTATATAGGTCTGATTCTTTTCCCATGCTGGGGAAATTTCCTGCTTTTACTGTTACAAGTAGTTCGGACTCATGGTGATCCTGCTGCTTTCAGCCTCCCCAGCGCTGGCATTATAGGCATGCACCAGTACACATGGACTCTGGCCAGCTCAGCCTGCCCTAGGGGTGAGGCTGGCATGGTATGTGGTGCCAAGGATTAAACCTTGGTGCCTGTGCTTGCCTAAGCTTGACTAAGCAGGTGCTTTAGTCTGCTGAGCTATCTCACCAGCCCAACACCAATCAATCTTATATTGTTTTTCTTTTTTTTTTGTTGTTCCTCGAATGCCTTCAGGGCACTTTTGGCCAGCGGGAGAGTTGTGAGGTTCGAATTCCAAAAAGCTATTTTAATTTTTTTTTTTTTTTTTTTTGGCAGAACCGGGGATTGAACTCAGTCCTTGTGCTTGCCAGGCAAGCACTTATTCTACTGAGCCATCTCCCCAGCTATATTGTTTTTCTTTGCATCATCTTGCAGCTATTGAATTGTTATTTCCTGGTTCCATGTTATTTTAAAAATATCTTTCCTTTCATGATTGCTAGATGCAAGGTCTGAGAGTCCATCTTCAGTTTTCTTCTAGTAGTTTTTCCAGCTTTCCATGGTATTATTTCCTGGATTTCTGTTTGTATCTGGTTCATGCATTCTAATTCTTTCCTAGATTGTTCATTTATTGTTTCCATCATTTTTTGCACTCCTCTTTTTAAACTATGTCTTCTTTTGATATGCTGAGGAATTCTTTCATGATTGTTGTCATTTTTTTATTTATCAGACAGATTATTTCTGATCTGATTTCTTCTATAGGTTGCTGTAGTTGTTTCTTCACTTTAGTTACTATCATTTCAGAAATTTCAGGTGTGTGACTTCCATGATCTTCTATGTTGATGTCTTCTGGATTTGTTCTGGGTGGGGCAAAGGTCTGAGATTACATTCTGTTCCTTTGCTTTGTCATTTTTGAAGCCCCTAAAATTCCCCAGGACTCAGCCTCCCTCTCACAATGATGGGTGGGATGGAGTAGAGACTCTCTCCCTTCCCAGGCAGCTCAGCAAAGCTGCAGGTTATTTTCAAGTGCTATTATGAACTAATGAATTTTATGTCATATATTTGTTTTAATTGCATTTTTATAGGAAATTGTTTCCTATTTGGCTCTTCTGCTCTCTTGACATGATCCCAGTATATCTTCAGTCATCAATACAGCTAATTTCTTTCTAGTTGGTTAAAATATTCCATACACACTTTATACAGTTCAAGACACAAAATTAGAATCAGTCACTTCTCAAAGGATACCTGTTTCCTTATATTAAGAACATGTGTTTAAGTACCACAGTCAGACAGATACAGGCGCTCATTGCTCCAGGTTGCCATGCCTTCCGGACTTCGTCAGTGAACTAGAAATAATTTTATCCTTGAAAATAGAGGAAGGGGCCAGGGAGATAGCTTGGCAGTCTAAGCACCTGCCTAGCAAGCTCTAGAACCTGGGTTTGATCTCCAGTACTGCATGCCATACTGGCCCCATGCTGAGCTGGCCAAAAAAACTGGGCATGCTGGTGCATGCCTGTAATCTCAGCACAGGGGAGGCTGAAACTGAAAGATCACTATAAGATCACAAGACCCTGTACCAAATAAACAAAATTTTAAAAAAATTTAAAGAAAATGGAGAGAAGCCATATATTCTCACTGTATTTTCCTACCTAAACATAGTATTATATAACTTTTACCTAACTCTTCAGATTTTATACTTAGCTTTTTTTCGTAAGTGAAAATCTTGATTTCAAGATGTATTATTATTATTATAACATAACTATATAATTTTTATTTCACAATAATTAGATGACAACTTAAAATAACAATAATGACTACTGAATATGATTTAAGATTTCATTGGACTTGTTTTCGCAGTGTTTTATAGAACTGGAAGAAATTTTTCTCATTGTGATTGTGCCTCCACTTTGGTATAGTTGGGTTCAATGGTTTCAATTTGCTTCTTATTGTTAATAACTGGTATCATTGCTTCTCCATTTAATTTTATTCATAACTATATCAAGCAGTGGCATGTTTCCAGAGTCAAAATAATATAACTTTATAGACATCTCATGCCTTTTTCTTCTCTTATTCTGTACTTTCCTTCCCCTCGTGTGTAACACCTTGTTAGATTTTGGTTTATAAGGGCCAGCCAGATAACTCAGTGGACTAAAATGTATGCTGTGCTGGCCCCGCCCCCTGGGGCGTGCTGAGCCAACGCCTGAGACTGGGTGTGGTGGCATGCGCCAGTAATCCCAGCGCTTGGGAGGCTGAAAACAGGAGGATCACAGATCAGAAGTCTAATCTGTGTAGTGAGACCCTATAGATCCTGTCCTAAACACATTAAGAAAAAAAAAAAAGATTTTGGTTTATAGCATTTCTTATTCTTTTTTATAAAAGTTAGCATACTCTAAGCCTTGTTCTGTATCTGACTTTTCATTTTTATTTTTTGCTTAACATTGTAAAATCAAAATCATCTTTCCTTCAGTTATTAAGGCTTCCCAGAATTTTACTCTGTGGATATGGCATCATTTCTTCAGCAAGTCCTCTACTGATGGATTAGGCTAGCTCCAATCACTTTTAATTATAAATTAAGCCACAAATGCTATACATAAGTCATACTTTATTTTTATCAGTTTATCTTTGTAAATCATATTCCCAGATGTGAGATTGCTTAATCAAAAGGTAAATGAATATGCAACCTTGCTAATATGCTACAAATTCCCTTTTAGTGTTGTATAATTTGTGTTTCTACGAGAAATATATCAAGTGCCTATTTCTCTCACAGCTTTCCCAACAGAAAATGTTGTCAAAAATTTGAGTGTTCCTGTGCTGGTGGGACCTATTCCTGGTCCTAGCCCAGGCGCAGCGTGGGTGAAACCCTCGTCCACCTCCTTGGGATGCCCCCCACCATTCTGCAGCACCTCCCCCACCCCAGTAGGAATTTCTGCTGTGTTCCAGGAACCCCCAGACCCAGTCATAGCCCAGGCCTGGTGAGTATGTGGGAGAGCTGCCTCTCGCCCCTACTCCACCTTGTCCCCTCCAGGCTCAGCTCAGGCCTGGCATGCATGCTTGGGGTGTAATCCTGCAGCTGCAATCACTGCAGAGAGTGCAGAGGATAGAACCACCCAGCTAGTACAGGAGCAGAAAATCTCACCAGAGGGGCACAACAAGTTCACCCCCAAGGGCAGTAGTAGGAAGGATCTGAGTACAGCAGCCAGACCCAAGCCAGGCACAGCTAGACAAATCCAAACTTTGTAGATCTGCACCTGAATTTCAGTACATGCTAAGGTTATAACTACAATGAAGATCTACAACAAAGAGCAGAAGACAGTGCTACGCAAAATGACAAGAAGGAACAAAATGCAACCTCAGAACCCAAGCCCACCCATAAAAAGTGCAGAGGACACTAACACAGAACAAATTGGGAATCACACAGCTGAAA
>NW_004524625.1:4764332-4784085 GCF_000260255.1 Octodon degus | reverse complement strand
AACCACTAAGAAGAATGTATGCAGTGTGTTAATTATTGAAACTGTCCTACTGATTTGATTTGAAACTGTCTCATTGCTATTTGTTTATCAATAAAATTATGGGAAAAAATTTGGGTGTTTACCAATCCAATAAATGAAGAATTGATAAATCATCATAGTTTTAATTTATATATATTAATATGACTGAGGGTGAGCATCCTTTCTCACGAACAAAAGCCTTGTCAAATTTTTTTCTGTGTAATGTGAAATCTTACCATACATCTATTTTTCTACAGAATAGTGAATCTTTCTTTTAATTTTTAATATAGGTGAGTCTTTGCTTCTGACTTGATTATTAAATAGTTATCATTTGTCATTTAGTTTTGCTTGTAGTAAGCTTTGCTATGTCAAATTCATCTTTTATTGCTTCTAGATTTGCTTGTTGGTTTGTTTTTGAATCAGAGTCTTACTATGATTTCAGGTCCTCAAAATCACTATGTAGCCTAGGCTGGCCACCATCCTCCTGCCTCAGCCTTCCAGATGCTGGGATTACAGGCACATGCCTCCTCATACCTGGTTGCTTCTAGATTCTTAAGTCATGGTAAAGTTAGCCTCACTCGGGTTATTAAGGTGTCAAGAACACCTCCACTGTGACTGGCAAAGTGTAGGATGCTCCATGTAGACTGCTGAAAGAGTTACAGTCTCTGAGGGCCAATTCTCAGGCTAACTTTCTATGCTTTCATGAGTTTTACCTTCAAATCAGGAAGCCAATAATGTTCTCAGAGGAAAAAATCAGAGAAAAATCCCCTCATGCTTCCAGCAGAGGGAGGGAAAAGCCATTCTCTTCTCCCCTCAAGGGAACTTATTTTGCTAGAATCTTTGGCTGTTGTTGTTTGTTGTTGTTGTTGTTGTTGTTGTTGTTGTTGTTGTTGTTTTAAGACAGAGTCTCACTATGTAGTCAGGCTGGCCTTGAACTCACTTTGTAGCCCAGGCTGGTCTTAAACTAGCACTGATTCTCCTGCCTCCCCACCCGAGTGCTGGGATTACAGGTGTGTGCCCCTACACCAGGAATATTTTGTTAGAATCTTACTACATACCTAAAGAAAAGGCAATACCTAATTCCCCCTCCCTCTAGCCTTCTTATTCTACCAAAGGGGAAGGAAGGGCCTAGCAGCATTGTAACAGTCTTAGCCGGTGTTAGATTGAGGACAGGAATAGTAGACTGACACCTAGTTGGAGAACTCTAGAAGCACCTCCCTGCTCTTCAGCTCCTTGCTACATCAGTAAGGTTGCTGCATGGTGATGGAGAATGGTGGGCTCAGATCCCACTTAAGAAAGAGTCTTTTGGGGAGAGGGGATGAAGAACAGAGAATTAAGATGCGTTCTGAACATGTACCAACTCCCTGCAAGGAATGTAATCAACTGTACTACAAACATTATACTAATAAAAAATACAAAGAAAGAATGAGTCTCTAGAGAAGTTCAAAGATAATGGCGGTGAGGTTGGGGAGATAGCTCAATGGAATAAGTGTTTGCCTGGCAAGCACAAAGATCATGAGTTCGATCCCTGAGGTATCACAAAAAAAAAAAAAAAAAAAAAAGATAATAGGGAGACCAAAATGAAGCCTAGAGAAAATTTTGCCCTCTGACAGCTACAGCTGCAGCAAACAGTAACTCAGTCCAAGTCTTAACTACAAAATCTCACAACAGGCTTTCTAATTCCATCCTTCTTACTCAGTTTAACATGTCCAACCTCCAATATAAAATGAGAAGGCATCTTAAAAAGAAAACATGACTTAAAAGACAAAGCAACCTTTACAACTAGATTCAAATATAGGAGAAATTTGGAATTATGAGACTATTATTATGAATTTAAAATAACTATGATTAAGTCAGGAGTGGTGGTATACACTCATACTATTAGAATTCTGGGACACTGAGGCAGGAGGATCACAAGTTTGAGCCCAGCCAAGTAACTTAGCAATTCAGCAGAACCCTGTCTTAAAATTAAAAAAAAAAAAAAAAAAAAAACAGCTAGCGAGGCAGCTCAGTGCAAAGGCCCTAGCTTCAATACCCAGTACCATAAAACAAAGACCAACAACTATGATTAATATGCAAAGGACTCTAATAAAAATGTAAAAAACATAGAAAGCAAATGAGTAATGTAAGCAGCAAATGGATAATATAAGCAACAGAGAAACAGAAGTACTAAGAAAGACTCAGAGAGGCAACTATAGAAGTAAAAACACAGAAATGAAGCAAATCTTTCAACTCAAGGAGATAAAGCTAAAAAATCAATGAATTTAAAGATATATCTATAAAAACTTTCCAAAATGAAAAGCAAATAGAAAAAAATGTGGAGGGCTGGCAAGATAACTCAGCAGACTAAGCACCTGCTTAGGCAAGTGCAGGGACCAGAGTTCAATCCCTGGCACCACTGGCCACTGAGTCCTGGCATGGTGGCACCCGCGCCTGCAATCCCAGCAATGGGGAGGCTGAGACAGGAGAATCACTATGAGTCCGAACTGCATTACAAAACCCTGTGCCAAATACATTTAAAAAGTTTAAAGAAAAAAATGTAGAAAATAATATTAGATATTCAAGAACTGTGGCACAATTATAAAAGCTTTAACATACATGTAAACCAGGGCCAAAAGGAGGAGACATGAACAGAGGAGATATACAAAATAACTGAAGTCTGATAATTTTTCAAAATAATGACAGAAACTATACCACAGATCCAGGAAGTCTAGAGAACGCCAGGCAGGATAAATACTAAAAACTTTGTACACAAGTGCATTATATTAAAGCTGCACACTATCAAGGACAAAAAAGAACACCTTGAAATAAACCAGAACTGGCAAGTACTTTAACATGTAGAAGAATCAGGATAAGAATTATACATCACATCTCCCTTCAAGACCCATGTAAGGAAAGAATGGAGCAAAATACGTAGTGTTTGAACAAAAACTACAAGTCTAGAATTTCTACCCAGTGAAACTATCCTTCGGAAGTAAAGGAGAATGCTCTTTCAAACACACAAAAGATTGTTCACCAATAGACCTTCTTTGCAAAACATACTTTTAAAAGTTTTCTCGAGAGAATGAAATTATATAGGTTGGAAATGCAGATCTACATAAAGAAAGCAAGAGTGTTACAGAAGGAGTAAGTGAAAAGAGAATATTTTACTTCCTTAATCTATGAAATGTTTTGTTCAAAGTAGTGACAACAGGATGCTTGGCCATTATAGCTTATTGATAAGGAAAATAATCCACCAAATTGTTATAAGGGTGAAAGGCCCCCCCCCAAAAAAAAAAAAAACCACAGGAAGCAAGTAAAAACTAGCACAACTATGGTGGCTATTATTCAACCAACTCCAACATTAGTGACCTTAAACATGAGTGTTCCAAATGCACACATTGATTAAAGATACATAGTGACAGAGTGAATAAAAGAAAAATGAGCCAACTACAGGTTGTCTACAAAAAACTCACTTTACATAAAAAAGCACAGATTGAAAGTAAAGGAGGGGCCGGGGAGATAGCTCAGTAGAATAAGTGTTTCCCTGGCAAGCACAAGGGCCTGAGTTCAATCCCTGGTTCCGCAAAAAAAAAAAAGTAAGTAAGTAAAGGAATAGGGGCATGCCAGCACTGCTCAAGACCAGCCTGGACAACTCAATGACTCAGTGAGAACCTGCCTCAAAATAAAAAGTAAAAAGGGGGTGGACGTCCTCGTGCCTTCTCCTAGTGGCGGGAAAAGTAGATCGAGGTTGGTGTTTGCAGAATCGCTGCAACAAGCTCGCGCTGCTCCTCGCCTTTAGGTCCTCTTCACCCCTGAAGGCAAAGCACCTGTCATTTCTGAGCTGAATGATGGCAGCACCACAGAAGAAAGAATGTGGAAAGGGACCAAAGGAAACTTTTGCCCCACCTATACAAAAATTGCATAGCATGATGCCTCATAGCCCTGATTTACCCATGGAGGCTCCAGGGGTCGGCTCACCAGAGGCTGAGACCAAGCCAAGCCAACCGAAGTCCAGGGTAGAGAAGAAGCAGAAAGTAACCACGGGGAATGGTCCAAGACTTGGCCATGAGAAGCAAAGAAAGGCTCAAGGCAGCAAGCCAGCAGAGAAGATTAAAAAGGAAAAATTAATTCTTACTGATTCAGAATTTGAGGAGATTGTCCAGACTGTGCTACGCAAGTCCCTCAAGGAGTGCTTCGAGACTTCCTGGGTAAAGCTAACAGTGTGCATCCAGTCAGGCAAAGAACCAGGAATCATTACTTCTGCTACTAATGATGATAATGCCAGTGGAGAGAAGGTGATGGTACCTCACACACCAGAGATTTCATTGTCTCTGGAAGATGAAGTTACCCCAGAGATGAGTGCATCTGGGCCAGGCCAGGCAGTTCCTGCACCCTCTAAGAAGAAAGTTGACAGAGAGTACTTAAGCAAAAGAAAGAAGGAGGCTCAAGGTGAAAAAATGGAGACACTCAAAGATGGACATGAGCACAGACAGAGAGACCAATTAAAGGACATGTTGTGGAATCATTCTCAGACCAAGGATCAGACAAAAAAAAGCAAGAGAGATGGTTTTGGTCATTGTGTAGTCTGGGTTCAGTGTTCCTCTCCAAACTGTAGAAAATGGAGGCGGCTGTGTAGGAACATTGACCCTTCAGTTCTCCCAGATAATTGGTTCTGTCACCAGAATACAGACTTGGATTATAATTGCTGTGATATTCCTGAGGAGACCTGGACAGGGAATGAGAGTGAAGTGGTCTATGCCTCCTATATCCCAGGATGCATCATCTGGGCCAAGCAATACGGTTACCCATGGTGGCCAGGCATGGTAGAATCTGATCCTGACTTGGAGGCGTATTTTCTTTTTGCATCTCATTTTGATTCTCTTCCATCTAAGTACCATGTGACATTTTTTGGAGAAACAGTTTCTCGTGCTTGGATTCCAATGAACATGCTAAAGAATTTCCAAGAGCTGTCCCTGGAGCAAACAGGAGTGAAAAAGTGCAGGAACAAGGACTACATTCAGAAACTGGAAGTAGCTGTAATGATGGCTCATAAAGCAGAGCAGACCGACATTGAGGATCGGGTTAACTTATTTGGCTTCTGGAACCGATACTGTGGATCTGACAGCAATGAAGAAAAACAAAGTAGAGTCTTAATGCTGCCTGGGGCTAACAGCCCTGAGTCCAATGTGGAGAAAGAAGACAATGAGTTAAAGGTGGAGGAGAAAGAGAAAAAAGACCCAACTTTGCCTGGTCCCAAGTCAGCCAAGATGAAGACTAAAAACCCCAAACTGAAAGGCATGTCAGATGGACAAGACAGGATCCTGAAAAAGAAGGGAACCAAGTGGTGTCTGCACAGTGAATCCACAGTGTGCACTGTACCCATGATGGAAAAGGAAGGCAGGCCCGGGAACCCAGGTCTGGACCAGCCAGGACCTAAGAAAAGATTTCAAGTTCCCCAAAGCAAGACTTCAGCGATCGTCCTGTCTGAGGAAAAGGAAGCTAGAATGGTGCCGAAGGGCCTTAGCCCACCAGCTCGTCACAGGGGCTTTCCTTTGGAGGGAAAAGAAAGAGCTGGACCCCACGAGCCGCTGATTCAGGAGCCTGGCAGTGTCTTCCTTGAAGATGAAGCCTCCAGTGAGCTGGACCTGGAGCAAATCATGGAAGATATTGGAAGAAAGCCGGAAGAAAGAGAGGCGCTGTGAGACTGCAGTGCTGCAGGGGCTTCTCAGGCCTCCTTTGATAAGTAATGGTGTTCTCCCGCCCTCCTCTTACTCTCTCAAGCAACAAAGAGAGCCTTTCAGTTTACTCTGGCATGTTCCTATGTGTCTGAGTTATTAATGGCTACAAGGTTCAAGAGCTTCTCAGTTTATGTTAATAAAGTGGGTTACATGTGGAAAAAAAAAAAAAGTAAAAAGGGATGAGGTGCAGCTCAGTGTGAAAGCCCTGGATTCAATTCCCGGTACCACAAAATTAAATAAATAGAAAGATAGATGATAGATAGATAGATAGATAGACAGACAGACAGACAGATAATAAATGGATAAATAGACAGCAAAAGATTGAGAAGCTGGCATTGATCAAATAAAAGCTGAGATGATTTATTAATTTCAAATACAGTAGACTTTAGAGCAAGAAAATCACCACTGATGAAGAAAGGCACTACATAATGATAAAAGTATTGATCGTCCCCCAAACGTTAGCTTTTAAAATCAGTAGCTATTAGTTTTAGACAAGGCAACAACGTCTCACATCTTTAGATGGTGACAGAAAAGGGTGTGAAATAGGAATTGATCCTAGAAGTCAGGAGGAGACCCCAGGATGACTATGTTCACTGTCTCCATTGTGGTAGTGGTTTCACAGGTAAACAGATTCACCAAAATGTATCAAGCTGTATTCTTCAAGTATGTATAGTTTATTGCATCCAGTAAGGGTATTTTAAATTTAAAAAAATCTATGCCATCATTATCCTGCTCTGACGGAAAATCATTGCGTCCTTCCCAATGTCAAGGAAATTAAAGCACAGAGGGGCTCAGTGGTATACACAAGATCATAGGGCCAGGAAGTAGCAGTGTTTGGATTTGAATTTGACTCCAAAGTACATGTTTTTAATCATTTTGCCTGAATGAATTAACCAGAGTTTGTGTCTCAACCACCTCCAGGCCTGTGCAAGCTTACTACATGGAAGCAACCGAAGAGGATAGGCACAGCACGGAGCACTTCCAGCAGACAGGACAGGCCCAGGTCACTTTCATCTCAGAGAAATCAGCTCACAGCTGGGCTGGTGTGGGAGTGACAGCAATGGGAACGATGCTTTCTGGGGTCTGGAGTGGGGCTTTCTTGCCACCCCCTCCTTCCTGGCCCTCACCCCCACCCTGGCACGCATCCTTTGCTGCCTGTTCACACACTCCTAGTGCTGTTGTCAGTTGGTACTGTGGGGAGGTGGCTTGAGTACATCGGCCACAAACAAGGAAGTAGCAGGACCTGTACCCATGCAACCTGGAGTCAGAGTCGAGTCTGGGGCCAGGCACCAGTTCTGCCACGTATGTGTCCAGGGACAACCCACTGACCTTCTCAACACTCAGTTTTCTCAAATCTAAATCAGGAACAGTGTAAGCACTTGCAGAATCATTGTGAGTTTTACACAGGGAGGAATGTCTCACGGAGGAGCTAGCACACGCACGGTGAGCAGAGCTTGTATCAGTGTGGCGGGAGCTTTACCTGTGGAAGGGATTCCACAGCGTAACTTAAGAGACACTGGGACCGATCACACAGTGGTCCCATTGTTCCCTTTAAGAGAACTTTAAAAAGGATAGATACAGGCTGAAGAGTAGCTCAGTGGTAGAGCATTTGCCCAGCATGGCAAGGGCCATGGCAAGTTCAATCCCCATCACACACACACACACACACACACACACACACACACACACATTCTCACAACTATGCTTCCAATGTTGTTTTTGGTTTTGGTTTTGTTTTTTTTGCAGAACCAAGAATTAAACTCAGGTCCATGTGCTTGCCAGAGAAACGTTTATTCCACTGAGCCATCTCCCCGACCCCTTTTTATTTTTTTTCCAATGTTTGATCTGAGCTTGGAGGAATGCTGCCCAGAGTAGGGAAGGGAAAACTGAGCCCTCTGTTTCATTCTGTGCTGATACTTCACTTGATACTTCAAACATGAAGGCAGGAAGCAGTGTGCACCCAGCTCTCAGGCAGTCCAGGAGGGGTGTTCTCTTTGTCAGGGTGGGTTGGCCTTTTGGTTCTACTGAGGCTTTTCACTGTCAGGCAAGCCCACCAGCATTAGGAAGGGCAGTGGACAGTAATATCCTCTGCTTTACTTGGATCTATTGATTTAAATGGTGATGCTTATTTAAATGTCAGTCTGGGCTGAGGTTTTAGTTCAGCAGTCGAATGCTTGCCCAGCAAGCTGGAAGCTGTGGGTTTGGTCTTCAGCACCTAAATAAATGTCAACCTTATCCAAAAATGGTCTCACAGAAACACCAGGAATAATGTTTCACCAAATACTGTAGCTAGGCACCCTGTATTCCAGTCAAGTTGGCATTAGCCACCCTTGTTAATAAACACTTATATGTGTCTTTTTTTGTTTGTCTGGCGGAACCAAGGATTGAACTCAGGCCCTTGCACTTGCCAGGCAAGCGCTTATTCTACTGAGCCATTTCCCTGGCCATATGTGTCTTCTTAAAGCATACTCATCCCCAAAGGAAGATAGTAACCATGTTGTGGTACCACCTAAGGTGATACAACCATCAAGCACAGAACCAGAGCACATGTGCACTAACCTCTACCCCGGAAGAAGAAGTAAAGTCCTCTAGTAAGGGTTAACCTTCTCTTTAATAGCCTGTAATTTAAATAACACTATATAAAGTTAACAATACTTAAATACTACCTTATAAAGTCAGTACATCTGAGTTACATGACAAGGGACTACAAGAGGGGCAGAAACAAAGATACTTGGCATACACACTTGCATAGACAAATCTCTTCCATAAAAATTAGGGTTGAAATACTCATGATAATTCCAGTGTCCTGATTCTTAGGGACACTCTTACAGCTAGTCCTGTGGCCATAGCTGGTGTTCATACCCACCTTCCAGTTATATTCCATTTACTTCACCATGCACCTCAGCTAGCCATGGTTCTTTATCTGATAGGGTGACCCAAACTTTTGTTTATGGAGTTTAAACCATACGTACTCCTGCCTAGATTGGGTCTTTGACACAGGGCACAGTAATATCCTCAGGACGAACCTATATTTTAGATTGGCAGAAACAAAAGACAAAGAAAGGCCACAAAAACTAAGGGCAACAATATTTTATGCTGCTCCCATTTCTACCTCTTGGCCCCTAGACGGAGTAAGTGCTATTTCTCCCAGAGTTCCCAGCTCTGAGAGAAATAACACCATATACTGGATACTGACGTGTAGCCCATACATTTGTGTAAAGAAGCTTGCCCCATCCCTGAAGCTATTCCCACCCGGCTGGCACCATAGTGAGGTTTGCAAAGGGCATTCTAAGGCTCTAGCCCTCTAGCCACTTAATGAAGCACATTAAGAACAGTGAGTGTATGAGTAGAGTCCACTGTTGCACCTCATCTGCCATGGAGTGAATTCTCTGACCAGAAACAATGCTGTGTGGAAAATCACGACCATGGACAAGGCATTTTGGAAGTCCACAATAGCAGTGTTGACAGAAACAATTCATTCAGGAAAATCAAATATACATCCAGAGTGTCTCTTCTATTAGGGAAAGAATGCTGCCCTCCCCTAGTTGATGTGGTCCAATGTAACTGACCTGCCACCAGGTCCTGGCTGTTTGTCCACGGGAATAACGCCATCTCAGGATTCAACACAGATCTCTGCTGCTGGCAGGCTGGACCCTCTGCAGTGGCTATGCCAGGCCAGCCTTGGTGAAAAAAGGTCCATGGTATTAAGCCCATGTATCACCTCCCTCATTACGGTCACAAGTGTCTATGGTTCCCATGCTGGCTGTACTGCCTTCTCTCCCAGCCTACACTGATGGCCTCAGGGAGTGTTTCCTACAACCAATTAACAGAGGAGCAGGTTTGCAGATGGTTCTTCAGGATATGTAGGGATCACCTCCAGGTGCATAGCTATAGCACTGTGGCCCCTGTGTGAAGGACAGTGGGACTCCAAGCAGAGCACTGGCTGTTCACTTTGCTTGGAGGAAAAAACATGCTCAGACAAGAAACTATGAACCAATTTGTGAGCTGTAGCCAGTGGTTTGGGTGGACGGTCAGAGATTTAAGAGGTATACAGATAGATTTCCCTATGGGCACAAAATGGGAAGATATTTGTGTTGTTTGTGAATGCTTACCAAAGAAAGATCCAGCAGAGAAGGACTTTGTTCTGCGGTGTTATGGCTTAGATCATAAATGTACCCTACAGGATATGTGAAAGGCTTGGTCAGCAGCCTGAGGTGCTTGGGAGGCAGGGGAATCTCAGGGAAGCAGTGCCTCGTGTGAGGAAGTTAGGACACAGGGACACATACTCTCGGGAGGAAAGTTGGACCCACAAACCCCCCTTCTTTCTCTCCTTTTCCTGGCCATCAGGAGACAGCTTTATTCCAGCATGTGCTTCCTGTCATGCTGTCCTGCCTTGTTACAGGCCCTGAAACAATTGAGCCAAGTGACAGTGGATCAGCACCTCTGAACCTGGGAGACAAAAATCTGTCTTTCCTCTTTTAAACTTGTTTGTACAGGTATTTCGTCCCAGTGGCTCCAAGCTTTCTGACACAAGTCTGAACCAGTCGGCCTCTTTTCTCAGCCATCCCTGTCATCACTCAGTGGGCTCAGGAAATAAATGGCCATAGTGGCCAGTTTTAGTCACTTCTTCTTCTCTGAGACAAAACACCTGGCACCCACCACTGAGAGGAGCAGAGGTTTATTTTGGCTCACAACTTTAACCTTTGGTTGGCCAGCTCCTAGGCAGAAAGGGCATGGCAGGAGGGCCAGGGTAGAGGGCAGCTGTGCTGTCATGATAGTTGGGAAGCTGAGTCCAAAGAAAGAGACACACCGACCCTCCCTGTGAGACCCTACCTCTTCTCAGCCGCACACTCAGAAACACTTCTGTGAAGTATGTCCGCTCCAAAAGGGTCCAGCTCTTTAGCTTGCCTGACCCTCGCTGACTGAAGAATTATCACTTAATAATAATAAGCACCTGTCTTCAGTGGCACATGTTCACACATGCACACACACGCACACACGCACACACACACACACACACACACACACACAGTGGCATGTTGAAATACACATCTGTAACCACTGCATCTTACTCCCCAAGTCAGCAGCATACGTAGCATCTGATATCTGTGGGCTCAAGTACCTGTATGCAGCAGCACAGGAGGTGGAGCCAGCACCGCCCTGTGATCTCCCCACCCAGTACTCTGTCACCTGAGCAGTCTGCCCTGAAGCACACTCCAGAGTCATGAAAAAAATTACTAAAAATCATACAATGCTAAAAGTTTATCAGACTCCATAAATAAAGGGGTCCAAAAGCCAGCTGGGTTACAATTGTTGTTCCTTTAAAAAGGTTTCTAACTTACCTGTTAGCTCAAATGCTCATGCTTTGATTACATGTGTTCTAATCCCTCAGGAAATTTGTTCTTTCTTATAAGATACCAAAACCCAGGTGATCATACAGGTAAAACCTATAGCAAATATGTTAGATTACATTTAGATACCTTTCACTGGGATCCACCAGATTTTGTCTATAGAGACATATTAAGGCCTTAGTAACTCTATCCACCTCATACAGCCCAGTGAGCTGAGTCTTCTTGGGGTTTCCTGCCTCATTACAAGGGAAGCTATCTTCACATTCCTTGGGGAGGGCTGATTGCCCTCAAAGATGCTTCCTCTATCAGTCTAATCCAATGTCAGGAAATCCACTACAGGGGAAGTTGCCCTTACCTTCCTTGGGAAGAGCTGCCTGCAGGAGGCCTTAAAACCAAAAAGTTGTATCTTGCTCAGTGAGCCCCAGGTATCTGACACACGCTGCAGAAGTTAGAAAGGATTGCAGGAATGAATTTGTCTGAGTTGAAGTGTTTCATAGAAGAAAGGATATAGAATGGAATTATAGACAGAAAATGAGAATAGTGATACTAGTGGTCTACAGGAATGAAGGTCAGTTGGGAAAAAGGGAAAAAGTTATGCTTCCCTGGATCCAGACAGAGAGAAGGGACATTTCAAGCAAAAATGTCCAAAGCTGCTAGAGAAAGAAAAAAAAAAAAAGTGTTCATGATGGAGTCAGAAGAAGTTTCAGATTAAGGTGGTCATGCGTCTTCCGCTCTCAGCCTGAGGGAACTCATGTTAACTGCCAATATAAGGAGAAAGCCTGTTAAATTTTTATAGATGCTCATGCAGATTTGTCAGTAGTTACCCAGACAGTGGCCCCCTTTGTTAACTGGAGAGCACTCAGTGTTTTCCCTAGGTCCTGTAATTCATATACCCCCAGTAATATAGGAGTTGGCAGTTTATTTGAGATAATACCCAAAGGCCGTGGAAGATTTAAAAAGGGATTAAACTCCATGTTTAAGAGATCTCTGCTAACAGACCTACAAAGAGTTCTAACTAGTCTTTTTATAATTATAAACTTTAAAATGTTATGATATTCCAGATCCTTCTAATGTCTCAATTGCTGGTCAAAATATTAAATATCAAATCAATTGTATGTAAGATGCTGAGGTCCCCTGAACCCTACCCTTGTCATTTTTATAGGAAGTCATCACTGTCTACTTGATACAAATCTTTGACTATATTCATAATTATCCTGTTGATGTGATTATTTGACCCACTCATGTTTGTTTGGCTTTGTCTCTTCCAGACTCAAAACTATAGGCCAACCCAAGTTAAAAATGCCTGGTGTCTACTGAGGGCCTTTAGATAGAACCTCTGGAGAGTATCTCTGACTGCTGGTCAACAACTATGATCCCTTTCAGCCTGAAGAAACCAGAGCAGCCATCACCCAAGGTTCCCTCACAGCAGTTCAGGTTACTTCTTCAGAGGAGGAAATGTTGTAGGCAGCTGAATTAGATAGAAATATTATAGGCAGTCAGACAGGACCAGGCCCTCAAAGAGACAATATGGAAGACAAGGTGTCTTTGCAACTTGGAAGAGACAGACACTCTATAGGCCAGACTTCAAAACAAATCGAGCTCCATACTTCCCTAGGGATGGGCATCAGGGATTGATATTCTAAATAGGTATCAATCACCTTGAAAGAACCCAAATGAGTTTCCAACCCAACCCCCAACAGGAAGAGATCCTGTCCTGTATTCATGCCTGCTTGCTACATGACTCACTTCCCCCTTTGGTACTGGATTTAATCAATTTTATCTGAGCAATGGTGCTTATAATCTCATTGGTTGACCATAGGTTTGTCCTACCTCATGCCCACCTAAGCGAGTTCTCATGTTCTCCACCACCTTAGACCTGCCTCACCACATGGTGTTCCTCTATAAAAATCCCTGGAAGAGACAGCTTCCTGGGGATCACCCACTCGGGACCTCCTTCTGTCCCTCTCTTGGACAGAAGCTTTCTTTTCCCCAGTAAATATATTCTACTCTTAAAAATATATAAATAAATAAATAAAAGTTTATAGTCCTGTGCAGTACATGCAGCCAGGACCACACACATCGCACCCGTTAGACATGCCTAAACATCCATTGTACGTGTGCCTGTGACGACAGGCACTTGTTATTAAGTGGTAATTCTTCACTCAGTGAGGGTCAGGCAAGCCAAAGAGGTGGACACCTTGAAGGTGAACACATACTTCACAGCTGACAGAATTCTTACATGCACTCAAGAACTGTAAAATCGCCAGCGGCTGTGTTCCTGCCCACACTGAACCCACTTGGAGATGGACCTGAGCTTCCCAGTGCCCAACTGCACTTGTCCCCTGGAATGAGTGTCAGTTCAGGGCCAGTGGTCCTTCATAAGTCTGATCATTTTTTTTTCCCAATACACAGCTCCTCAGGAAAAGCCAGGGATCCCTCTGGAATAAGGGTTTTTTTTTTTTTTTTTCTTCCTCGAATGCCTTCAGGGCAGTTTTGGCCAGCGGGAGAGTTGTGAGGTTCGAACTCCAGGAACCTGAGGCTGACAGCTTTGTGGAAGCAGCCACTTAAAGGACTGAGCTAGGGCCAGGCCCCTTAGGGATCCCTCTGGGGAAGACCAAGGGGAGCTTAACAGCACACAACCTCAGGAGCGTGCCGCGGGCCCTTCCTCTAGAAGACACCGTCCTTCTCCACCCAGGAGTCCTGGGTCTGTAAGGCTCACATCTAAGAATGAGGGTCATGTTTCTGTTTTTATGATTCAGATCAGACTCTTGCTCACATACCCTAGATCTTTTCTGTCTATACCAATCAGGGAATAATTTAATCAGTTTTGTAACTATTCATTTCTAGGTACACCATGACCAAATAGCTCATGGGCAGGCCTGTGTGAGTCAGCTGTTCTCATTGCTGCCTTGGTGCTGCTGTCCACTACAGTAACCACTCCTTCAGGGTTAAGTGCCACTGCTAGGGCCCTGCCACCCTGAGATAAATCTTTTTTACATAGAATGTCACCCTCTTTCAATTTAATTCAAAATTCCTTGAGCAACTACCACTACAGGGCAAGTTACTTATGAACAACTTACCATGAGGGTTAAATATTAAAATTTATCAATTTATCTACTAAATAAACATTGAATATTCTCACCAGTAACATTTTCTTAAAAACAGGGTATCCTCAAGCTCACAGTCCTCCTGCTTCAGCATCCTGAGTGCTGAGATTGCAGGTGTACTGCTACACTGGCCTTATCAATGACGAACATTACCAGTGCATGCTTATTCTGTGTGCCATCTCCTTCACAGACTGCCCAGAGCAGTCCATGGGTCCTCAGAGCATTCTCAGCCCTCAGAGTGAGCACAGACCCCTGACTTGGTAGCGTCTTCCTGACTGAGTCTACTCACTTGCTCCAGCTCTCAGATCCCTGGATGCCATCTAAGCTTCTGACCTTCCCATATTTCTTTCCTTTGTTACCAAGTTCTGAACTGAAGCCACAAAATGAAAGATGCTATTTGTTCTGATCTTGTATCTCTGATTTTCCTCCTGCCTAATGCTTACTTTTCATCTGACTTTTTACAAAAAGAGAAAGGAAAAAGCTCTAGATGTCTTGACGGGATCAGGCCCTTTTACTGTCAGAACTCCCTTTATAATGTCAATATTTTAAAACTATCAAACTAAACAGGGCAGATTTTAAGCAAGTTTACAGATTAGGATCTTTCCAGGATGTTACAGTTAAATGTCAGAACTGGATAATGTCAACATTGATCAAAATGGCCAGCTAACTGGAGTTAGAATGATGTGGACATTACCTGAGGCCTCGAATACAAAGGCCGCGATGTTCCACTAGCAGATGTTAAAGCATTAGCTCACAAAACTAAATTTCCGAGCATACTTTGGAGGTTAACTGATCGGTACTGAATCATTCTTTGGACAGTGGACAATCTACAAACACTGTTTACATGGAGGAAGAAAACTGATTTTATTTTCCTCCTTTGTGTTGAAGTCCCAACCATATTTCTCATCATGTTTGAAATAAGCCCACTGACTATGTGCCATCTCTAGAGGAGTCTGTCCAGACCTCACTGTGGTCTGGAGGAGTTTGTAACGACAGTCCCAGGGTAAAGTTATTGGAATGTCACACGTAAATTCCAGTCGTCTGCCATTTCCAAGGCAACCCACAGAGAGAATAGAGAGGTAAGTCATGTCTGCAGTTGTGGGGAGCTAAGGGGGTCCTAAATCAGGTCGGAAAAAAAGGCCACGACCCAGGGTTGAATCCAGGTTCCATTGATTCGTGAAGAAGGGAGTAGCTCCAGGTTGAGGGACTAAGATTGGTGGCAGTATGAGATAGCTGTGAGATGGGCTAGGCCAGAGCACAAGGATGCCTCTGCAAAATGCAAAAAGGTGTGCAGACAGAGCACTGGACTCTGGCAACAGGGAGCCTAAGTTTGGAGGAGTCTGCATACCAGTGTGAGGAAGTATCTTGTGTTTGGGGTCAGCTGCTTCAGCTCTGATGTCTAGCTTTTAAGGCCCTGGAACCTACTGCTTTTTCCTGGAAGCTCAGCCCCAGCCAACAGGCAGCTCCGAGTCTCTCTGTCTAGCTCACGTTTTGCAGTAAGGAGCGTGTAGGCGGGGATCACACACCTGGGGCTCAGCTCCAAAGGCTCAGGTTAGCACCTCCTCTGGATCACTTGCACTGCTCAAAGCCTATCAAGGGAGCAGAGCCACTTTCTATCCCCCCTGCGGAACTCCGCAGAGCAGCAGAGCAAAGGCTAGCTGAAAGGGAGGCGAACTGCCTTCTATCAGGACGAGCCCTGTCTGCGGGCCTCCACACATCTCACCCTGTACACACTGCCATGGTTAATTCACTGCTGTGTCCTCTAGTCACTTAGCTGTCTCTTGGCTTAGTGCCTGCAGGCCTGCAATGTAATGAGCAGGAACTCTGGAGTGGAATATAGAGATCTGAATCTTGACCCTAGAACTTCTTGGTCTCATCGCGGCTAACTCTTAACTTCCCTGTGCCTCGTAACACTGCTTTCACTTTTCTCTGGAGGAAGATGAGCGTGCCCTATGTAGTTCAGGCTGGCCTTGAACTCACAGCAGTCCTCCAGTGTCACATGCCCAGCTGTGACATTGATTTCTAAAACAAAAACTTTTATACCTTCCTAGAAGTACTAATTAATATTAAATGCTATGAATTATTATGTCTCTTTTTATAAACAACAAAAGTAAAATGTTTAATTTTCTTTGGTTAGGAGCAAGAGAAATAAACTCTAAGTCAAGGAAAAATGATACAAATACATTTAATGCATAATATGGGCTTTGGACTTGGAACAGAGGAGAAAACTATATGAAGGTCATTATTGGGATACTTGGAACAGTCTGAAAAAAATGGGCTGTATGTTATAAAATAGTTAACATTAAATATTCTGAATTTGATCATTATATTGTGAAATAATGTTATACAGGAAAATGTCTTTGCTCTTAGGAAATGCATAACAGGATTTTGAGATAGAAGAGTATAATGTCTGAAATTGTCAAATGACTCAGAAAAAGTATATAAAATAGATATATTCTAAAACATATGTGCATATAATGTATGGTTGTATAATTACATCCAGAGAGAGGGAGAGAAAGCAATAAAGCAAATATGTAAAAATATTAATGATTAGTGGATCTCAGTAAAACATATGGGATGGAAATGTTTTGAACTATTTATACTAATTCTGTATTACTTTGAAGTAATTTCAAGATTAGAAAAAAGTTAAAGTAACAAAAATACAGAAAATGATGTTATAATCCTATGTCTTACAGATAGAATAAACCGAACTGCATATATTTCAGGTTAATAATAAGCATCTCTTCTGGAGGGTTAACAACCTAAGTTAGCAGACCAAAATTGGAGAAAAGGAAGGACTGCAAGGTCAGCCAACATTTTGGCCCTAGCCTTTCAAGGTCAGTGAAGATTCAGAACATAGGAGAACCTGTACTGTAACATCATGTAACTCAGTTGTGCTCCAAATTTTCTGATCAAGGAGATTATGGAGCCACAGAGGAAAGTGATCGATGATGTATAGTGTGCCTAAAGAGAGTCACATGGAGAGAAAACATTCTCTCAGGCTTTCACAGAGAGCAAATTGGTCAGGCAATGGCCGTGACTCTTGGGAGCTTCCTGATTCTTCCAATAAATCTCTCCCTTTTTCTGTTTAAATTTTCTTTAATCTTGAAATTACTTCAAAGTAATATAGAATTATAAACACCTCAAAATATTTCCGTATCTTTTCATTAGTTTCACTAATTTTACTACTTCATTGCTCTATCTACCTACCTACCTATATGTCACTGATCTCTCAAAGAACTTTGTAACATACTTAACAATAACATATTCCCCAGCCTTTCATCCTCATGAACAATTATTTCATGGCTTCTCCTCTCTCAATCATCTGTATCTTCCCTCATCCCACTCTTAACTGATGAAATTACCCTTTAATTGGCCTTCTCAGAAGCTCCTCCAGAGCTGGGGAAATAGCTCAGCGGTCTGAGCACCTGCCTGGCAAGCACAAGGCCCAGGTTCGATCCCTGGTACCATATGCCATGTTGGCCACCAAAAATGGGCACGGTGGCACATGCCTATAATTCCAGCACTAGGGAGGCTGAGACAGGAGGATCACTAGGAGTCTGAGCTGTGTAGCAAGACCTTGCACCAAGTAAATAAATAAAAGATTTTTTAAAAAAATTTTAAGAGACCCTCATTCCAGCCAGCACTCAGGCCAAGTGTGTGAGTGGGGGAGCCCAATGCCCTCCAGACCCTCAATCCAGCCAGCACCCAGACCAGGCATGTGAGTGGGGCAGCCCAGTGCCCTCCAGATCCTCATTCCAGCCAGCACCCAGGTCTGGCATGTGAGTGGGACTGCCTAGGGCCCTCCGGACCCTCATTCCAGCCAGTGCCCAGTCCCAGAATATGAGCGGAACCCCCTCCCAAGGCCCACAAAAACCCTCATTTCAGCCAGCATGTAAGTGGGACCACCTGGGGACCACCAGATCCTCACTTCAGTCAGTGTCCAGGCCTAGCAGGCCTGGTGGGGAACCCTGTGGCAGAACTCCCTGCAGAGAGCCTAGAGGCAAGACCCACTCAGCTGATCCAGGAGCACAACATCTTATCAGAGTGGCACAGTGGGTTTACTTGCAAGGGGTGCAGCAGGAAGAAGTGGACCACAGCAGCCAGACCCAAGCTGCACTCACCTGGACAAGTTTGAACTTGGTAGCTCTGGATCTGGTGCTAAGATAATAACTGTGCCAAAGCTCTACACCAAAGGTCAGGAGACAGTGCTATACAAAATGAAAAAGAGAAGAAGCAAAATGCATTCTCAGGCCCCAAGCCCACCCAGAACAAATGCAGAAAACAATAGCATAGAAGAAATGGAAATCACACATGTGAAATCTCTGAAAGAAACAGAATACATGAAGCAGATTCAAAGTGATATACAGGAAATTAAAACCTCAATCACAAGCTGGCAAAACTATTTAAATGAAAGTAAAAACAGACTTTTAGACTTTAGACCTTGAAGACATCATTACAGCTAGTGAAAAGGTAAGAAAAGATCTCTTAAAAACTAGGATATCAGAAAATAGGCATCAATGAGAAAGGAGTCAATACAAATTAAAAGAATATGGGTAGAAGTAATAGCAGAAAACTTCCCAAATATGGGGAAACAATCTGACATTCAGTAACTGAAGCATATAGAACTCCAAATAACATCAACCCAATTAAAACTACACCCAGAAATATAAAAATCAAAATTTCAGAAATTCAGCCAGACAGTATACTAAAACCTGCTAGAGAAAAGAAACAGATTACATTTAAAGGAAAAGCCAACAAAATAATGGCAGATTTCTCTTCACAAACCATCAAGTCAAGGAGAGCATGGAACAAAGTACTTCAAGTCTTGCAAGAAAACAAATTCCAACCCAGACTGATTTACCCTGCAAAACTCTCTTTCAAGTTTAAGGGAGAAGGGCGATACTTCCATGACAAAGAACAACTAAAGAATTTCATGACAACAAAGCCAACCCTACAAAAACTACTAAAATATATTCTAGAGAGAGATCAAAATGACCACAGCTCCATGAATGAGAATGAAAAGAACCCATCAAATAGGGCAAACAAACGAAGGAGAAAAACAGGTATACAACAGCAATCTTTCAAGTATTCTTTTGTATACAGTAGCAAAATATTTCCATCAGCATACTCTACAAATGGGCTTCTCCTGCACCCTATGGGGCATGATTCTATCTGGGTCTACAGGGTGGATATCAAAGAAATAGCAGTGGCTCATCCCCGCAAGCGACACCTGGCCACCAGTAAGCATCATGGACACTGTCCACATCCATCATGTACTAGAACTTTGTGCGATATCCTAGCCCCAAACTTTTAGAAATGCTGGCCATATATTTTCCATTCCAGTATTTTTGTTATGTTTTATTCTTAGTACTTTTTTACTATCATGAAAACTTTTTCTTAGTTGATATTTTTCTCTATATAAATACTAAATACTAAGTGAGTATTCTGAATTGAGCACAGATTCGTACATATGATACACTACATTCTGGCCTCTTACTTGGACTCACGACTTAATTTTAATCTTTGAACATTATTTTGAAATATTTAATTTAAT
>NW_004524625.1:4757063-4764071 GCF_000260255.1 Octodon degus | reverse complement strand
TTCATCTAATATAATTATATTTTATATAGCCCTGCATAACTATCATTTCAAGAGCTCTTTATTCTTCATCCAGGACTATACAGCAACTTCTCTTGCCTTCTGGATTATGGTCTTTGTTATTTTCTATATGCTATGTCTAAAGGTATTAGAATATTTTGAGTTTGTATAACTGGAAAATATTTTACTTTTAGGTTTCAAAGGTATGTTTGCTATGTATAAAATTCAATGAGGACACATCTTTTTTTTCAGTCCTTTGAATAAATAAGTCTAGTTTCTTAAAATAAATTTTAAAAAGAAGTTCCTTGAATCATTTCTGCTATATTCTGCTTATTACAGTTTACTTCTATGACCCAACTGCCCGCCAGAGCAAATGCCATCGGATGGGGCAGCAGAGTCTCAATTGTGATCCTGAGCATCTGTCCGGAATAGGACGGAAGTGGCCACTGAGAGACGCTGGCAGCTTTTGTCCTCTTGGGATTGATCCTGCTGCTTGTCAAGGCGTGGGCTTCGCTGCACACCTGTGAGCGGGAGCCTCATGTGAGCCCAAATTCTGCTGGCCACTGGACTCCCTGCCTTGGCTTGTTCACTCACTCACTGCCCTGTATGATTATTCAACAGGCTTTTCCTCTTTTTCAAAACTGCAACACCTGCTTGGCCATCCCTGAGATTTTGTTTATGTCATTATGAAATAGAAGCAAATTTAAAAGGATTTCCACAAGTCCTCCTTACCATGTCTATCCACAAATACCTACCCCATTGGCATCTGGGCCCATGTGCACCACCTTTGCCTGTCACTATGGGCCAACCACTGAAGCTGGCCTTTGAGAAGACACCGTCCTACCCTCTCTCACCTACTCACACACACTCCGGGAATTTTCCTCTTTCCTGCGTCCACCTTTCCTCTCTTATACATGTTCCCCTTCTGGTTCTACTCCTGTGTGTAAGGAGTGTAGAAATCATCATTCCCATCCTCACAGGAAAAAAAAAAAGTAAAGAAATTGAAAGTTAACAACTCTTCTTAGACCCATATGAAAACAAACACTGCAATCAGAGGCAAACTGCTGCCCCCAACTGGAGAGGTGACCCTGTATATAGGGTCACAGCTCATTGAAGCAGAAGCCCAGGAACAGAAAATTCTAGAACAGCAAGCAGTGGGGTAGGAAACACCCACTGCACAAGGAATGAACTTCTAGAGGCTCGATGTGGACCAGCTTGAGAGTAAAAAATTCCAAAGTTTACACCTTTGTGAGTTTTACCTCCAGGTATCCTGCCATGTTCTCAAGATAAATAGAAAAGAAAAAAAAAAAAAAAACTTTCACACTTCTGGCAGGAGGGTGGGAAAAAGTGACCATTCCAAAATATACCTAAGCATTCTATCTTTACAGACTACCCTAAAGAGAAACTATTTTACCAGGGCCCAACTGGCAAGAGAAGAAAAACACCCTAGTTTTGACTTGCCCAAGCTCAAAAAATGACAGGTCTATCACCCATTTTACTGGTAGGGCTTCTGTATACGTACATGGGCTTACAACAAAAAGTAGTACATACTCCAGATACCTTACTTTAAAAGTAATCCTTAGGGAAACCCAAAGACAACAGGGACACAAGCCACAAAGCACTGGAGGAAATCTTGGCTCTGACACACACCTGCCACATACAATCTAAGTCCCACCCAAACTAGCATAAACCCTCACACTAAGCATGGGTTTGCCTCGGATCCCTTTACCCACTACCTATGTTCAGTCTTAAAGAAAATAGCAAAATATATTAAAACAGAAAATACATCATTTGAAGAGATAAGCATCACAACCAGATTCAGATAAGGCAGAGATAGCAAAATTATCACATCAGGTATTGAAAACAACTAGGATTTATCTGCTAAACATTTTAATGAAAAAAAACAGGTCATTCCCACTGCCATACAAACATACTGTTATTTCATACACATTAAAGAATATCCTTTTTAAGACCACCTCCCCTGCAGTTAGCACATCCATTCTTCTGCCCCCTTATGATGGAATTTCCACTTTTTCTTCTCCTACTCTTTTTTTAAATTTTATTTTATTTATTTATTTTGTATTTTTGTGCAGAGTCTCACTACACACAGACTCCTCATGACCCTCCTGCTTTCAGTACTTAGCATGTGGTGCCAGGGATTGAACCCCGGTCCCTGAGCTTGCCTAAACAGGCGCTTAGTCCACTTAGCTACCTCACTGGGCCTTCTCCTACTCCTCTTTAAAACCCTTTTATTATAGAAAATTTTAAAGACAAAATAGAACAGTAAATTTATTCCCATGAATGCATTACTCAACTTCAATATCTTTGAAGAGCTATTTCATCTGTTTATTCCTACTGGGCTTAGTTCTGGAAATATTTAGAACCAAACCCCCAGACATAATGTTTCATGCATAAATTGCTCAGAATTATAGTAGTGAAGTGGCTTTTATACATAATGACAATGTCATATCATGCTTAATAAAATCAATAATTCCTTAATATCAACTAAAATCAGAAATTAAAAAACAAACATCATTATAGATACCACAGTAACAGGGTAACATAAACAGCTGTATGCCAAGAAATTTAGTAATTTAAATGAAATGAACATATTTCTTGAAACATATGATTTATAAGAATTAACATAAAAAACCAAAAAATCTGCATACCACATTTATTAAATATATTAAATTTGTAATTTACACCAATCATGACAAGCGCCCCAGGCCTACATATGCACTGGAAAATTAGATTTAGAGAAGAAGCAATATAAATCTTCAAAATATTACTCTGTACCTGCTGAAATTTCTGTCTCAAATATATATTATATATATGTATATGCATATATTATATATATATATATATATATATCCACTGCAGTTGGTTCCTATGTCTAAGTTGTTCACTAATCTTTAATGTCTCCCCTCCTTTTTTAATGCTTTTAATTGTTGAAGAAATTGGTTTATTTGTACCATAGAATCTCCTACATTATGGATTAGTCTTCATGTAACTTTCACAATCTCTATAAATGGTTTTTTTTTTTTTTTTTTTTCTCCGAATGCCTTCAGGGCAGGTTTGGCTGCCTTGAGTTGTGGGGATGGAACCACAGCAACCTGAGCCTGACTGCTTTGTGGAAGCAGCCACTTAAAGAACTGAGTTAAGGGCAGGCCCCCCACAATCTCTATAAATTGTTATTTGACCTTCAGCAAGAGTTGACAAACATCTCAAGTGTCCTCCAAGTCTCCTGGTCAGTGGCAAGATCTGGGAAGTGAGTGGACTGTGAGACTACTAAGCTCACCAGTGAGTTAGTGCATTGCTGAGTTCAGAGCTGATTCTGCTAGTAGCGATACGGCTGGTCTGAAGAGGCAGGTTCCTGGTGTTGACCTAGTAGGGGACAGTCTTGTCCTCACATCCTCCCTCACCCTGTTTACTGGTTGTCACGACATGACCTACTTTGATCAGCCAACCCCTTTCGCCAGGCTTTTCCTGCTTTAGAGGCTGTTGGCCATGACCAAACCCACTGACCCTCTGGGCCCAGATAACCCTCTGTTCCTTCACATTGTGTATGTCTGATATTTTGTCCCAGTGAAGGGAAAGTGATAGATACAGTACCTGAGCCCCTGGCCTGTTCCACAAGTTCTAAAAGCTAAGAATTGTCAGATTTTTAAACATTTTTCGATATGACTTTTTAATTATTTTGTTCTTATATTTTAAATGAACAAATATACAGCATATGTTCATGAACTATAATGTTTTTATATATGTATCCACTGTGGAATGATTAAATCAAGCTAATATCGCCTCACTTTTTTTAATGAAACATTTAAAATCTATTTTCAGCAATGTTTAAGTAATTGATTATTAACTATAATCATGTTGTACAATAGGTCTCACCTACCAACATATTGTCTTCCGTGATTTTTAACTTTGTTACATTCCCTGTACAAGTGAAATCATGCATTTGACTTTCTTTCCACATTTGGCTTATTTTATTTGAACTCATGTCTTCCAGGATCATCCATATTGTTACAAGTGACAGAATTTTTCTCCTTTCAAAGGCTGAACAGTATTCTAGTGTACGTGTATGCCCTGTTTTCTTTACCCATTCATTCTCTGATAGATATTTAGGTGGATTCTATATCTTGACTACTGTGAATAATGCTATGGTGAACATGACGTATATTTCTTTGACAAAGTAATCTCATTTTCTTTTGGTAGTGTGTTGATCAGCTTTCTGTCACTGCAATGAATATTGAGATAAACAGGGAATGTTTGCTGGGCCTCAAGGTTTTAGAAGCTTCTCTCCAACATTCACTGGCTCTGTTGCTTTGGGTCCCAGTTGAGGTAGAACAATGTGCAGGCGAATGTGGTGGAGGACAGATGCTCACTTTATGACAAGCAGGAGGCAAAAAAGGTATGTTTCCTTATTGTCCCTTTTTGTTCCATCAGGGCCACCACACAGTACCTTCCACATTCAAAGCAAATCTCTCCCTTCCACTTGCTGTTCCACATGCAAAAGTCTCAAGAGACATCCCCTCCGACATACCCAGAAGTGCACTTGAATTATTTCCTAGGCATTTCTCAATCCAATCAACTTGACAGTCAAGTCTAATCATCACAGACATATGCCCAGAACATCTGATAATTCTATCTTAAACTTTCGAGAACATGCATACTGTTTTCTAGAAGGGCTGTTAATTTACATTCCAAACTCTCTATGTCCTCATCAACAAGTATTATCTTTTGCTTTTTGATAATAATCATTCTAATAGAGTATCTCATTGCTTTAATGTGCACTGCCCTGATTAGAAGCATTGAGCCTTGTTTCACATACCTGCTGTATATTTGTAACCTTGAGTTTTTTATTTATTTTGTTTTGTGTGTTAAGGAAAAATACCTATTCAGCTTCTTTGCCTATTCTTTAATTGCACTGTTTTCTTGCCATTGTGTTGAGCTCCTTATGTAGTCAGGATATTGACCTCTTAGACATATTTTTGGAAATACTTTCTCCTATTCTGTAGGTTGTTTCTTCACTTTGTTGATTATTTCCTTTGCCATACACAAACTTTTTTGTTTGATCCAATTCCATTTGTCTGTTTTTGTTGCCTGTGCTGGGTAATAACAAAAAATGAAAATTAAACCACTGCCCAGACTAATGTAACAGGGTATTTTCCATGTATTTTGTTCTAGAAATTTTATAGTTTCTAGTCTTACAGTTAGGTTTTTAATGTACTTTGAGTTTATCTTTGTACATTGGTGAGGTAAGGGTCCAATTTGATTTTTACGTAGCTGATAACCACTTTTCCCACAACCACTTATTAAAGAGACTATAATTTCACCATTGTCTCCTTTTGTATCCTTATCTAAGATCAATTGGCTCTAAATGCATAGATTTATTTCTGGACTGTTTATATTTATAATTTTAAGCATTTACAAATAAATTTAAAACACAAAAAAAGAATACATGATAAAGACTGCATATTTTTAAAAGTTAAAAATATTTACTCTCTAGACTTTTGCAGAACCTGGTCCAGAAGCTTGATGAAATTTAAGCTTTACTTATATGTTTGTTTATATTTGCAAAACTATTTCACACAATAAACTGATTATTTGCTACTGTGTCAGTGAGGAGGCTTATAATGTCTTGCTGTCACTTTTAGTGATGTAATCACTAATCAGTGGCTTCAGAGGTGACAGCGTGGTCTGTTCCTTATAAAGCTCCCTATTCTTATTTCTACTAGGGATTTTGTGTCGGTTGATAACTGTTGCCTGGATAGTTCACTAAAAGTGTAAAATGGTTACTTCCTACTTGTGTTATTCCCTTTTCATTTAATGGTTGAAATTTTTCAACATAAAAATAACTTTGTTCCTATGAACCATTCCATTACCCTCCAACACTGCTCAAGAAAGAGAAAAGTGTTTCCTTTTCGGCTGTTCTCTCCTCAGCACGGCCTCCCCGGTTCTCCACTCTACTTACATTGTGATTGCCCCAGCACTGCCCTATCGCTGGTCCCCATTTATCTTTTTAACAGTAAATAAAAATAGTAATAAAAAAGAAAAAAATTACAAATGATACAGAATTTCACTAAACGAAACAATATGAATTCGACAGTATTTGTTGAGTTGCTTAGTGCTGTCAAGGCTCTCTCTACTGGTGGGGGGACCGGCCGACGACCAGCAAAGCCTCTGTGTGGGTGCTGGGGTGGGCCGGACTCAGCAGGACCCGCGCCCCACAGCCGCCCGCTTCAGCCTAGTTTCTCAGATGGCGGGACCCCGCCAGCACAACCGCCACGCCTTGAGCTGGCTTTAATTCTCCTCTGGAGCACTGAAAATAACCTGCCACACTACATGGCTTATTTGTGTGCTGTCTCTCTCCACTGCTGGAAGATGTGTTCTGTGAGGGAGCGATTTCTGGCTAGTTTTTCACTGCTATTTACCCAGCATTTGAAAGAGCCGCGAGGGAACACAGAGTATGTGTATTTCCAGACTATTAGTTTTGTGTAGAGGAAATACCAATTTTAACTTGGATCCCTATAAAAGGAATGTTTATAAATTCTCTACCACGCCCTATAATGCCTTCCTTGTTTATGCTGCTCTGAGTTTTTTTTTTTTTTAGAAGAGGATGCTTTTGCTTTATAGCCACTGCCTCAGAGCTGTCACAGATCTAAAGTCTGTCCACCCTCATAACAGAACGGTATCTCCTCTGCAGTTCATATGTCTTACCACCAGGGAGCAGCAATGTTTAATGAGTGCCCAAGAAATTCAAAAGGTTCTTGCCTTAAGATAAAAAATTGTGAACAACAGCACCACTTCATTTCACAGAATAGCAAGATATATTTATTTTTTAGAGCAAGTAAACTACAGCCAAGGATTCATCATTTTAATTCTGTTTATTTTTAAATTACTGTTTATCTTAATGAAGTTGTGATATAAAATTTGCCAGATGAAGGAATTTCAGGTAATCCATGAACAGAACCTTAAAGATCTCCACTCTTTTTTTTTTTTTTTTTT
>NW_004524625.1:4754774-4756311 GCF_000260255.1 Octodon degus | reverse complement strand
ATAGAATGATTTGTTCTAATGGTGTTTGTAAATAGGATCTCAAGTCTGCATCTTGTACACCAATTAACCACTAAGAAGAATGTATGCAGTGTGTTAATTATTGAAACTGTCCTAGTGATTTGATTTGAAACTGTCTCATTGCTATTTGTTTATCAATAAAATTATGAAAAAAAGGTATGGTATATATCAGTGGTGGTGACTGTATGACATGCAGCAGGGTGTTTATATCACTGAAATCTCTTAAGGGTTCACCACCACTGGTATATACCCTCTATTACCCTGTCACTCTCCCAAACAACCTTATCAATCTCAAAAACCAAGTGCAGCCAGGCACAATGGCACACATCTGTAATCCTAGCACTCAGGAGACTGAGGCAGGAAGATCACTGTGAGTTCAAGGTCATCCTGGGCCACAAAGTGAGTTCAAGGTCAGTCTGAACTACATAGCAAAAGTTGTCTCAGAAAGAAAAAATGAAAAAATAAATTTAAAAGCCCAAGTGTATCACTAAAGCCAGGATGCCTTTTCCATAGCAGTTCCAAGAAGAAACTCAATGAGATAATAAAACTATTGGGGATCATCACAGAAAGACAAAGGACAAGCAACTCTGAGACCCTTAGCCTGATACTCATTAAAATAATGCTATATGTTTGAAAGCCAGAAACTTAAAAGCTTCTTTTGCTAAGAAATAATGACACTGCCAAAGCCTACAGGAGCCCCAAAGCATCTAAGAGCAGAATAAATCATGGCATCTTTGCCTTCATTTTGTATCTGTCTCCTTTGTTGCCTTAAAACTTTAGACCAGATTCTTACTTCCCTCTGCAGGTAGGTGTGATGATCATTTAAGGAATGCCTATCTAAAACTGGTAATACTAAGCTTGGCTGGAGGAATGGAGGCTGGAGAGATAGTGCTCAGAACTCTGGGGAACTAGGTTGGCCAGAGGAGTCCAGGTGCTTGGCCTTCACCCTACATGAAGTAAAGCACTAGCAACCTGGCTATTGGCCTGGCCAGAGAACACAGGGCAAAATCCACTCTAACAAGGGGAAATAATTTTGCATACAAACTCCCAATTTATAATTTGTTATATAACTATAGACTTTGCTCCAGTGATCTAAATTACAAAACCAACAGTGACCAAAGTTTGTCAATTACTAAATCTTGCTTGATGTGATTATTATTGCTAATTGTACCACTATACCTAGGATATCATACCTGTTTTAACCACTCATTCTCTTTTGAGTAAAAATATTGAGAAGTGCTAAGGTAATAACCTCACTAAAACCCTATACCTAAAGACAGAGGACACTGCCAAATGGAAACCAGCATCCCACTTTCCATTAATTGGGTAGGCACTATCTTAGGACACACAGAAACCTAAAATCTCCAACACAGAGAAGATATCCCTGAAGAACAGACTCTTTCTAGAATGGTCTTGAACGATGCAAAGAGGAACAATGTGAGACTAATAGGCATCAATGAGAAGGAAGGAGTCAATACAAATGATATAAAAAGAATATGGGCAGAAGTAATAGCAGAAA
>NW_004524625.1:4748872-4754674 GCF_000260255.1 Octodon degus | reverse complement strand
AATGAAGTTGTGATATAAAATTTGCCAGATGAAGGAATTTCAGGTAATCCATGAACAGAACCTTAAAGATCTCCACTCTTTTTTTTTTTTTTTTTTTGGCGGAACCAGGGATTGAACTCAGGCCCTTGCGCTTGCCAGGGAAGCGCTTAATCCACTGAGCCATTTCCCCGGCCCCAAGATCTCCAGTCTTATGGCATTCACAGACAGGTTAAGAGGAGAGACCAAAGCCAGACGACCTGGCCTCAGTGTGGTGCCTACTCCCTCTCGGCTAGAGGACTTTATAGACTGCTGAAGCTTGTCTCTCACTCTGGGCTGCTTAGATAGTCGTAGTTTATTGGATACGGAATGGGTTATGTCATTTGCTCAGAGTTGACCACGCTGAGAGGCCAGTATTCGCGTCTGTAACTCGCCCTTTACCTGTAAGAGGGTAGGACCCTGCCCCTGGGGACCTGGCTAATACGCACAGAGCCAGGGTTTTATCTAGATCTGACGACCTGCAGGCTAAAGCATGCCTACGATACTCACTATGCAGCCAACACAGCACAGTGGAAATAATACTTGTAAGTAAACTTTCAATTAAAGCTTAACACGTATACATAAAAACGCACACCAAGCTCACAGGATAAACACGCCAAACTATCTCCCCTCCAGATCTGGAGATAATGTTCCCCTCGGGATTTTTCCTAGCCATTCTGTCCCCAAGGCTATTCTTTTCTGGGTTGCGGCACTACAGATCAGTTCATTTGTGTACTTTATCTGAACGCGTCTCAAGGTACAAATTCTTTTGTGTTTGGATTTCCTTGCAAGACTGTGTGCTCACAAGCAGCATCGCATGCTGACGTGTCTACTATTGTTCACTCATTTTCACTGTGCTTATATAAATACACAAGTTAAATACAAAATTATATAAAATGTGTGGTAATTATAATATATATTCTTGATTTAATAAAAACCTATACTAAATTAGTTCTCTGTTTGCCATTCAGGGGACCTTATACTCCATTTACCACTTTTCTGCCTCTTGGATTACTGCAGTTATATAGTTCAACTTTATTTTTAGTCCCACGGGACATTATTAGTATTGTTCTGTACAGTGAATATTTGTTACTTTTTTACTTTTCCATTTTTCTTTATTCCTTAATGACTTATGGTTTGTGTCTAGGTGTCCCCCAAAGCCTCATGCAGTCATGGGGTGGCTTCTGGAGTATGACTGATTATTGTGAGTGTGGGTGCTGCACCCGCCCTGGGGCAGGTAATCTGCATTACAATGTGAGGAGGGGCAAGGGGCCAGCCAGCTGCCTGAGCTGCAGCTCTCCGCTGTGTGCCACTCTGCCTTGGAGCCAGCTGAATATGGACTGAAACCTCCACAAACTGTGAGCTAAATAAACCTTTCCTGCCTTAATTCTGGATGTTGGGTATTTGTCCCAGCAACAAGAGAAGAGTAACTGAGACAATGACTTTATGACTTCTCATACTTCAGATGGATTATTTTCCTTCTGCCTAAAGAACTACTTTGAGGATGGGTGGAATAGCAGGGGATTCTCTATTTTTATTTGTCTGAAGGATATTCCTGATATATACTAGCCTAGACTGGCAGATATTTTATTTTGGAATTTTACAGATACCACTATTGTTTCTTGGCTCCATCTTTTCTGTCAAAAATCACCTGACAGGGCTGGGGAGATGGCTCAGTAGAATAAGCACTTCCCTGGCAAGCACAAGGGTTGAATTCAATCCCCAGTTGCACCAAAAAAAAAAAAAAAAAAAAAAAGTCACCTGACAATTTTATTCCTGGCTCCTTCAAATTTAACAAAAATATTTTAAGATTCTTCTCTTTAAAAAAGAAAATAAAAGATTAAATAAATTTAATTTATTCAAAAGATTTTCTCTTCCTCTTTTTTCTCTGTTAGATTTTCAGTAGTTTTGCTATGTGCCTACGTTTGATTTTCTTCATATTTACCTTTCCTGAAGTTTGTAGAGATTCATGAATTTGTACTCTGATGCCTTTCATCAGCTTTAAATAGTTCTTGGCTGTGATCTCTTCATAGATTGCTGTGACTAGATCTACCTTTCCTTTTATCCTGGAACTCCCATGTCACATGTTTGCAAACTGGAACAAAGCAGAGATGTCTGCAAATTCCCAAGTCCGAGGAAATGGTCCTGGCCAACCACTACTTCCTCCTAAGAAATTAACGTCCTCTCTTTTTAAGTCTCATGAATTCCTTAAATTGGAAATGTCTTACCTGGAACCACACGGAGAGACTTGTGGGAAACACAGTGCCTCACTACAGAAGCCATTATACCCATCATGGCAATTTGACAGTGGATAGTAAGACATGACTGACTGACTTGAAGGTACAATAATTCAAATGCTCAGATAGTCCTCACAAATTTAATAAAAAGATTCTTCTTTATTTTTCTAAAGTGTAAGCTTCAACTAATGGGTAGAAAGAAAGAATAAGCAGGCAGAAGCATATTAGAACAATCTGTAGCATTTCTCTCAAGGCTTCCAGTATTAATTCAACATGTCTATTTTACCTTCTTCTACGAATAAAGTCCCCCCTTTCTTTTCTCTCATGTAAGTCCAATTTTAGGGGCAAGGAGATAGTCCAGGGAAGCACCTATTCCACTGAGCCATCTCCCCGGCCCTACAGCAGTGCTTAGGAGAATTTATGATTAGTGTAGTATGTATACTACTCTTTTGTGACTCATATCACACTCCAGAAGAGAATGTGAGATTATCTAATCTAATATAATATATTACAGATAAAAATTTTACATTTAGTACCTATCAATGTACATGGTTCTGAAAGTAAAACTTGAGGAGGAACAGAAATTAGTTTTTAGAGGAAGCCACACGGTCAGTCAGTCTTCAGGAAAATTGGCCAAAATCAAGACAGCCACTGACCACCCAACAACAATAACCAAAAAAGTAAGAAAATAGAGAGTTAAAGAAGAAAAAAGTCATTTTGAGAGAATAACAGGAGATATAACAAAAGATTCTGGTCTTACTAAAAGAAATATAAAGGGTAACCTCTGAGTGTCTTAATAATTTTCTTCAAGATCTGTATACTATGACCAAAGCACAGAATAAGACAAAGGCAAGGTTCTCTATCACTCAGGCTCAAGGAGTAGCCTATTACATACACACCCAGGTCCCTAGGTCTTAGGCATTGCTTTCCACATAGTAAAATTGCCCTGATGTCCTTGTTTTAGTATACTTTATACAAGCCTATTGTCCAAGAAGTTCAAACAAGTTTACAAACTATTAAATCACATTTTTTCCTTTTAAAAATCAGAACATAAAATTATCTCCCTTTTTGTGTTTTTAAATGCTTATATAACTGTTTGCTTTAGACCAGTGGTGAATGCTAATAGGTGCCTGGCTTGTAGGAAAACCTCTCTTCTGGATTCTTTGTAATAATAACAAAACTTTCTCAAGTTCACAATTCAAATTCACAGACTTTTTTTTTTTTTTTAGAGCAAAGCATATTCTTTTCCAAAGACATCTTTTGTTTTTGTGACATTATGTATCTAGAGCTGGCCATACATTGGGTGAGCAGGAACTCCAGGGAACTTCTTTAAGTCAAAGATATTTTTCACAAGTTAACAAAAAAATACATTGACAGCACTCCGCACCAAAAGTGGCAAGGGGGAGTGGTCTGCCCACGTTGCAGGCAATAGAAGAGACACAGGACTGCGTTCTTGTTTGTTTGTTTGTCGAGATTAGCATCTCCCTATGTGGTTCAGGCTGGCCTTGGACTCATGGCATTCCTCCTGCCTCACTCTTACAAGCACTTGGACTACAATCATATACCATCACATTTGGCAACGTGACTGTTGCAAATCTAAAAACAGCAATAAAATGGATCTAAGGTGAAGCTAATATAGGAATGATGTAGGATCTCCAAATGATATAGGGGAAATGTTATAACCCCCACCCTGCTAGATGCTCATGTTTCCCAAAATAAAAGATTGAATTCTAAGAAACAATGGAGATTAAATGTAGGAAAGACTTAAAAGGGAGAGATACAGCATCTGCTTGAGAGACAGAAGAGGTCCCAAGTGAGCTGCTGAGGATGTTACTTTTGGGGGAAGTTATGTAGAGCACCATCACATGGGTACAATGTGGGCTGAAGCCATGATCAACCAATATAAAGTATAGCTGGTTAGGTACTACTGATCCAATGAGAATCAAGTCACATAGCAAGTACACAAGAAAAGAACAATGAACTTTTCAGGAAGGTGTGAGTCTGAGGGTCTTGTTCACCCACTGCAGTCTATCTAGACTTCATAAGAACAGATGTTACCACTTACTCCTTGAGGAGGCTCGTAGACCTGGTCATTCCATCTTTATCTTGAGGTTTGATTTCCAACAGACGCACCTCTGGCCACAGTTGTAATAGGTTTTATCTTTGGAAAGATTCTCTCAAGGGACCAGTCTTAACTGGGATTGCCTATGTTTCTACCTAACTTATCTGTGCATAATAAAGCTATTCTTTACACAGTTATAAAGTAAAGCTGCATCAGTGATAGCGTGATAGCCCCTGAAGAAATGTCTGATGCTTGTGGAATTTACTGTTTTACAGGCATCTTTCCATGTGTAACATTTTTGAAACTTTAAGGGAAGATATTGCCTAATCTCTTCAGCCTCTCCCTGAGACAGGTAGAGACTCTCATGGGAACAAAACCAGGTACCCTCCTGGGCCCTAACTCAGAATGTGTTATCCATTAAAAGTATGGTATACAGTCCTAGCCCAGGTCTGGTGAGTGTGTGGAAAGCTTCCTGCTACCCTGCGCAAGCGGGACCAGTCCCAGCCCAGGCACAGCGTGGGCTAGACCCTCTCCCACACCTTTGGGATGCCCCCCACCACTCTGCAGCACCTCCCCTACCCTGCCGCCGCGTAGGAATTTCTGCCATGCTCCGGGAACCCTGAGACCCAGTCCTAGCCCAGGTCCGGTGAGTGTCTGGGAGAGCTTCCTGCTACCCTGCACTGGCCAGACCAAATACCAATCCCAGCCCAGGCGCGGTGGGGGCGAGACCCTCTCCCACCCACTTGGGATGTCCCCCACCACTCTGCAGCACCACCCCCACCACACCCGCCAAGTACGAATTTCTGCCACGTTCTGGGAACCCCCAGATCCAGTCCTAGCCCACACTTACTAAGTGTGAGGGAGAGCTTCCTCTCCCCCCTATTCCACCTTGCCCCCTCCAGGCACAGCTCAAGCCTGCATACATGCCTGGGGTGTAACTCTACAGCTGCAATCCTTGCAGAGAGTGTAGAGGATAGATCCACCCAGCTAGTCCAGGAGCAGAACATCATGCCACAGGGGCACAACAGGATCACCCTCAAGGGCAGCAGTGGGAAGGAGCTGAGCACAACAGCCACACCCAACCAGCCACAGCTGGATAAGTCCAAACATTGTAGAGCTGCACATGAACTTCAGTACATGCGAAGGTTATAACTACAACAAAGATCTACAAAAAAGGTCAGAAGACAGTGCTACACAAAATGATGAGAAGGAACAAAATGCAACCTCAGAACCCAAGCCCACCCACAAGTGCAGAGGACACTAACACAGAACAAACTGGAAATCACACAGCTGAAAGCAATGAATCCATGGCTTCTGAAATAAAGAAACAGCAGTAGAAAGGTATAGAGGACCTCAGATTGGAAATAAAAAAAGAAATCCCTGAATTAATAACATCTGCACTAAAGAACCAAATGCAGAAACACATGGAAGAAACCCAGTGCCCACCCAAAACAAGTGCAGAGGACACTAGCTTGGCTCAAATGCATG
>NW_004524625.1:4737934-4739692 GCF_000260255.1 Octodon degus | reverse complement strand
ATATTTAAAAAAATAGAATGGTCTTGATAGTAGTGATATAGCTACCTACTATCAAAATTTCATAAGCATTATCACAGAAATCAAAATAAAAAGTTCTTTCTGAGATAGAAAATGACAAGACAAAGGATTAAAATGCAATCTCAAGCCCCCAGCCCACCCAGAAGTCTGGGAGACAGCAGCATAGAATAGGAAGTTACACACCTAAAATCTCAGAAATAATAGCAACTGAAGCAAAGAAACAACTTCAGATGGGTACAGAGGAAACCATATAAAAACAGTATCTCAGGTAAAAAAGAAATGATAACTATAATGAAAGAACCACTGAGAAAATCTAAAGAAGACATGGATAAAAAAATACAGGAGCATAAAAAATGATGGAAACCTTTAATGAACAATATAGGAAAGAAATAGAATACATGAAACAGATTCAAAGAGCTATCCAGGAAATTAAAAATTCTATTAAAAGCTGGAAAAACCACTTGAATGAAACTGAAGATAGACTTTTAGACCTTGAAGACTTTATTGCAACTAGCAACCAGAAAAGGTAAGCTCTTTAAAAAGTAACAAAGAACCAGGAAATAATAATTCAATAGCTACAAAATGATGCAAAAACGAACATCATAAGACTACAGGTGTCCTGTGGAAAGGGGGGAAATCCTATAACTAACTGCTGAGGAGGGACCTACTTTGGGGAGTAGAGAGAGGCCTAGAGAGCAGGGCAGGGGGCTGCTCTTTCACACTGGGATCTGCCATGGACACTTATGAACTATGCAAGCTGCTGTCCATGTGTCCTTGCCCTACTTCACCCCTCTAGGGGCTGCTTGAGGGTAGGTGGGCATGGGTGGTAGGAAGGGTTTTGTTTATTTGGGTTTGTTTATTTGTTTGTTTTTGCAGGGGAGGGGGATATTGTTTTTTAGGTTTTTTTATTCTGTTGAGGATTTTTTTTCTTTGCCTTTTTTCCTTTTTATTTGGAGAGAATGGGAGGAAGTGGGAACAGAAAGGTGGGAGATGTCAATATAGATGTCAATAAAAAAGAAGTCAATGCAAATGAAATAAAAAGACTACTTGCGGACAATAGCAGAAAACTTCCCAAGCATGGGGAAAGACTCTGCCATACACATAAGTGAGGCATACAGAACTCCAAATAGCATCAATACAAATAAATCTACACCCAGACATATAATAAAGATACCAGAAATTCAGCACAAGAACAACATATTAAAAACTGTTAGAGAAAAGAAACAGATCACATTTAAAGGAAAGCCTATCAGAATCAAGGCAGATTTCTCAGCACAAATCAATTCAAGAAGATCCTGGAGTGAAATATTTCAAATCCTGAAAGAAAACAACTTCCAACCCAGATTGACATACCCTGCAAAACTATTTTTCAAAGTTAATGGAGAAGTAAAATGCTTCCATGACAAAGAACAACTAAAGAAATTGAAGAGTATCAAAATAAGCCCAAAAAGAGTACTGAAAGACAGTCTAGAAAGAGATCAAAATGTCCACAATTCCAAGAACAACCACAGAAAGAAACCACCAAACAGGGCAAGAAATGAAACAGAGGAGAAAAAGTAAGAAACCAAAAGCAAGAAAACAACATAGAAAAGATATGTCATTACAAATCAGTAATAACCATTAATGTAAATGGCCTCAACTCACCAAATCAAAAGACACAGACTGGCAGAGTAGATCAAGAAACAACATCCAACCATATGATATGATATAGATATAGATATAGATATAGATATAGATATA
>NW_004524625.1:4725498-4732456 GCF_000260255.1 Octodon degus | reverse complement strand
CACCAGCATCTTCAAGATCTGAAACTCTGTCTTCACATTCACTTAAACGGTTTTGTAAGCTTGTGATTGAGATTTTCATTTACTCTATATCTCTTTGACTCTGCTTCATGTGATCTATTTCTTTCCTGTATTTCTCATTCAAGGAATCTATCATTTTTCTAGTCTCCATTTTTTTATCCATGTCTTCTTTAGAAGCAGTTAGGAATTCTTTTACTGCAGTGTTTTTTTCAGATTTGGTGTCCTCCCTATGTTTCTGTAGTTCCTTCTTTACTTCAGATGCTATGAGTTCTGAGAATTCTTTTTTTATTTCAGAAAAGAATTGCACTCTGAGTTCCTCTATAACTTTCTGCTGTTGCTTATTTACTATCGATGCTATTAATTCATACATTGAGCCGAGCTAGTGTCTTCCGCACTTGTTCTGGGTGGGCATTGGGTTTCCTCCATATGTTTCTGCACTTGATTCTTTACTGCACATGTTATTAATTGAGGGATTTCTTTTTTTATTTCCAATCTGAGTTCCTCTATACCTTTCTGCAGCTGTTTCTATATTTCAGAAGCCATTGATTCATTGCTTTCAGCCATGTGATTCCCAATTTGTTCTGTATTAGTGTCCTCTGCACTTGTTATGGGTGGGCTTGGGTTCTGAGATTGCATTTTGCTCCTTCTCGCTGTCATTTTGTGTAGCACTGTCTTCTGACCTTTGTAGATCTTTTTTGCAGTTATAACCTTAGCACATACTGAAGTTCAGATTCAAATCTACAAAGTTTGGATTTATCCAGTTGTGCCTGACTTGGGTCTGGCTGCTGTGGTCAGCTCCCTTCCTGCTGCTGCCCTTGGGGGTGAACCTGTTGTGCCCCTCAGGCAAGATTTTATGCTCATGGTCTAGCTGGGTGATTCTATCCTCTACACTCTCTGCAGGGATTGCAGCTACAGGGTTTCACCCCAGGCCTGTATGCCAGGCCTGAGCTGAGCCTGAAGGGCACAAGGTGGAGTAGGGGGGACTCTCCCACACACTCGCCAGGCCTAGGCTAGGACTGGGTCTGGGGGTTCCTGGAATGTGGCAGAAATTCCTACTTGGTGGGTGGGGTGGGGGAGGTGCTTCAGAGTGGTGGGGGGTGTCCCAAGGGGGTAGGAGAGGGTCTCACCCACACTGCATTTGGGCTGGGACCAGTAGTAGGTCCTGCAGGCACAGGATAGTGGGAAGCTCTCCCACACACTCACTGGGCCTGGGCTTGGACTGGGTCTGGGGGTTCCCGGAACATGGCAGACATTCCTACTTGGCGGGCAGGGTCGGGGAGGTGCAGTGGAGTGGTGACGGGCGTCCCAAGTGCATGGAAAAGGGTCTCACCCACGCTGCGCCTGGGCTGGGACCAGTAGTAGGTTCCGCCAGTGCAGGGTAGCAGGAAGCTCTCCCACACACTCACCGGGCCTGGGCTAGGACTCACTATAAGACAAATTTTAAATCATGTGAAAAATCAAATAACCAATAACACAATCTTAATGGGGGAACTTAATACCCCATTATCTCAATGAGAAAGATCAGGTCCAGTCGAATAGCTCAGCAAATTAAAGCACCTGCAAGCAGGCACAGGGGCCGGGGTTTTGATCCCTGGGCCTGCCATGCCAGCCCTGTCCCCACCCTCAGGGTATGCTGAAATGGCTGTAAACAGGCAGATCACTATGAGTCTGATCTAGTAGTGAGACCCTGAACACCCTTGTAGACCCTAAAATACAAAAAAATAAAAAACCCAGGAAACAAAAAATAGATAGATCAACTACACAAGAAATTAGTAAAGGGGTAGCAGAACTGAACTAAAGCTTTGAACAAATGGACTTAGTAGACCTTTACAGAGTGTTCCACCCAACAACATTTGAATACACATTTTTTTTTCACCAGCACATGAGATATTCTCTAAAATAGACCATGTACAGTCTATAGAACATGTTTAGGTAAATGCAAGAGAAATGAGATTATCCCATGCATCTGACCATAGTGCAATGAAACTGGAAATTAACAACAAAAGAAATTGCAAAAAACCAACATCATCAAAAGAGTGAAAATAAAACCCACAAATTGGGAAAAAATCTTAACCAACACTCACTCAAACAAGGACTTCTATCTAGAATATGTAAACAGCTAAAAAAAAAATTTCCCCAAAATTCAAAGACCCAATCCAAAAATGGGCATCTGAGATGAATACACACTTCTCAGAGGAATAAATACAAATAGCAAATAAATACAAGAAAAAATGTTCAACAGTACTGGTCATTCGAGAAAGTTAAAACAACACTAAGATCCTATCTCACCCAAAAAAAGAATGGCTATCATAAAGAAGTCAATTAATACCATATGGTCCAGAGGCTGTGGGCAAAAAGGAACCCTTCTCCACTGTTGCTAGCAGTGTATTGGTGTAACCACTATGGAAATCAGTGTGGTGACTCCTCAGAAAACTAGGATTAGAAGCATCATTCAACTCAGCTATTCCTCTTCTAAGTATTTTTCCAGAAGAACTGAAAATAACATACCAGTCATAAATGTGCACTCTTGGGCTGGGAAGATAGCTCAGCAGTCTAAGTGCCTGCCTGGCAAGTGCAAGGACCTGGGTTTGACCCCAGTACTGCATGTTGTGCAGGCCCTGCGAAGCCACCAAAACCAGATGCAGTGGCACATGCCTGTAATCCCAGCTATGGGGCAGCTGAGAAAGGAGGACCACTATTAGTCTGAGCTGCATAGCAAGACCCTGTACCAAATACATAATTCTTTAAAAATAATAAATATGCATCCATGTGTATAGCAGCACAATTTGTCATAGCTAAATATTGGAAATAACCCAAGCCCATCATCTAAGGAATGGATATAAAAGATGTGATATTTTTATAGTGGAGTATTACTCAGTTATAGAGAAAGATAAACTTGAGGCTTTTACAGGTAAATGCATGGAAGTAGAGGCTAGACTCATAAGTCAAATAAATCACACCCATATGGGTAAATATTATACTGTCTTGCTAGTGTAAAAACCTGAAAGAGTAAATAAAATCTTAAAGGTACAATAGATATAGTGAAAGGGAAAGAAACTGAACATAAGGAATAAACAATTGAGATGGAGGAAAGGAGAAAATATAGGAAAAAAAGGAAGGGGGAAATCTTATGTTTATATACACAGGTAGCTAAGGTGATTGTACTACTAATTTGTATGAGTTTTTTGAAGGTAGCAGTTAATGCTTAAAATGTTTCCTTTGACCAATTTTATATGCTTATTTCTGTCATCTGAGTGCATTGAAGATGGCAATGTACAATGTGACAACCACTGTTGGATACCTATCATCTTTTAATTGTATATCATTTCTAATGTCTTGTCTATTATTTTTCTATTCTCTTTCAAATAAATTTTTAAAAAACTGGTAATACCAGGTTTCTTAGTCCCACGTTTACGTCACCTAGCACATGCCCCTCAGGACTGGGAACGCCAAAAGAAGAGCTTGGTAGGGGCATTCAGCTATCGGCCTTTGCCCTTGCATTGGGCTCCTCAACATCCCTAGTCACTGCCCCAAGCCTGTGACTAGGACTTAGGTCACCTGGACTCCAGCTGAGGCTCCACAGAGCCCAGGCTACGCTACCCACCACCAGCAGGAGCATATACACCTCAGGGGAACAGGCTTTCCCCACAGCCGTAAGGACTCCCTTAGCCCTGCAAAACCAGAGCTGACATATTGATCAAACAGACTATAGCCCACTCCACCAACCCCATAAAAACTGGCCTGTTAGTGGGGTATGATATTGCATGCCTGCAAGACCAGTGTTCTGGGAGGCTGACGCAGGAGGATCACAAATTTTAGTCCAGCCTTGGCAAATTAGCAACAGAGAGAAAACCTGTCTCAAAAAAAGGAGGGGGGGCCTGGGGGGTAACTCCAGGTGAAGGCCCTGGATCCAATTACCAGTACTGCCAAAAATAAAACAAACAAACAAAAAAATTGGCCTCCTTATTAATGGACCAGTTTTGGCTCCATCAGATCTTCACCCTCTTTAGCTCCGCAAGCTGAAACTCCTTCCCCCATTTTCTCTTATTTCCAAATTAAAACTTTGTACTATACATTTATGCTATTGCATAAGTTTAAACGTCCATTATCACTAAAGCAAGGTCCAATGTAAGCTAGTGACAATACTATCAATGAAAAATGCTACAAAATGTAGGATTAATATTAAAAAGACCTTCCCAAACAAGGTGGAGTGTTTGTTAATAAGCTGTGTATGCAGTAAAAACATGTTTTCAGGAACTAATTTCAACTATTTTTTAAAGCTTTGTTTTTTAATTTGATACAGGGTATCGCTACACAGTTCAGATACTATGCAGTTCAGACTCTTAGTGATTCTCCTGTCTCAGGCTCCCCAGCATTGGGATTACAGGCATGCTGTACAACACCTAGCTTCAGGGCCTGCATGGCGTGCATTACCAAGAATGAACTCGGGGTCTTTGTGCTTACAAGGCAGGTGCTTAGACTACTGAGCTATCTCCCCAACCCCACTAATTTCAGCATTTGAGGTTCTGTGCAATCAAAAGATTATACAAATACAAGAGAATCAGTTCAGATTTTGTTTTCTTCTGTATGAATTTTTAAAATTATCTTACTTCCTAGTTTGAAGTTTCAGAGGTTAATTATACATAAAAATATTTACAGATCACCTTTGATTAATGTTCAGTGAAATTTAAGCTTTAAAAATTCAAGCTATAAAGATAGCCACATAGACTATGAAAAATGCAATGAAAAGCTTAGAGAGATAGACATGTTAATAAGAGAAAAATCATTTTTAGAGAACAATAGAAAAATGATAAAAGATTTTGGGAGTACATTGCTAGAATACATATAAAGGATAATGCTTCAATTTTTTTTCTTTTTTACTTTATATTTTGTCAATTTCTCTTTCTTTCTTTTTCTTTCTTTCTTTTTTTTTTTTTTTTGGTACTGAGAATTGAACTCAGGACCTCATGCTTGCCAAGCAGGTGCTGTGTCAATGAGCTATACCCTCAGCCTAATTTATTAATAAATTTCTTCAAGAACTATTTGCAAAAAAAAAGAACTATTTGCAAAACATAGGAGAAGAGATCAGCATTTTCTATTACTCAGCTATTTATTTCTCACCATCTATTATTACTGTAACAGCAATCTATAGAGCATGAAGATACCTACCAAGTGTATAACTAAAAGAGCACATATCTAAAGTATATGCCTAAGAATTTGCATAAATTAGAAAGTTAATAAGAAATATATATGATTTAATATCTGCAAAAAGACAGTCTGTTCACCAAAGAAAAGCCCAATAAAAATAAATCCTGGAAAAGTGCTCAACAAAAATAATAATCAGAGCCAGGCATAGAGGAGCACACCTGTAATCCCAGCACTTGGGAGGCTGAGGCAAGAGGATTGTTAGGAGTTCAAGACCAGCCTGGGCTACAAAGTGAACTCAAGGGCAGCTTGAGCTGCATAGCAAGACCTTGTCTCAAAAAGACAAATCATCATTATCAGGAAAATTCCAAATTAAACAGCAATGAAAAACAATTACATGGGCTTTTTTGCCTGTTGCTTGCATGAAAATGATGGAAAATAATAACTAATACTTCCTTCCCAGCCACTGGCTGCCAGACATTTATTGAAATGGTTGATGAACACAAATTTTTGTACTTTTTATGCAATGCACATGTTGCTGCTGATGCTCTCAGTGAACAATGGAAGGGTTACATGTTCCAAATTGATAGGTTACAGCCCAGTACAGACTGCCAAAATATCATGGCCCTGATCCAACATGGCTGAATCCCAAAACAGTTTATCTACCCTATAACCATTTCCTCCTTCTTCCCCATGCCAGTCTTGGATACAACTTCCTTTTACCTTTCCCACACACAAGGGAGCCTCCAATCAGTTCCCTGTGTGTCACTGAACCTGCCCCTAGCAAAACTCCATAAAGTCTCAGCCTCCCTGTCTCAGGTCAGAGGATCTGCCCATCTCTCTGTTATGGGTCACTCAGAATAGCAACTAGATCAGAAGCCAGATTGGAATTTAAGAGCCACTGTTACTGAGCTCAGGGCCACCAGTCATTTCTCATGCAGGAGAAGACTGATTGGCACCTAGCCCATGAAGCAAGGAGATTTTAAAATGAAAGTCACATGACTAAGGGGCCTTTCACAGTTCAGCGATATGCACAACTTGCCTGTGTGGGGGCTTGTGTTGAGCAAGCCGTTTTTACAAGATACATATTAATCTAAGTATGTCTACATGACTTTGATTAGAGAGGAGAGCGAGACAGTTACTCATTACCAAACAGCCTTGAACAGAAGGAAAACACACTTCTTAGAGTAGATAACAGGAAGCATAAGGGAACCTAATAGTTTTCCATAATTACAGCACAAAATTCAGTTGACCCATTACAGTCTCCATGTGTTCAGAGTTAATAAAGGCTCTCCTCCCCACACACACACTTTCTGCTTCTCTGCTGCACTGCCGCCCCTGCTACTGCCATGGCTACTGCCAATAAAACATCATTTTTTGGTGCCATGACTTGGATCAGTGAGTAGTGTAGCTCCTTGGGCATCTCCTGCCCCGGTTTTGAGCTCCCTCACTGAACTGCCTCCTGCTTCTGCTTTCATCTCTGCCATCTGCTGTTGCTAGCTCACATCCAGCACTGGCCAGTCTCAGTCCTCAATCATGAGCTCAAAACTACAGGGGAGGGAGTGGGGGTGGTGTCTTGCTCATCTTTTTTCTGGTCTCCTCTCATTTCGAAATTTGTGAGCTTGTATTATGCCTAAGATGTTTGAAATGCAGTGAGATAGTGAGGTTAAGCTTGATAGCCTAAATCATTTGATAATAACAATAAGCTTGTCTTCTGGATGGTTAACAACCTAAGTTTGCAGACCAAAATTGGAGAAAAAGGAGGGCTACAAGGAAAGTCAACATTTTGGCCCTA
>NW_004524625.1:4724733-4725398 GCF_000260255.1 Octodon degus | reverse complement strand
CCATTGCTTGGCCAATGTGCTCTCTGTGAAAGCCTGAGAGAATGTTTTCTCTCCATGTGACTCTCCTTAGGCACAGTCTACATCATCGCTCACTTTCCTCTTTGGCCCCATAATCTCCTTGATGAGAAAATTTGGGACACTGCCGAGTTACATGGCATTACAGTACAAGTTCTCATATGTCCTGAGTCTTAATTGACCTTGGAAGGTTAGGGCTAAAATGTTGGCTTTCCTTGCAGCTCTCCTTTTCATCTAATTTTGATCTGCAAACCTAGATTGTTAACTATCCAGAAGACAAGCTTATTGTTATTACAGTACAACTTAAGCTGTTAAGCTTAACCTCACTATCTGTCTGCATATCAAACATCTTAGGCATAATGTAGAACAGGTATTTTTCATCAAGTATTGATATGTTGAACTTTAAGTCCCTACATAATATAAGAAAAATTTAAAAATTAGAATATGTTTTAAAAATAGGCATAAAGAATTCTATACTTCTTATGTTTACACATAAGTCCAAAAATCTCACCATATAAACATTTAAGCAGGACAGTCTCACAATATTCCTTTCCCTGTCTTTTCCTTTCACTCACCACCCACTTCTTTTTGAACAACCATCTACCCGAGAGACTTCATAGCAGCAACTGGCATGTCATGACAAGCAGCCC
>NW_004524625.1:4712619-4713350 GCF_000260255.1 Octodon degus | reverse complement strand
ATATGCAGTGTATTATTTGTTGAAACTGTACTTCCGATTTGATTTGAAACTGTCTCATTGCTGTTTATCAATAAAACTTTGAAAAAAAAAGAAATTTGTGAGCTTTTTGTAGGCAGCTGAATTAGATGGAGATATTACAGGCAATCAGACAGAGGCAGGTCATCAAGGACGTAATGTGGAAGACAAGGTGACTTTGCAACCTGGAAGAGACAGACACTCCCTATGGGCCAGACCGCAAGACAAAAGAGGAAACAAACACAGCTACATACTTCCCTAAGGATGGTTATCAGGGATTGATATTCTAAATAGGTATCAATCACCTTGAAAGAGCCCAAATGAGTTTCCAACCCAACCCCCAACAGGAAGAGACCCTGTCCATATTCATGCCCGCTTCTTCCCCATTTGGTACTGGATTTAATCAATTTTACCTGAGCAATGGTGCTTGTAATCTCATTGACTGACCATAGGTTTGTCCCACCTCATACCCACCTAAGCAAGTTCCCATTCTCTATACCACCTTAGACCCTCCTCACTGCATGGTTTTACATTATAAAAGTCCCTGGAAGAGACACTTTCCCGGGGGACTACCCGCTTGACCCCGTCTTTCTGTCCCTCTCCCAGCCAAGAGCTTTCTTTTCCCCAATAAGTATATTCTGCTCGGAGACGACGGGGCCGCGGGATCCTGAGCAGACCCAGAGCACAGGCCCGGTGAGTGAGTGAGACGACCAGGG
>NW_004524625.1:4679690-4710519 GCF_000260255.1 Octodon degus | reverse complement strand
TAAATAAATAAATATATTCTGCTCATAACCTCCATTTGTTCCTAAAATTCATTCTTCGATTTTAGAGAACATGAACTCATCCCAGGTACCTTTCAGGTCAGAAGTTTCATTTTTCCCCCCATATCAAGCTCACATCAGGAACCCCTATCTTTCTCAGCCATCTGGTCCCCGGCTCCCCATTTTTTCCAGTGACCACTGCTAAGCTGGGTGTTGGCTCCTCCCTCTCTCTCTCACACTCACTCCGGTCTAAAAAGTGAGGGCTTTTAGGCAGGAAGTGACATCGGGCTTTTGCCCTAACTTTGGCTCACTGTAATTCAGCCACCATGGGAAATGCTCTTCCTGTCTTCCAAAGCACACGCCCTGGACTGTCTCCTAAGGGACCTCAGCACCCTCGGATTTCGAGGACATCTCAAACCTAAATGACTAATTTTTTAAAATTTCTATTATTGCACTGACAAATGACATCCCGTAAAAACCTTTATCCACTCTGGAAACTCGTCTCTCCCACACTCCTCCCTCTGCCACCCCCGCCTCCTCCGCCAGCATTGCCCTCTCCAGCCCTCTGCCAGAGACCCTGCCCCATCAGCGTCCTGGCCCTGCCTGTAGGTATGCCACCCCCGCAGCCCTGTCTCTGCCCTCTGCTCTGCCTGCGGTTCCCCAGGACTCCGCAGCAGTCTCTCCCCCCCCCCCCATGGGAACCTCTGGTGCCTGCCGCCCCTCCTCCTGCCCTTTCTCCTCCTTCCTTCCACCTGTGACTCCCCAGCTGTGCCCCCGGCTTGCGACTGCTCGCATGCGGCCAGCCACCGCCATCTTGTGCACGACGCTCCTCCTCTGACGTCAGAGCGCCAACAGCGCACAGGCTTGCGCGCCACTTGGCCATTACCCCTACCATGTGGTCGCTCTTCCTGTGACGTCAGAGTGCCAGTTTATGGCACCAGCCACTTGGTGTTGGGTCACCACCATCTTACAGTTGCTCCTCTTGTGACGACAGAGCACCACCTTTAGTGCCTCATCACATGATGGGCCACCACCACCTTATGACCTCGCCTGTGCTATACAGTATCTATAAATAAGAGGTGTTTATGTTTTTCAAATTCTTATGAGATCTCTATTAATGGACCTACAAAAGTTCTGATTAGTCTTTTTATAAATACAAACTTTAAAATGTTATAATCTAATTTGGTCAAAAATATATTTGAGTGCACTCTGATTTTATAAAGATGTTCATTTGTGTGTTGTATAATTTATGTGTTTGTATGTCTTTCTGTGAACAGCTGTTCCTCTTTTTATTTAAGCTTTGAAATATAGACTTTAAAACATGCTTTCTCCTGAGTTACCAGCTGGTCTAAGTGATATCAAAATTGGTTATAATTAAGCAAAAGTTGCTAAAGTTGGGAGAGATTATTGGACAGAACTCTTAATTAGTGGACAGATGAGTGGCCAAACTTTGCTCATTAATAAAAAGCCCCCAATATTCTCCATAGTCTCTTAAAAGACACCCACAATAATTTGGTCATTGGTCAAAAGATAAAGTTTTTCACAGAAAAAATAAATAAGGTTTTCTCATAAAGGATGTTCAGTATATTTATGTCTTCCAAATATACCATATTCTACAAAGTAAATTTTCTTTCACATTTAAATATATGCCTTTCTCTTACGTGCCAGGTACTTATGATAAGAGAGTCATGTTAAGCCAATGTGAGGTCATTAGTCAAATGATAATTTTCTAACTAAAACTTATGTGATATGTATCCTGTGTAGGTGCTATTACATTTAGAGATGCCTAAGCAAAATGGGGATTTCATCATCTGTCATGACTGTTATGCTGCACTAGTACGTACGGCTATTGATGTCAAATGTTCTCTGTAAAAGTATATGACTATTGTGTGTTAACATTCTACGGGGATTTAACTACTAGAATATCCATGGTTAGTAAGAAACAGCAGTTCTCTGGTTACACTTTATATTTTAAGGTGCTTGATACTCAGATAAAATTCTGATAATCAAGTGTATTGCTCTAAACTAGATATACCAGTATAGACCCAGATTCTCCTTAAGGAACAATTGTTATTAATTCCTATTTTATATCCCTATCCACTCCTGATATTTGTGCCAAGCTTAAAAACACAGATCTCAGCCCTCAAATCCCACCAAGGAGACTTACTTGATCTGGCTTTCTGTGTCTTCAATAATAGAGACAAAAATTAACTATACACAAGGGCCAGCTTTTGGCTGCAACACTCAGGACTCCCATCAAAGCAGGACCTTGGCAAGGTGATGCTGAGCCTTAACAATGCTGTTACCAGAATCCCTCCTGGATGGTTTCAAGGGCAGCAAAGAAGGACACTGTGCATGAGCCTGCCCCAACTTGAAACCACTGCCAGGACCTGGTCCCATCTACAAGCTTGAGGGTCACTGGAAATGCAACTGCCCTGTCTGCCAGAGAGATGGTAAGTCATTCACTTCCCCACCTTCACAGGAGAACTTGCTGAAGCCAGATCCATCGGTAGTTGAGCTGCTTGGTCATACTGCTGAAGAGGAATGATGGGCTTGGGGCCCATGGCTCACAATCGAAGTATCTTTGTCAGAGCCCCGAGTCTCACTAGATAACTCAGATAGGACACTCTTTTCTTGTTGATATAGGAGCTACAAATGTTCTTTCTTTTTCAGATCAGTGCATTACATCTACAGTCTCCATAGTTGGTGTTGATGACTGACCTACACAACTCCTTCAGACAGGGCCCATTCCTTACCAACTAGACACTGTCTTTCATTCATAATTTCCTTACAATTCCCAACCTGCCCCACACCTCTCATGGGGAAAAATATCCTCCAAAAGCTCCACTTCTCTTTCACCCCTCTCCCCACAGTGCTCAGTCTACAAACCCAAACTCAATGTTCAGCCAGCTCCTCCCCTTCTCTTCCCCCTTCTCTTGTCCACCACATACTCAGATACTTCCAGTCCTACTCATGCCACCTATGCTACCCCTACACTAGTTTGCCTCAGGGATCCCTCAGCCATGCCCTGTGTTCCCCAACATCAAATAGCCCCTAAACACCAATGGGGAATAGAAGCAAATGGGCCATTAAAGGCTCACCTCACTTGCCTTGGCCTCAGCTGTCTCCTTTGGCTCTAACTAGACTCAGGGCACTTCCTAGGGCTCCCACATTTCCTAAGTCCATTCAAGCTCATGTATGGGAGACCTTTTTCACAGCTTCCTCACTCCTGATAACCTTCTCCCTTGCTGACTATATCCCTGGTCTATCTTTCCTCTGATACCTGCTGCGACAGCACACAAACACCTGCCTCTCACACCCAATAGATACCACTCAATTGGTGCCATGGAGATTTAATATATCTTAAATCCTCTAAGCCTACAGGATGTAAATCCTTTATGGACAGGCCCCCACTTGGTGTCCTCCCAATAGCAACTGTAGTAAAAGTCATCAACCAGCCTGCCCTCCAGGTACCATATCACCCAAGCCAAGCAGTGTCCAGACAACTCTACTCCACCCAAGAACTCTGCTCTTCCTGGTCCTGAGCCCTTGTTACCTGAGTGGTCTTCATAATTTCTATTTCCCTACACATCACCACCTAACTAAGTGTTCAAAAACCCCAGGGTGATTCATGTATTGCTTTTCCTTCCATTTGGTTTCTGACCCCTTACTCTGTGCTGTTCCTTTTATTCACTACCAGACTCCGGGCTGTTTGCCCAGATGACTTTCAGGTGCCATATACGAGTTCTTCAATCTCAGATGCAAGCCTTCACTAATGATGAACTTCTCATCCTACCTGAAACACCTGGCGCTAGCGTCTTTATGGACATAAACCATCATCCTGTCAAATTCCTTGCCCCACCCCAAGACGACGCCCCATTCAACAGGAAGCAGTCTAAGAGAGTCATCGCCCCTTCAACTGAAAGATGAGAATGATAGGTTACGGCCCAAGTACAGAATGCTAAATTATCACAGCCCTGATTCAACATGGCTGAATTCCCCAAACAGCAGCTTACCTTCCCCATGCCCACTTCTGCCTCCTTCCCCACTCCAGCCCTGCATACAACTTCCTCTTACCCTTCCGGCCCACACAAGGGAGCCTCCAGTCAGCTCCCCTGCATCACTAAACCTGGCCCTCAGACTCCACCCCTAGCAAAAGTCCATAGTCTCCGCCTTCCGGTCTCAGGTCCCATCGCGCCCACTCTTGCTTCTCTGCTGTGCTGCCACTGCTGCCACCACTGCCATCACTGCTGCCGATAAAACCGATCACACATCTGTGGTGGAGATGACAAAAAAGGTTTCCCTGGCAACAGGACACCCTGACCCTCAGCCACCTGTACGACTACTGAGTAAGGCGTACTCCTGTCACAGACGAGGGAGAACAGTAGCACAAATTTGTTCGGGTCTGCCATATACAGAAATGAGCCCTCTCACCTTGGTTACTATAAAAGGAGAGGTCATCCCAGTACCACCTGACACTGCTGTCCTTCAGGGCCCAGGGCTGAAGACAGCGGGCAGAATCCACAGACTTTTCAGATTGTCCAAAGACAGTGACACGTCTTCAGTGTCTCCAGAAAGGTCCTAATTTTTCTGGAGGACAGTAAGAAATCCAGAACACAGCACCCGAGCCTCGGGGTCTTGTTACCGCATGTGTCCTACCAGCACACGTGCTCTGAAGAAGCAAGACTCTAAGAAAAAGAAAGAAGCACACACTGAAACTTTAGCTAAGGAAATGAAGAAAACCGAGGAAAAATGGCAGGATCACATTACCAAGAACATGCTGGCTGTTGCTCTGGTTCGCATCCGAAGGACCCTCTCAACGCCACAAGCCCTCACAGGCCGGACTTGTGCGAGGTGAGCACACGGCGCAGGCGCTGTACTCACAAGGGGGCTGGTTGGCCCCTGAGCACGAGGAGGCGGGGCCTGTCGTGGAGGCGGGGCCTTTGTGGAGGCGGGGCTTGTCTGGGAGGCGGGGCCTTCGTGGAGGCGGGGCCTTCGGCGAGGCAGAGCCTTCGGGGAGGCGGGGCCTGTCGGGGAGGCGGGGTGCAGGATGTGGCCCTGGCCCAGCTAGCTCAACGGCTGTCCACTGTTGCTCTGTGGTGCTAGGAGCCATTCTCTCCGCCACGCCAGGCTGTGCCGCCCCAGAGCTTGCTGAATGTGAACTGAAACCCCGCTCCTTCAGGTTGCAGGGTCAGGCAGTGCGGCTCAGCAGTGAGGGCCGTCACAGAAACATTCGTCCTTTCCAGGAGTACTTTACATCTGAGCTCAGTCAAAAAATATTAAGGCTGGGGCCAGCGGGATAACTGAGTGGCGTAAGCGCCCGCCTGGCAGGCACAGGGTCCTTAGTTTGATCCCTGGTATAAAATAAATAAACAAATAAGACTATTTAAGGATAACAAAAACATAAGATCAGACCTGAAAAAAAATACTATCCGATATGATGGTACCCACACCAATGTAGTTACTTTTGAAAGTCTAATAAGATAAGAGCAACAGAAATTCTCACATATAGAAAGTGACACTGTGGGAAAAGTTTGACCATTTTCTTTCTTTCTTTCTTTCTTTCTTTCTTTTTTTTTTTTTAAAGCTGAATTTGCAACTGAGTTTGGTGCTGTATGCTTAGATACACTGGGATGCTGAGGTAGGAGAATTACCATGAGTTCAAGGCCAGCCTGGAATACGTAGTGAGACCCTGTCTGAAAAAGGAAAAAAAAAAACACTGAAGCTTATATACTCTATAATATAGTAATTTTGTCTTATTAATCAGTTTTGAAACTGTCTTATTGCTACTTCTCAATAAAATAAAATAATATAGTAATTTCACTCCTAGATATTATTCCGAATTTATTTCACATGTACTGTGGGGACCACAAACTATAAATTGAGTTTAGAGGACATCCAAGGCCATCGTTCTGTGCTTTGAGCCAGACTGAAACACGAAACCCTGCTTTCTTCTTGTCACAGCTGAAAGCCCTACAGCCAGCAACTCCTCTGTACTCACAGGTCCAGAGAAGACCTGCTGGGAACAATAAGGCATCAAAAAAATGGCTTCCTTACTGATGCCTGTCCCATCAGGCAAGAGCACTTTGTCCCTCTCCTACCCACCTCTGTCCCTCACCAAGCCCTCCTCTGTCCCTCTCCTACCCCATCTCTCTCCCTCTCCTAGCCCACCTCTCTCCCTGACCTAGCCCACCTCTGTCCCTCTCCTAGCCCATCTCTGTCCTCCTAGCCCACCTTTTGTCCTTCTCCTACCACTGTCCCTCTCCTAGCCCACTGTAGCCTCCATTACAGTTTTCACAAACACTCACTGCCCTTCGGCTCTTGTCCTTGACTCAGATGGAATCAATAAACATCAGGGTTCTGGCTGCCTCGTGCCTCTGGTTCCCTGTGGACAGCTGGTCGTCCCAGATGCCTGCCACACCATACTTTGTCTCTTGCTCTTTCCTCTCGCTGTGCACCATCACACTTGGTAGGAGACTGGAGCCCACTGCAGGGGTCCCCCATAATGTGCAACAACTGGCATGAAGAAGCATTTCTGCGAGTGTTGTTCCTAAGTATTCTAAAGTGGAAACAACCCAAATTCTCAACCACACACCACAGTTGGGTACTTGCTGTGGTTTGGATGTGGATTGTGGCTCCAGGGTCCCTGTAATGGAGTCTTGGTTCCCGGTGTAAAGATATTAAGAGGAGGAAGAATGTTTAAAAGATGGGGCTCTTTAGGTTATTGGAGTCACCACTCTCAGAAGAGATTGAGCCTGGTCTTACAGAGTGAATGAGTTACTGAGAGAATTAGTTGTTATAAAAAAGAAAGCCCAGAGCCTGGATCCCCTCAGGCTTCTGGCTCACCTCATAGTCTCTTCCTCAGGCCACCATGGGGCCATCTACCACACTGTGACACAGCCAAGGCAGTCCTCACTTGAGGCCAAACAAATGAGACTGCCCAGCTTTGGCCTTTCAGCCTTTAAAACTGTTAACTGAATAGATCACTTTCCTTTATGCATTATCTAACACCAGGTATTTTACTATAGCTATCAAAAATACACCAGAACAGTCATAAAAGGAGATAAAAGGCAGAAAAACTACCATAGTCCTCCCTAATTCGTGAACAATGTATTTCAACAATCCCTTTAGGTGCCTAAAACCACAAAGAACTAAGCCTCATGTAGAGTATGTTTCCTCAGCCTGTTAACTGAGACAGCTACAGCAGGGCACTGTGGTCCACAAGTATAATCCTAGCCTTTGGGAGGCTGAGGTAGGAGAATCATGTGTTTGAGGCCAACCAGGACTACATAGTGAATTCAAGTTTCGCTAGGCATATACAGTGAGACCCTGTCTCAAAAAGGAGGAGGAGGCAGTGGAATGGAGGTGGGGGAAAGAAGAGAGAGGGGGAAGAGGAGGAAAAAGGGAGAAGAAGGAAGCAATACACAAAAGTATTACATATTGTAAGATTATTTACACAAGTTCAAAAACAGGCAAAACTAACATATAATATCTAGGCTACATATTTAAGTTGTCAAAGTATAAAATGAATTAAGAAAATAATTACCAAAGGTCAGAAGAGTACTCAATTTTGATGAGAAATAAAAGAAGAATATCAAAACATAAATCTCTGAAACACTGAGATATTTTCTCTTACCTATCATTGGCAAAAATTAGGAAGACTGGTGACATGAATTGTCACTGAAGGTGTGGAAGTTTGGGAACTTTCATAAGCTTGTTGGATGGCATTCAGTTGGAATCATCCATTCAGAGAGCAACTTGGCAGCATCTAGCACAGCTAAAGCTTATGGCCCAGAGCAATTTTTTCAAATATTTTCAATATAGGGGCTGGTGAGATGGCGCAGTGGTCTAAAGCACCTACTTAGAACAAGCTTAGCTAAGCACAGGGACCGTGGTTCGATCCCCCAGCACCACATGCCAGCCAGCCCCGCCCCCTGGTGGGCTGAGCTGGCCATGCACACACACACACAAATAAATAAATTTTAAAAAATAAATAAACTGTTAGTTCAAATATTTTCAATATATTTGCTGCAACATTCTTGTTATCAAAAGCAAATCCAGTTCCATGAGACCTGAGACTTCTTAATTTGAGGAATCCTTTCTGAGAAAAAAGAAAAATAAAAACAGTGCTGAGCAAATAGCTTTGAATGTCTGAGGCCCAGGATTTGATCCCTAGTACCACAAAGCAGAGAGGGAAGGAAGGAAAGAGGAAGGAAGGAAGGAAGGAAGGAAGGAAGGAAAAAAAAGATAAAGGAACACAAAATTATAAACATAAAAATAAAAATATTTACTTGAGAAAATGACAAGGAATTTCTGGAGTGAGATGGGCTAAACCTGTCATGCAGAGGCTGACTTTAACCTTTGAGAGCTGATGGGTGACGCAGACACGGTTTGCTATGCAGACCTGTCATACAAGGATGGCACCTTTTTGTTATTCCCTTCTGTTCCTCACTTCTGATCTTTGCTCCAGGGCACTTCTGGGAGCTCCCTAGGTCAGAGAGGGCCCACTAGGCATGCTAAAGAGTGCAAGTCTTCTTTGTATTACAAGGAGAGAAATTAAAGACTTGCTTAAAGATGAATACTGGTATATATCGTGAACTGATCAGGCCAGCAATCTCCCAAACAAGTGGATGGCAATGGTTTAAAAGAGACATGTGGTGTGATTTTAGGGCTCCAGGAGGATCAAAACCCTCTAGCAGAATTTGAGATTCTTTGGGGGCTGAGACAAAGAACTTCTCTGGGAGGCCAGGGAAGAGGATACCGAGGAAAGCGCAGGAACTGAGCAGGACCTTTGTGGGGCCAAGGCAAAGACCTCCCCAAGGAGTAAATTACGCTAACTAGAAAAACCGTCCTATCTCCAGGTTGATGATCACCCCAGGAGTGAGGCACCTGCAGCGGTAGTCTCCATGGAGCTTACTGGGGTTGGAGCCAAGTGTCCTCAGCTGTGGCCTTATCTTGTCCTTTGAGGGGTCATGGCCTCACGGGCCACTAGAGGCCTCAGCAGGGACCAGTGACTCCTACAGGTTCACTTGGAGTGAGTCCACTCCCCCCCCCCCAGACAAGGGGCCTAGGCCTTGGACAGACTCACAAGTAAATGTGGAAAGCTAAGTGATTAATTTTAACTCCTCAAAGCCACTTCATGGTGGTCTCCATCACATACAGCGTCTGGAACCAGACTGCCAGTCTAACTTAGCCCAGGCGATAAAAACTCCCTTGCTTAAAATCCTCCCAATCCTGAGGACAGCACTGCTATTCTACACCACAGGGATATGACAATGGTTACTAGCTCAGTGGCACAGCACCTGCCTGGCAAGTGAAAGATCCTGAGTTCAAATGCTGGTATCAAAAAACAAAAAAAAAATATGCATAGATGATCAAATAAGTTAATCCATGAATGGTTCCCGGTACACATTGGCATTTGTGGTAAATATCCATTTTAGAAACATCATTCTCTGTACTGTCTGGAAGGTAATAAATCTAAAAGAGGAAGAATGATTTTAAAATTGAAAGCAAAGCTGTACAATTCCATATAAGATACACTGGGTGGTTTGAACTCGGCACCAAGATGAATGCTTTAAGCAACTTCCAAGATACAGTCTACATGAACGGCTACTAATTTTCAGCTTCAAACACTGGTTCCTTTTATTGGAATACTAGGTCGTGGCCCACTGCTTAGAAAATAAGCAGTGGGCAAAGGAAGTCAGGATCCCTCCTTCTGAGACTCAGATGCCAGTTCTTCAAAAGCATACCATCTGGTGCAGTAGTGGAGAGCGAGAGGAAAAGCGGGCAAGCTTTGGGTCACTGTGGCAAGACACCCGAGAAGAAAAGGAAGGAAGGAAGGCTGGTTTGCGCTCATACTTTTAGAGGTTTTGGTCCATGATTCACCACTGCAGTCTTTGGGCCCTGAGCTGAGGCAGTAAAGGTGAGCAGGGGATGAGGTTGCTCAGCTCAGAGTAGCCAGGGCTGGGGAGAGAGAGAAAGGGAGGATAGCAGAGAGCGGAAGCAGCAGGAGGTAAAATTCGGCCTCTGAAGCTTGCTCCCTGGGACCTGTTTCATCCAATTAGGCTTCGCCTTCTTTTTTCCTACTTATTTATTTTTTAATGAGGTCTTTCTAGGAGTCCAGTCTGGCTCTGAATTCATGCTGTAGCCCCAGCTGGCCTCCCCATCACGGCAGTCCCCCTCCTGAGCGCCCCAGTGCCAGGACTGCAAGGGTGCGTTCATCCCTGTGCCCAGCTTCCTTCTTCCCATGCACCCACTGAGCTATGTGTGCATCACTTGTTAGTCCTGGCGAAGACAGAGCCCTCGCAAACCACCACTCACCCAAAACCTGTCAGCTGGCAGCCAAGAACTTAGCAAACGGCCTCTGGGGAACATTTTAGACCCAAACCATAAAAGAAAGCAAGACAGAAAAAGGATTGAGGAGAAGTAAGATAATAGGCTGCTACTTTTAATCCCCTTAACAGAGTTGGCATGGTCAAAGAAAAGGTTTGTGATGAGACAAACATCTCTGTGAGGAGCACAGCATGCTCTCTGACTTTGCAGCCAACTTACCAAAAGCGTGCTTTTTTTCTCTTCCCTTGGAGTGCTGGGGATTGAACCCAAGCTCTTTGCTCTGGGCTACATGCCCAGACCATTTCTCATTTTCTATTTTTATTTTAAGACAAGGTCTTGCTAAATTGTTCAAGCTGAGCTTTAGCTTATGATCCTTCTGCCTCAGCCTGAGGGCTGAGATGACAGGCACGCTCCACTGTGTCAGTTCAATCCATACCTACATAATTTTATTTATTTATTTATTGGCCAGCTTAGCCCACCCTAGAGGCAGGGCTGGCTTGGCACGTGGTGCCAGGGATCAAACCACGCATGGTCCCTGCACACTTGCCTAAGCTTGTCTAAGCAGGTGCTTTAGACCACTGAGTTATCTTGCTGGCCCCATAATTCTTTTTTAAAAAATATTATCTAAACAGAATATACAATAGCAAAAAAAAAAAAAAATTAGAAACGACACAGAACTTCACCAAACAAATCAGTAGGAATTTGACAACGGTTGCTATATTGCATAATGTCGTCCTCAACTTACTCGCTCAGATTACCAGACATAAGCATGCAAAATTGGTAAGAGTAAAAAAGAAAGGAAAAAGTTTATAAAAAATTAAAGAGGACAGAACATTAAAAAGGACAGAAAGAAATTTAAGCATCAATTGCTTTCCTTTATAGACCAGCAGAAATTAGAAGCACAATTATCAAGGCATCCTGCATACATACATACGTACATACATACATACATATCTCTTCCCCCCCTCCTTTTCCTTGTCCCAGTTTTTCCTCCTCTTTGAACAGATTCTTTCTGTTTCACAATATCTATCCTGCCTTTCAGGTTTTATTTACTCTTTCAGATTCTCACACTAGAGAGACAATAGGAGGTTTGTGCCTACATAATTCTGAAGGCTGTATATAAGAAGTGTCCAAGTATTTTCATGAGTTATTTTTTCATCTCATTTTGGGCCATTTGTCCTCCTGGCAATGTTTTCAGCTCCCTTTCTTGGTAGGAAATTCCTTTATAGCGTCACCTGACAATATTGTAATCCTCCTAAAATACCCCATCTTAATTATCTCCTCACTTGGTGCGTGCCGTCTGTGTTGTGCGCTCTTACTGCTTTATACAGCACTGGTTTCTTTTCTTGCCAGTCTCCATCACTAGACCATGACCTCTTCATGGAAGTTCCACCCAAGACACCATACCGCAACGGTTTAGAGCAAGTTCAGCAGGTCATTACCTTTCTGGGTCTTCTATCTGTGAAATGAGCGTAACAGTGGCAACTTTAAGTAACTAGCCCTCACGTCTTTTACTTAACTAGCTAGAAACACTTTCATGAGTTACACTTAGGTAGAAAGTTTTGTTTTAAAATGTAGCCAATACAAGAGTCACTATCTTTAGGTCGAACAAATGCAGATGACTGCTGGAAAAGAGAGCCTTGGGCAGGCGCCTCCAGACCTTCCTCCAGTCTCTTCAGCAGCTTCGCAGGACTTCTCTCCGCATTCAGGGCTCTTCTGTCCTCAGTTGTCTAGAGTCCCGTCTCTGGTATCCTGTCTTGGGCTCTCTGCTCGGCACCAGACGGCTTTTATCCAAAGGTCTATTGCTGGCTGATACCTCACAACGGATTCAATCAGAGAGTTGGCCCTATTTTCTTCTGTGCTCAGAACTCGCAACAACTGACAGCGTCTGGACGCTTTCGCTCTGCGTCAGTCAACCTTTGCAGCTCAGGGCTCCTCGGCCTCTTCAGGAAGCTTTAGAAACGAAGACCTACAGAAGCCACCCCAAGGGCGCTCTCTAGCTCCTTCTGGCCAAAAGCCCTACAAACTACCTAGCGCCTGGCCCCGCCCCTCGGCCCGCCCACTAGGCCCCGCCTCCTTAGCAGGAGACACAAACACGCACGCTCTGTCTCAGGCTCCTCCTTGCGTGATGATGTAAGCGACGTTGGCGTGTGAACGTAGAGGCCCCGCGTGGCCCCTTTGCAGCCGGCTTCCGGGTGTGGTCGTACCCTTATTGCAGCGGGTCTCGCGGGCTGGCCAGGCGCGCGGTTTGTCCTTGGCGTTCACAGAGCGTGCCGTCACCATTCTGCTCTTTCGGGGAGAGGGAAAGAAGCGGTTCTGTAGGGCAGACGTGGGAGCCCTACAGCACCTTTCGAGCGGGCTGCGGCCGAGCAGAGTGCCCTTGCAGGCAGGGTTTGAGCCCCTTGGACCCGGGTTGGGCCTACGGAGGCCCGGCGTGGAGGACAATGCTCGGGGCCCGGTGCCTTTTCCGAGCCCTACGCTCCTGCTCGTCTGCGCCCCGCCCGAGGCACAGGCTTTCTTCCAAGATGAGCGTGCGGGACGCTCTCGGGTCCCAGCACACGAGTGGGGAGCGCGTTAAGGTCCAGGTGGGTGAATGGAAAAAGCGTGTCCCCCCTGCCCCGGACGTACGTGGCACGTGCACATCTAGTTTTACGTTGTGCTCTCAGAGCAGACAAGGGACAGCAGAGAAAAGTTAGGAAATGTAGGCACCGCTACAGTTCACACTTTCCGTCGGGTACTGTTACTTTTTTTGCAAACTGTTCTGATTACCATGAAGTGCAGCAACTTGGTTTTCAGGATTCCACTGCAGCACACATAAACTGAATGTATAGAAAAATGTTAGTGAACAAGCCCCTTCTCTTTACCTTGGGCTGTCACAATATCAACAGTTATGCAGTAGACCGTGCCCTAGCTTTGTAGGAGCAGGAACTATCTTGCCTAACCTGACATTCACCTGGCTGATAGTAAAATACTGTGCTGCTAAGTAGTGCACAGTACTTAATTATTCAGCTTTTAGCTACGCAGTCCCTAAGATAGGGCTCACCTGGTATTTATGTTCTATAAACTAGGAGAAAATGAAATGGTGCAGTTCAGGAGAGTTGCTTAGGTTTAAATCTCCCACTGAGTAGCCTTGTCAATTATGGGCATGTCATTTGAGTGCTCTAAACCTCAGTTGTCTTTTATGAAAATAGAGATAATAGTCTGTACTTCATAGAGTCCTGAAAATTTAATGAGATGATGACTATATTTAGAATAGCCCACAGTAAATAAATGTTCGCTGCCATTATTTCTCTTGCTGGTAGTGTTTCTCCCAGTAACACATAGTTTTCCCTACAGGACTAAGTAAAGTTGTTTGACTCTTAATAAATTGCCAAAACAATAATGCAGTTGTTTTGGTGTCCTCATACATCCTTGCTGTTTAGCATTATGATCCGTCTTTTCTGCATTTACTTGGGTTTCATATTCTTTCCATGATCTAAATCAAGATCTTTTCTGTTAATTTTGGCATCGTATAGATGATAGCTTTTGTGTGCCAGTCCAGATTCAAAGATTAAAAGAACAGAACTTGTTATCTAATGTGGCTTTAGGTTCTGTGCTTTGCAGTTTAAAAGGGTACCTACCAGCCACTTGTGGCTTTAAACACTGGAGAGCTGACTAGTCCGAATTGAGATGTCCTGTAAGTGTAACGCATATAATAATTTTAAAGCACAAAGAAGAATACAAAATATAGTATCAATATATTGTAAAAGAATTTTAAAAATGATAGGTAAGACATTAGAAATATACACAATTTCAAAAAAAAAAAAAAACCCTCAAGATGGTAGGTATTCGGGGCTGGTGAGATGGCTCAGTGGTCTAAAGCACCTACTTAGAACAAGCTCAGCAAAGCACAGGTGACCACAGTTCAATCCCTCAGCACCACATGCCAGCCAGCCCCGCCCCCTGGTGGGCTGAGCTGGCCACACACACACAAATAAAAAAAAATTAAAAAAGATGATAGGTATTCAATATCGCTTATTAATAACACATTTTGTTTTCAATTAATTGCTCATATCAATGTATTTTTATAGTAATTACATATTGGTAGTATTTGGGGCTTAATGGTTTAAACAGGGGCCGGTGAGATGGCTCAGTAGAATAAGCACTTGCCTGGCAAGGGCAAGGGCCTGAGTTCAATCCCTGGTTCCACAAAAAAAAAAAAAGGTTTAAAGAAAGTATTTTTACTTTTAATGTGGCTACTAAAAACTTCAAAATTACTTAAATGGTTTGCATTACATTTGTGTTGGATAGCCCTTGTCTATAATACTGTTACTGTTGCTTGTATAAATAAAGGGCAATGGGAGAGCACAACAGGAGTTCCATAACTAGGTCAGCAGTGCGAGTTGACATTTCAGTGAGTCCCGAGGGATGTATTCCCCAGGTAGAATGAGGAGCTAGACGGGAAGTGACCTCAGAGAGTCCCCCAGACAAAGGAACTAACCATGGGGCAGACAGGACTTTTGGATAATGCTTGTTCATAAGAACATAGACTTTGAGGGAATAACTACTCGTATTTGAATCCCAGTTGCATTACTTGGTGACTGACGTGATTGTTTTCTTAACTCCTCTAAGTGTGTTCTTATTTCAAAAATAATAACCGCTTCATTTTGGTTTTGTGAGGATTAAGTGGCATATTTATAAAGAATTTAGAAACAAATTTTAAAAATATTAACTTTTACTAAGTAAAAATAAGAGAATGGTGCTTCATAAATTGGTAGTAAATGATCATGGCCAAAAGAGCAGGCGCCTGGGGGACATAAGAGATGAATTGCCTTGTACATGCAGCTGTGTGAATTTGTATTTTATCTGGAAAAACATCAAGGGCTTTCTAGTCAAATACACTTGGGTTCCAGTTTGAACTTCACAGCAGTAAGTCTGAACAAGTTGTCTTCTCTGAACCTCAGTTTGCCAGTTTGTAAGTGGGTATGATAATCTTTCCACTCGCTGTAAGAAGAAATGAGGCAGCATGTAATGGTAGCAAAGTACTTCTTGGACAGGGTCAGTGAATGGTAAACATCTTTCGCTAATGAGCATCTGGGGATGTTCATGTGTGTACCTGGCGGGGTATTTTAAGGCAAGCATGTTTTTTCCCTTAATACATTATGGAGAGGTAAATAAGTGATAGATGGGCAAGTAATAATGGGATCTGAAGATTGTGGCCAGAAACAGGAAATAATAGCCAATCGTTTTTCTATGTGTAATCATTTTCTGCTTTTCCCAATGTGTTTAATGGTGAATGTCTGTATTCATTAACTTTACATTTATGGGATACTTTATAGTTGTTTGGCATCTGCTAGAAGAATGTTACTCTTCTAACTACTATGTGACATTTGAGTACATCTGAGAGAACTGCTCTTAGTGTTACTGATCTGCCCAAAGATGTGTCATCTGTGTTCATGTTGTGACATTTTTTGAGAGAGATTGCAGGGGGTAATAGGCATTTGATAGAAGAAAAGTGGCAACAAGCTGTAAACTTGGTTATTTGTAATGATGGGGATTGGAAAAAACAGTGTTGGTGGTGATTGGTTATATATGTGAGCGAGGTTCATCAGCTGGATTTGGCATCCATTCACAATGATGAGATTCATTAAGAGAACAAAAGGTGGGATCCCAAATGTGAATCTCACATTGATAAGAACCATGTAAAATTACATATTCATGTAGATAAATTTATGAGTTCATTTTGTGCAGTTGAAATATTGAGGCAAGACTGTGAATACATTTTTTTCTTTCACTTAGTCTTTTTTGTATGTATAATTAAAATGTAAAATGTGTACATGTTTAAACTCATGTTTGAAAGTGTTTCTCTTCTTTAGGGATGGATCCGTTCAATCCGGTCCCAGAAGGAAGTCCTGTTCCTACATGTAAATGATGGGTCGTCTTTGGAAAGCCTTCAAGTTGTTGCAGACTCAAGCTTTGCTAGCAGGTGAGGGTTTTTTTGCATTCTATGATTCTCCTCCCTGGCTTTCCACACTTACCTAATTCAGGCTCACATTGCCCCTTGTGATATTAAGCTTACTTGTGTCAACTTGGTTGGCTTGGAGTTACCCAAGGAATTGGTGGAACACACTTCTTACTGTGTCTGGGTGAGTCGTAATGCATGACCTTGGGTAGGTGGATTAACACATGGTCAACTTGGAACACCTAGCTGAATGTACCATGTTTCTGGGTGTGGAAGACCACTTGAGGATTGTTGCCAACAGCATGAAAACAGAACTGGAGGGGAAAAGTGTATGCTGTTGCTGGAGAGACGTGTCACATGGTTTTCATGATAAGAACTTAGCTGTTCCCATCATCAGAGGAACTTGGGTCCTTGCTGTTAATGAGGATGGCTACTGTTCTCTTTGGGGGAGCACTGTCCTTGCCTTGTATGTCACTTCCTAACTCCAGTGCAGGTCCCTCAGCTTGGTGGCTTAGATCCTCCACCCCACTGGCACAGACCAAGCTTCCACCACTGACTTTTGGGCCTTACCAGTGCAGTTCTGTGATACAGACTTGCATAAGATGTTGTGAGCTCGAGACCTCTGGCTGGACTCATGCAGGACATTGCTGTGGAATCCAGACCCTCAGGTGGATTCTTTGGGTCTCTAACATGTGGACAGATCTGTTACATGTCTCTGCATTTGACTTTGGGGAAATATTATAAAATAACCCTGTAAGTTATGAGTCTGTATTAAATCTGTTCTTTTGCAAACCCTGACTACAACAGGCACTGTCTTTTCCCCTCCTCAGATTGACTGATGTTCTGAAAACATGTGACCGGTTATTTATTATTGTTACTGTTTTTAATCTTTATTTGATACAGGGTCTCGCTACTTAGGTCAGACTCATAGTGATCCTCCTGCCTCAGCCTCCCCAGCTTTGGAATTACAAGCATGCGCCACAGCGTCTAGCAGTGGCCGGCACAGCATGCAGTCCCAGGGCTTGAACCTGGACCCTTGCACTTGCTGGGTAGGAGCTTAGACTACCAGGCTGTCTCCCCAGCCCAAGCACTCCTTCTTTAAATTGCACACATTAGATGTTGTGCCTTAGCAATGAGAAAGTTGGCCAGAAGAGGAGGTTGGTATCAGAGAAGAAGGATTATCACTGGGTCCGTCCCAGATCATGTTGTTTGGGTGACTTTGGAGCTGGGCTGTGGGAAGGGTTTGCAAGGGTTTGGAGATGCCTGTGGAGACGGCTTGGAATGCCATAGACAGAGCCTCATAGGGAATTCTCCCTGGAGCTCAGAGGACCAGACTGCTACTAGGAATGTGGATAGCAAAACCTGCAGCTAGGAGGTTTGAGTTGGGAACAAGAGTTCTTCTGGCAGTTGGACTAGAGGCTCTTTGTGTGTTATACCCTGGAAGAAAATTTTCCTCTACTCTACTGCGTTCTGAAACTACAGGAAGCTGAATTTAAAGATGGTGGACTAATTGATCTGGCAGAGGAAATTCAGAAGCAGCCCACAATTAAGGCTGTGGCATGAACATTGCTGGCTGCTTTTAGCCATATTTATAGTGAGAATTGAGGGCCAAAAGCAGAGCAGAAAAATTGGGAAAACTTGACTTGTGACCCCAAAGGAACCACATGCATAGATGTGGCTGAAGGAGTTATGGGTGCTGAAGATAATAGTACCATTAAAAAAAAACACATCAGAGGCCGACCAAATAGCTCAGCAGATTAAAGCACTTGCAAGCAGGCCCAGGGGCCAGGGGTTTGGTCCCCGGGCCTGCCGGTGCACTGAGATGGCGATTGAGACTGGGCGTGGTGGCGTGTGCCTGTAATCTCAGCACTTGGGAGGCTGTAAACAGGCAGATCACTAGGAGTGCTATCGAGTAGTGAGACCCTGAACACCCTGTAGACCCTTCCCTAAAATACAAAAAAAAAGTAAATAAAAATAAAATTGAAAAAAACACATCAGGGCTGGGGAGATAGCTCAGTGGTCTAAGTGCCTGCCTGGCAATCATTAAGGACCAAGGTTCGATCCCTGGGACCACATGCTGTTCCTCCCCCCAAGCAGGCCACTGAAACTGGGTGTGTTGGCACACACCTGTAATCCCAGCACTGGGGAGGCTGAGACAGGAGGGTCGCTATGAGTCCAAGCTGCATAGTGAGACCCTATAATAAGTAAATGAATAAAATCAAGTACTATGTACAGGAATAAGAAAGTACTGTATGTAGGGGTAAGAAGCAGTCTTTCCTTGAGGGCATCTCTGAAATCAGCAAGACCTTACCCATTGCTGGCTCAAATGTGCAGAACTACCAGTCTTTCATTTGAGAAGAGAATCTTTGCAACACCTGCTCAAGAAAGACCACATAGGCAGTTGGTTGCCCAGGATTCATTTCACTGTGCCTAACCATTCAGATTCTCAGAAGCTGCTACACCCAGGGTCCAAGGAGGCCTGGCTGCCGTTCAGTTGACAGCAGACCTTGGTGTCATCCATGTGATGCTAGTTTTACTAACAGGCAAAATGTAAGAGTTTTAGGGAAGGGCAACTTCCTCCCTGATTTTGAAGGGGGCCCTGGGAAACAAGGCAAGGACCCCTGAGAGGGCATTGCATAAAGCTGTGAGAGAGAAGCTGGAAGTGAGACCCTGGGAAATCAGAGATGCTGGGGATGTCTGCCAGGGAAGGGAAGCTGCAAGCCGAGTGGATCCAACTGAAGAGAGGCTTTATGGGTTCCAGCCAGCAAGGCCATAGGGATGGGTCATCCAAGCCCTTTGGTACTCACATTTTACCACCGTGTGCCCTATATGCTATAGATTGAGCTATAGAATTTAATATATTCCCTGCTGGGATTTGGTCTTGTGTTGGTCCAATTCTTTCCGGTCCCCTTACTCTTCTCTTTTGGAATAGGAGTATTATCTTGGCTATTGTACCTTGGATTAGATAATCTTTTTTATTTTTACAGAAGTTCACAGTTAAGGAGTTTTTTTTGAATCTCAGAAGAGATTTGAACTTTTGTAAAATGCTAGAACTGTTGAAACTGGGGAAAGGATTATTGTGTGTTAGGTTATACACAAGATTATTGCATCACACTAGGCAGAATTATGACTTCATATTTATTGGGGGATTAAATATGGTTTAGGGCTGAGTTTGGTGGCACAGGCCTGTAATCTTAACACTTGAGAAGTTGAGCCAGGAGGGTCATTATGAGTTCAAAGCCAGCCTGTACTATGTAGATCTTGTCTCAAAAAACTGATCAGTCCATAATGGTTTAGGGAAATGTGCTTGGGTGTCAGATAGGGGTGGGATGTGGTGGATTGAGCTGATCATGTCCCCTTGGTTGGCTTGGAAGCTGCCCAGGGTGCTAGTGGAGCACACCCTAGCTGTGTTTGGAGGGGTCACGGAAGGTGTAACCTGGGGTACTATATCTTGTCCTGCACCCCTTTAGGTTCTCCCCCCCTCCAGCATCTGTGCATTAAGCACTTGGGCCCTGCAGTATGACTTTTTGCCCCGTGTCTCTGCCTTGGAGCCAGCCAGCTGTGGATGGAATTTCCTGGAATTGTGAGCAGAATTAAGCCTGCCACCTTTACGGCACAGGTCCTTCAGCGTGGTGTCTCAGCATTGGGAAACCTGACTGGTACACCCGCAGGGTGCTCTTTCTAAACACATCTATGCAGAATAACTGAAGACAAGTCCGAATACATGGCATTGCAGGCTTTCAGCGTCAGGCTTTCGTGCCCTTCCGTGCAGGCCAGGGCCTTCTGCCTGCATGTGGCTCCGGTCTGCCTTGGCTGCTTGCAACTACCTGAAGGCATTTCTTGTTTTCTAGCCAATGCACACAGTACTGCCTCTGCTGCCTCCGAACAGCTCCCAACTCTTCGTCTCTGCCTGTCTCGCGTAATGTGCTTACCCTTGGCTATCTCAGTTGCCCTTAATGCTCCAGTAGCATCCAGTGCCCACCTCTGTCATAGAAAGTGTTGCATTGCACGGCAGTCAGCTGTGGTGGTGTTTCACTCCTTTAAGTCAGGCCTTTTCATTCCTTAAGGTTAGAATTTGGTCTCTCATCTATTTTGTGTTTTTGGTGTCCAGCACGGTGTTGACGGAGTAACCACTTACTGTTTGTTGAGTAAATGGAAGAAAATTTTACGGTTTCATCCGTCATGCTAAATGAGCACCTACTTAATTAGGGCATAAGATCTTAGGAGCAGAAATTATTCTAAATTGTTAGAGTAAGAGTGCCTCACTGCTCTAAGAATTGTTAGGGTTAATGTTGCCCACATTGAATAGGTTCATAAGTCTAAGATTATTTGGTCAGTTGAAAACAACAACAGAAAATTAGCTCATGAAATTAGCTCACTTTTGTTAAAGTGTGTATTTTTTCTGATAATATCTGTCAGGATAGCAATTGCATGCATATGTAATGGTACCTAAATTCTAGAGCAGTGATGGCAAACCTGTACCCCTTTCAGGGATCAGCACCCTACTGTGGCACACATGCATAGGTTCAGCACCAGCGTTTTAGAGGCTTGAGGCGACGGCTGCCTGCCGCTGGGCATTCTCAAGAGCACCCAGGGGAAATTCATATATGTCGGGTGGTAGGTATTTTAAGTTAGAGTATCACAAAATATCCTTGCAGGTTTGGGAAAGTCTATGAGTTTTTTTCTTATGATGCAATAGTAGACAGTCTTTTGTGTGTGTGTGTGTGTGTGTGTGTGTGTGTGTGTGTCTTTTTGAGACAGTCTCTTGCTCTACATTTCAAGCTGGCCTTGAGCTCACTTTGTAGCCCAGGCTGGCCCAGGACTCACAGTGATCCTCCTGCCTCAGCCTCTAAGTGCTGGGATTACAGGCATGCACGACCATGCCTGGCCAACAATCCCTAATTTTTATATATTGTGTAAAAATAGATTTTAAAAGGAAATAGTATGTATTAAGTGGAACAAGGAAAACTAGCTGGTGAATCTGACACATTTTCTTGACTACAGTTTGTGTTACTCTATTATGATATTTTAATATAATTTACTAAAGAAGTTACTTAACAGTTACAGTATGCTAGAACAGAGTTACGAACATTTAGTGACGTTCTTGGTAGATGATTTTGTTTTTGAGACAGGGTGTCCTTATGTAATTTGGACTGGTCTTGAATTCACTATGTAACCAAAACTGGCCTTGAACTCAGAATAACCCTCAGCCTCCTGAGTGCTGGAATTATGGGTGTGTCCCGCCATGCCCAGATTATTATAGATGATTCTTTCTGAAACAGGTTCTTGCTGTGTGGTTCAGGCTGACATTAAACTCAGTTCTTAGCCCAGGCTGGACTCAGACTCACAGCAGCGATTCTTCTACCTCAGTGTCCTGAGTGCTGGGATTGCAGGCATGCTCCGCCATGTCTGGCTGTTGGTAATTCTTTAAATGAATGAATTACATCACTTTCTATAGTACTCTACAGTTAATCTATGGATAAACTTGATCTAGAACAAAGACCTGTTAGCCATCTAGTAGTCTGTGTATGCTCAGATGATCTGCCAACTGTCTTTGAAGAACAATAACAAAACCTACAAGACATTTCAAAGGTAACATGGGGGAATCCCGTGTGCTTTTCTCTCAGCTTTCCCCATTGTCACTGGATGCTGTCAAAGCCAGGGAACTGACTATGATGCAATATCATCAACAAAACTGCAGACCTGATTTTTATTTCTCTAGGCTTTGTATATAATCTGAAATCTTGTGAATCTGCTTTTTGATAAGGATAATTATATAACCTCTTAACTACAAGTAGCTAGATACAAATTCTTACTCTTTAGTTTCCATTTTAAAACTTAAAGAATTTTTATAATTTTGGTATAGAGTAATTAAAGGTAAATACTGTCATTAAGTAATTAATGTTCTGATTGCAAGATCTGTATTTAGATGAAGGTTTTATTTAGTGATGTTTTGTTTTGGGTTTTTTTGTTACTGTAGAGAACTGGCTTTTGGAAGTTCTGTGGCAGTCCTAGGGCAGCTGGTAAAAAGCCCATCCAAACAGCAAAATGTGGAACTGAAGGCAGAAAGCATTGAAGTTATTGGGAATTGTGATGCCAAGGTACGTTTATTGATCCTTTTGTGGAGGCTGTTTGGACTTAGTTTGCAACACTAGTAATCTGTGGTATGATTGTTGGGAAGATGTCGTTTAGAACATAGTTCGGTTGATAATTGAAGTAGTCCTTACAGCCTATAGAATTGTAATAAAACAGTCATATAAGTGACTTCATCTTACAAGTGACAGCTAAGTGTCCAGCCATGTATCCTGTGACACGGTTGCAAGGGTGCCCAGTGAGCCAGGTGACAGAGCCGGACCAGAAGAGGCCATTTACTTCCCACCCTGAGACAAGGCTAGCGATGGCCTCCGTGGTCTAGAGCGTCGTCCCAGAGGGGCAGTGGCCACCTTTGGCTGCTTGCTGGGATGGCAGGTGAAAATCAAGAAGTCTAGGTCCTGATGGCATTCGCTGGTCAGGTGCAGCTGCGTGTGGCTTCCAGCTCCTTAAGTTTACAGGGCTGGAGAAAAGGAGGTGGTGAGGAGATGTGCCTGAGGGCTGAGGTGACTGGGGGTCCTCTGAAACTTACATTTCTGCCTTTTGACAACTGTCTTTTGCTATAATTATCTTCAAATATTTGATGAGTGAAAGATGAGAAAATGTAGGAAATCGAATCATTTTAATTCAGCTTAAGTTCTCTTAGAATAGGAAAAATTAAACATAAGGAAGTAAAGAAAATGGGGCAATGTTCTTTAAAATTGTCACTCCCAAGTAATTTTCTAAAAAATTCAAATTGATGTGTGAAATCAGGACTCAGGTTGTCAGGTTTTGGAAAATAGACTGAAGTACTTTGGAAATCAGGAGAATAGAGAAAGTAACCAACCATGTTTGTTCATGCTTTTGCAGAGAGGTCTGTGATTATTAAAGATTCAGTGTTCCTCACTGTTCTTCAGGTGCTCTTCCTTAGTTTCTGTTGGTAGTGATGCTTTTACTGTCCCTTCCTCTTCACTTGTATCCTGAGTTACCCAGTCCTGAGGGAATTCTGGCCCCTAGCAGCCCCATCTCTGTCAGTGGGGCCACATTTTCCCTTTAGCTAAGTATGGCACTTATTTCTGCGTGACCTAAGAATTGCAGTGTGCCTAAGACCTACGGAGACAATACAGGATTTAACAAAGCCAGCTGCCAATGTAGCTCTCATTAGCTTTCCTGTTTATTTTTTAATTGAACCTTTGTTTTGTCTGAAAGAGTGTATTATCTGTGTGCCTAATCTTGTAACACAAGGGTGGACAGATGGAAATATTTCAAGGTGGAGCCGTTTCCTTCAAAATCTTTAGTAAGTCTTTAGCTTGCTGCTAAATGGAAGTTGTTGACCGTCCCTCCTGTTCTTTGATACCAATAATTTGTTGATAAATAACAATAAACATCAATTTTTTGGTGAGGGATTTCAAGACATTTTGGGTGATTTTAAAACTGAACATCAGCTGTGTGTATAGATGGTAGAGACATATTCTTTAATATCTATAGTACAGCATTGTAAGCTCCAGACAGTGGGTTTTATATGATTTTATGCTAATCTATATTTATAAGAAGTGCTTGATAGCTGATGTATAGAAATGTGATAAATGAGTGTCAGTGATACTAAGTAATTTTAGCTGATAAGCAGAGCTGACTGCAAATCTACATCTCTCTCAGCCCGTTTACAGTTTTACTTAAAAGAATTCTTATAGTAATGTGGATTATAATCTGTTATATTGAAAAGGAAAGAAGGAAAGCACCTTAGTATTATTCTAAAGCAATCCTACATGATCTTTAGATGTTCTGGAAATTGGTTTCATAATACAAGCTTTGTCTTTTTTCACTTGGCAGGCATTCCCTATCAAATACAAAGAGAGGCATCCTCTGGAGTTCCTGAGACAGTATCCTCACCTCCGGTGTAGGACGAATGTGCTGGGGTCTGTGCTGAGGGCACGCAGCGAGGCCACCGCTGCCATCCATTCCTTCTTTAAGGTAGGGCACGCTTCGTCCAGCTGCTCCTATTTGTGCAGAAGTTCAGTTACAGTAACATGGCAGCGTTTTCCTGAAAGTTCTGTTGTTGATTCCAAGCACCTTCTAATTGTTTGGTACAGGATCATATGTCACAAGCATGCATGTATCTTCCATGTGTAGGGTGTGTGTGTAAGTGTGTAGGAGACACTTCCAGGTCCTCATCTCAGTCCAAGAAGCCAATATTTGTAATCTCAAAGTTATGTTATTGGAATCCCATCAAGTTGATTCCAGTCTACCACTTTCAGTGCATCCCATGGCAAAAGTAAAGACACTAAAACATATTTATAATTATCGGGGAGTCAAGGGGCTCTAAGTCCAGCCATGAAGATGGCTTTCTGGAACCAAGAGGCTGACCCAGGGCCTCACCCGTTTTTATTCAGTGGAGGAGTGGCTTGAGGAAGAATGACTGAGAATTGTGGGAAGTAGGTAACTACTGTGAGCTGAGCTAAGTGGGTGGCCTACATTTACTTCTGCTATATGCATAGGATATGCAGAGAAAGTAAGCTGCTTTATGCTATAGAGATAGTTTTGGAGGGCCTGGTGCTTCAGCTTTGACATAATCTTTCAAGCCCCAGGAAGTCATAGCCTCTGTCTCGAGGCTCATCCCAGCTGGCCCCGCGGAGCATTAACTCTTCCGTCCTGTCTTGACCCGGCTCACATTAAAGAGCAGCCGGTGTAGGTTACCAGGGAAACATGCATGCCACCTTCAAAGACTGTCACCAGCACCTCAGCTAGACCAGTATACGTTGCGTAAGGCCAATTGAAGGATAATCAGAAGTCCTAGCCAGCTCTGTACAGAACAATACAAGGAAATAGGGTCAGGCTCAGTCAAAATGGAGATAGTCACTCTTCTTTCGAGGAGAGCTGCTCAGGTGGTCCTCCACAGTTCCCCTTTCTTTGTTTTGAAGAAGCTGGAGCAGTGTCATTCTGGCCGTATAGCCTGTAGCTGTGGTTGGGCTGAAAATCCTCTGTGACACACTTTAATGAGAAGGATTATAAACAAAAGAATGAGTATACCAATTCCAGTATAAAACCAAAAGTGGGCCTTGAGATATGCAAATGGATTCAACTGTTCTATAGCATCAGCAAACTTACCCCAGTCATTAATCTGGGCATCAAAAGTTGCTGTCTGCTGTGCCATTAACAATACTTTTTTCTGAAGAGCATCTATATCCAAAATAATATTTTGATGGATAGCTCCTTGTATATGTTTCTAGATTAGTCCCCAAGGAGAAGACTTCTGTTATATGGTAATGGAGTGATACAAAAGCAAGTCATATTATAGTGACATTTTAAACCTTGTTGTAATTGGAAACTTCACTTTGATCTTCCATCTGAAGGATGGAGGTTTCTAGAATGCTCATGTGGGTTATTAACTTTATATTAATATTTTTCTGAATTTCCTGCTGTCACCAGAAATTCTTGTCCAGTTGTTTACAAAGGGAGCAGTTAATATGGAATGAGCTAATATCATAGAGTTAACAACTCTATGCCATCAAAAGCACCAAGGAATTATCCCGGCTATAATTAATCCAAGCATCTTCTTGGTCCAATTGAATCAATGTCTCTATCAAGAACTAAGTGAATGACACCATGGTGCTGTTAGACTGACTGGAAGCCAATCTAACCATCCTGACCATGATCACTGTGGGGTCATTGGAAGGGTGTTCAGGCATGATACACGATTCATTAGTACATGAGAACATATTTGGTTGCCCTCTTTCTAGTAGTACTTGAGGACCATAAGCACATGTTTACCTTTATGTGTCTATGTCTTTGTAATACTGCTTTGACTTTTCCTCCAACTATCAGTTGCAGATGCCCAGTCTGCAGGAGTCTACCATGAAAAGATAGGGCTAGATTCCATAAAGTATGTTGTATGGGCCCAGTTTTGTCATTGATAATGAGTCCAGTGGTAGGAGGATTGAGGCTTCTACCTGACCATGCAACATTGGAGAAAGCTTCTGAGATCATGATATAGTTAGAGGAGTCTGTAAAAGAAGTCTTGTGCCAATCTTGATTTGCCCCTAGAAGGAATCCTGCAGGGAACTGGTCTATTAAGGAATAATTAAATTTGCATACAGCCCGACCATGGTATGAATCCCTGCAAGTCTGCCATGTGCCCAAATCACCTTCCTCACAGTGAGGGGCATAAGCTTCTGGAATACAGACAGGAACAGTAGGTTTCAAATCTTTTACAAGGTTACCATCCAACGGAATAGGATTTAGGGTTAATAAGGCAAATTGTCCTTTAAACAGTTGTTCTTCCCAAGTCTGATCTGCAGCCAACATGCAAAGGCTAGCATCTTGTTGTAGATAGGCTACACAAAAGAGAAGATATAATAAATGAGATGTAATATTAAGTTTAGTCTATTCTTGTAAGTGCATTAAAATTTGTAGGCCAGGCAGAATAATATACATAGGGTATTACTCTTTGTAGAGTGGAAAACCTCTGGGGGCCTGTCCATCCATATAAGAGGTCTAAGCCGGGATGCATTAGGTATGTAGGCCCAATGTACTTCTCCTTGAGCCACAGGAGTACCCAGAGAAGCTGCTATAAGATTAGGCATTGTAAAGAGAATATTATCAGGTGATTGAACCAAACCCTGGCAGTTGGCTAGGTGGCAAGCCTCACGAATGGTCTGCTGCAGGCCTTCCCAGGAAGGTGGAAGATGTGCTTTCAGGTTCGTTGCTCGAGGTCTCAGGAGAGAGCTTGATGTGTTGTGTAGATGGGTTGGATTCTGGCCATGGAACCTCTCTGATGATCATATCTCTTGATTTTCTGTGGAAATATAAGCATAAGCTTGGCCCCAATTTAAAAGTGATGCCAGACCATTCCAAACACCTGTTTGGAGGTCACACCAAGCCATATTCAGAAAAGTTAAAATACATGTAGCAAAGTTTTGATTCTGTGTTCACCCCTTTTTTTGTTTTGACTACTTGATTTTTTAGTTTAAGACATATTTGTTCAACGATTATTTGACCTTGGGGATCATACGGCATCCCTGTAACATTTTATCTTCCAGTTATTAAAAATACTCTTAAAATTTTTACTAATGTAAGCAGAACCAATATCAAGCTTTAATGTTTGTAACATTAAGTTAGGAAAGGCTGATATGCAGCATTGTAGGACACACTGCTTTTGTTTGCCTGTATGACAAATAACACGGGGCACATGTGAGCATGTATCTATAAAACCTTGAATATATTTAAGTATGTTAAAAGAGGATATATGAGTCATAATCATTTGCCATGACCAATGGGTTCCAAGAGCTTTGGGATTGTAGCTTTGTTTAGGAATAGGCCTAGGAATGAGCTGACAAGCAGAACATGAAATGATGATTTGTCCAGCTTGTGCTCTGATCATTTTACATGCCTTTTGCGAAGGTTTAGGATTTTGAGAAACAAACTCATGGAGTTGTCTCGCTTTATCAGAAATGAAAATCAGATTTCCAGTAGCATCTGTATTATAATTAATGGATGACAAGCAGCCCAGGTGATTAGAATGAGATCTAAGAAGATCAAGAAAGAATGCAGTAGTTCTAAAAACAGTTGCAATAAAGTAGGTTTGAGGTGACTTGATTGCGGTTGTTCTCTTACCAATGTTGATGAAATCTTTCACTTTTCCTGCAGAGTATCAATGGGCTTCATTACAAATTCAATTTCATACCCATTTTGTTCAATTAAAAGCAGAATTGTAAGAGTACAGCACTGCAAGTTGTTAACTAAGCCTTTGCTTGCTTTCTTTTTTAAAATGTATTACAAAGTAATTTATTTGGAAGCAATGTATGGATTTAAACATCTATACAAATATAAATATTTTAAAAATTCACATCAAGAAAAACAGGAAGTCTTTAAGTACAAGGGATCGTGAGATCATTTTTAGAAACTGCCTGGTTCACAGTAGGTTCACTGATTTGAAATGAATTTATTTTATTTATTTATTTTTTAATTGTCCCGAACCAGCGGGTCAGTCAACGAAGGTCACCTGGGGGAGGAGCGGGGAATTGAAGAGGGGACAAAGGACAGGAGATGCGAGAAGTGGGGGCAAGACAAAGATTCTGATCAAGCCTCGTTTATTTAGGGGAGGTTCTGGGTATATATAGGGGGTGATGGAATGAGGAAGTCTTGGCTCTTGGGGTCAGCAGGTATCTAGGCAATGGGGAGGGTACAACCCCTAGGGCATAGCACGTATTCACAGGGAATGGGCAAGGTGAGAAGGGCCATAAACTTGACTCAGCAAGGGAATAGAATGGATACCGGTTAATGGCCTACAACATTTAATTATTATTATTTTTATTTATTTTTTTCCCATAATTGTATTGAGAAACAAATAGCAGTGAGACAGTTTCAAACCAAATTGGTAGGACAGTTTCAATAATTAACACATTGCATACATTCTTCCTAGTGGTTAATTGCTGTACAAGATGCGGACATGATATCCTATTTACAAACACTACTAGAACAAATCCCTCTATTCATTAAGAGAATGTTACTATATATCCTAAAATTTTTGAATACACAGATAAAAATGGACATTCATCTGTATCCCCTTTTTTTGTTTAGTTCCGTTATTTGAAGCCTTTGCTTTCTTTATACTCTATCTTAGCCATCATCCTGCTATTTTGTAACACACAACTCTGAGGCTCTGAAGTAAGTAAGAGAGTGTCCCATTCTTTTACAAGGTCTATGCACCATAGGTTGACTGGAATGGGTGCAATAAATGGTATTAAAATACCTTCCTGTCCATCAGGGCCAACGTACAAAAGAGGCAGTACACTGAGACAGATTGAGGAGATCCTAAGCCTATCCGAGGTGTGGAGGCAGGTCCAGTTGGCCAAGCAGACAGCCAAGATTGGCTATTGATTATAGTGGCATCAGCTCCTGAATCCATCAGTCCAATAAAAGATTTCCCTTTAAACTTAATATCACAAATAGGTCTAGGAACCAAAATATTCTGGGAAAAATAAAATTCTTTGCTTAAAGGCTCATCCCTACCAGGTTCACATGTGGAGTTAAGGACTGGAGTAGAAATTTCAGTGGGAATTAAATTTGGCTTTTCTCTCCCCGACAAATTAAGGCAAAAAGCCACTGGTAAATCTAATTTTGAACTCTGAGTGGTTCTTTGTATGAGGCACCTAAGATCTTGCCTTACACCCATCCTGCTAGTGGGATCATTGTTTGTCTGATATGAATTGGATATTACCAGCTTAACTGGGTCCAAATTTCTGAAGTACTAAGCAACCCTTCTTTTGTTATTGCTGCTGGGGCCATCAGTTGGGGCACATAATTTGTTTCGCTGCAAGATTGTGCCATTTTACAATCTTTTGCCCAGTGAAAACCTTTCATGCAACATGGACAGAGTACTGGGTAATTGCACTATGGGGCTGGCGCCTTTATAGGTCATAGGCAGTGCCAGCAAGTGTGTCCTTGCTTGCCACAACTAAAACATTTAACCATATCAGATTTATTAGCAAAGTGTTGAGATACAGCCTGTGCCATGAGAGCAGAAGTGTAGGCAGTAGAAGCAGTATTTTGACATGCACGAATATAAGCAGATAAATTTTTTGTATGAAGTACTGAGGCTAAGGCTCTTTTACATTCGTCATTGGCATTCTCATAAGCTAATTGACAAACAAGCATTTTAGCTGCAATGCTGTGAGGAATCTGCTTATTTATAGCCTCTTTTAGTCTTGCTATACACTGGGTGTAAGTTTCTCTAGGACCCTGGAGTAGGTGGGTAAAGTATTTATTAGGTGTACCATCCTCTGGGATAGAAATCCATGCACAGTGTAGCAGCTCTTTACACTGCATGAAAAGAAGAGGTGGAGCCTGGGCCTGAGTTTTTAAGTCAGCATGGTGGCCAGAACCAGATAACATTTCATGAGTAATAGCTTTAAGATTTTCATCTTCGCTATTTTGATGGCTCTGTGTCTGTTCTGATATGAGTAGTCTTAATTCTGATTCAAAATGTGGGAATTGTGTGGGGGACAGACACATGCGAGCAAAGTGTGTTACATCACTTGGTAACTATCACCAGCACTTCAGCTAGACCAATACACGTTGCTTAAGGCCAATTGAAGGCTAAACAGAAGTCCTAGCCAGCTACAGAAGTCCTAGCCAGCTCTGCACAGAACAATATGAGGAAATAGGGTCAGGCTCAGTCAAAATGGAGACAGTCGCTCTTCTTTCAAGGAGAGCTGCTCAGGTGGTCCTCCACATAAGTGTAATGTGTTTCCTGAGGAATAGGTGACACAAAATACCATGCTTAGTGAGCAAGGTGGCAAACCTCGACACATGCACACACCTGTGAAGCTGCACGGTGGTGAACACCCCTGACTGCCCAAGTTGCATCTGTGATGTTTTTTTTTTTTTTTTTTTTTTTTCTCAGACGGCATACGAGATGTTGCGGCGTGACTGGAGTTCAGACGTGTGCTCTTCCGATCTCTAATGTCATCTTCTTCCTCTGTACAAATGCCT
>NW_004524625.1:4628906-4679590 GCF_000260255.1 Octodon degus | reverse complement strand
TTTTTTTTTTTTTTTTTTTTTTTTTTTACCTCATTCTTGAATGATGCTTTTAATTCACCACGGTAGAGTCCTTTTCCAGCAAGAAGTCTAATGTCATCTTCTTCCTCTGTACAAATGCCTCTTCTCTTTGGCTGGTGTTAGGACTTCCTCTTTCACTGGGTTTTTACCAGTTGGATTGTATGTGCCTTGGTGCAGTTTTCTTTTTTAGGATTTGCTGGATTTCAAAAATCTATGAGTTTATAATTTTCATGAAAACGTTTAAGTGATTTTTCAAATATTTTTTTCTGCTACCTCCTTTGGGAGCTGAAGTCATCCACATGGTGTCTTAAGTCACTGGTGTCCCACAGCCCATTAACATACTTTTTAAAAAACGTTGATTTTCTCTCTTTTAGATTATATTTGTATTGCTGTGTCTTCTGCAGTGTTTAATACATTGTCATGAGTTTTTCCAGTCTAACTTGCAGGGACATACACCTGGCATGTAAACACTGGACTCCCGTTTTCTCTGATCTTTTGGTTTTTGTGTTTTTTGCTTTTTAATTGCACTGAGGATCAAAACCCAGGTGCAGGGTGTCTGTCACTGAGCTACACCCCAGCCATTTTTTAAAATTTTAAGGCAGAGTCTTGCTAAGTTATCCAGGATGTCCTGTACTTGGGATCATCCTGCCTTCTGCGTAGCTGGGATTGTAGCCGTGGACCGCCGCATCTGGCAACCTAGCTTTTTAGATCATTCTTCTTCTAGTCCTGGGTGGTTTCCTCCATATGTGTGCTGAGCAGTTCTCTACCTGACAGTACTGCTCTGCAGAGCAATAGAGTTCTCTCTCCCGTTCTGTCTGATACTTTGTGCGTTATAGCTGCCTTGGTCTCCCCAAGGAATCAGCGCGCTCTCCTCATCTCAGAGGCTACAGGGCTCCACCTTACTTATTCTGGGGCCTGAGGAGGCAAGGTGACCGTGCTCACTTCTCCTGGGTCACAAGTCGCTGCCTTTCATTGCCTCATATCCGCTGCCTTGATAATCATTGCTTCATGTGGTTTACCTTTTGTTTGTTGTTTTGGTTTTGTGGTTGTATTGGGGAGGAGGGTAAATCCAGTACCTCTTTCTCCATTTTGATAGAGATGCGCACTGATGGATGTGAAGCACTGGGTTTGAAGAGTTACGGTTGTCCTGCTGACTGAAGGCCTTTTGTCTCTGCTCTTCAGCCTTTCCCTCCTCCTCCTGGGAAAGCCACAGTAGAATGTGTTCGGCAAGTGGCCGAGCTGCAGGCATCCTCCTCTCCTGTCGGTGCAAGGACACCAGAGGCCAGGAGGGCTTTCCCACTCAGCTCATTTGCAGAGGCCATGTGGCCTTCCCTTGGGAGCACCCAGATTCTTGCTTTCCCAGTACTGCTGTAGCTCACCAGGAGAGCTCCTAGGCTTTGAGATACTGCATCAGAATTAATTTTTGGTGAAATTACCAAAGAACATTATGACTTCCAGGCATGTACTTTTGATTAAACAAAGGAAGATAAATCACATTACATGATGTCATCCCAGTGTAGTTTGAAAGTGTGTTTACATAGCGTGTCATAAACTTAACAGTGAATTTCCATAGGCCTCTTCAGGAGGGCCTGAAGCACACAAAGTCCATTCAGATGTAAAAAAAAAAAAAAAATCTTTTCCCCCAAGACTTCAACAGCTGATAATGTAGCCCTCTTTATTCTGAAAGTTTTACAGATTTTTGGCCACTAGGTGGTACTATTGATGAATAGACTTTACCTGCTTTCTAGAAATGCCAATAATTTAAGAGAGTAAGTTAGGAAAATCTGAAATAAGTCAAATGAACTTAAAAACTTTTAAGTGCTTTAAAATAAGAATTTAGCATCATTGGTAATAGAGCATTATAAAGAGTGACACTTTTTAAAACAAATTTGTCTTTTTTTTAAGACAGGGGCTCGCCATGCAGTTCAGGCTGTCCATGAGCTCCCTGTGTAGCCTAGGCTGGTCTCAAACTCACTACAGTCCTCTTGCCTCTGCCTCCTGAGTGCTGGGATGACAAGCGTGTATGCACCACCATGCCCAGCTGACACTTTTCAAATAACATAAGTTTACTTTTTAATTGTAAAGCCCTGAGAACTGTAAGCCCAGTGCCCCATTCTGTTTTCCAGTTGTATGTAAGGTTGAATTGTTTTAATAAATCATATCTGTGTTGTTTACTATTTGGTACTGTTTCCCTGTGTTGTTCCTGAGGGCTCCCCGTTAGGTCTCATGATGTGATCCCAGCATCCTGGGGAGCTGAGGCCAGGGGATACAAGTGAGTCAGTCCATCCTGGGCAGCTTTCGTGAGACCCTATCTCAGAATTGAATAAATGATTTGGGGATATAGCTCAGAGCAGAGACGCTGGGGCCAATCCCCAATATTAAAACAAATGTAAAATTTTTATAAATTTGAAATTCATCAGTAAAAACTCAGAATGTGAGATAAATCAAAACTTGAGTACTTTAACTTCAAATACTTTAAAGATCTAGAATTATTCTTTGGTTTGAATATCAAAAAATTTTGTGTATACTTGGGTTTGCTCATACAGTGGATGCCTTCTGTATACTGAAGCTTCACTGTCTAGAATCCTCAAAAGTGAGTCATTTAGGAGAGCCAGATTTGTCTTTGGAGGCCTGGTTTCTCCTGGCATGTGGATTCTGCACGTGGCTGTCTCCTTCAGGCAAGGCAGTGGAGCACAGGCCTGTCTCGTGTCGCTGTCTCAGGCTGTTTTGCTCAGCGCCCCAAGAGCTGCTGTGGGGAGCACATAGGCCTCCAGCCCACACTGCCATGCCTTTGCTGTCTGTGGCTGCCTTGGGTACGTTTTAGGATTTTAGTGTTTTATTTCTTCTCGGCACCTTCTCCCAGTCACGCACCTGTGTCTGACAGCTCCTCTCATTTCTTTTTTGTTCATGCACATTACATAGCGGTAGTTATTTCAGTTACATGTGAAAGAAAAGTATAGTCCATTAGTCTTCTGAATGTTGTATATGGGCTTCACTATATAATTTTTTTTAATTTTTGGATATTTGGAGCCTCATACAATACTTGGTTCTAGAATGTGTATCAAAATACTTAGCTCTTTGGAAGTTGCAGAAAAATCTGGCAAATTGGGTGAAGTGTTTACTCCAATTCAGGCCCCTCCACTGGCCTCATATCTCCCTGTAGGAAGCCCTGTGCTGGGGTCTACTCTAAGAATCTGGCAGCTGGCCACCCATGCAGGCAGCTACTGACGGCATCCACCTCTCCTGGCTGCTTGCTCTCTTTTGTACTTTCTGTTTCCCCTCCCGCTTTCTCTTTTTTGAACATTTTGTTTGTGCCCTTTCATTGTTCTTCCTTTGTACACTTTCCTTTATAGCTTTTGGTAACATTACAAACTTTGATAAGCCTTGCCAGCAGCATCAAAGCTTAAAATCCTGGTGACTCCTTTGAAAAGGCTTAGCATTAGTTAAATATTACAGGTAATTCCCGCTTCTTGTGTGAATTTTTAAAATGCAGTATAGCACCTACCTCGTGCAGTATGTACGGCGTTGTTTCTGTCCCCTGTACTCAGGCCTCGCCGGGCTACGTTAGCCTTTCAGTTTTCTCCTCTCTCGGCTTCCCCTTCCCACACTTATTTCCTTTGCATTTTTCACTTCCTTTCTTTGTTTGCTGTGCTCATGCTCACAGTTGCCTGTGTTCTGTGGAATAAATTATTCATGTCCATAATTCTTGGCTCCTAAGAGATAAAAATTTTATGCAGCAGTGCTATTGATTGTGTTTCTTCTGTTCCCTATAATGTTCTCTGCACAGCACCTATAGGCCCGGGCTCTGAGGCGCAAATTGATAGCTTGCACATTTAACCTGTCTCTAGCACAAGGCAAGTTGTTGACTAAATAGATTGTAGCCAGAATTCTTAAATTTAGAAGGGGTCATATTTGCAAGGACCTTGATAATGCCTGGAGATGTTTTACATTCCACCTGTGATAGGCAGAATTTAGTAGAGACACAAATTATGAATTTATTGTATTGGTTCCAAGGCCCAAATTTCACATTAAACACACTATTCTGCCTCCATATGTAAATGCAGTTTCAGCTGCCTTTATTTCCACCCTGCTGCATCTGTGCCTCAGGTAACCTTTTGCTTAGATCCATAGTCAACATGAAAGGAATGTAACCTTGAAGTCCACGGGTCATTTCAGCCCTAACGGCAGCTTTGTGGTTCACTAATGTAAGTGGTCTGAGACGTCTGATAGCAAGGGCCGCGGCTGGGCGCCTGGGCGCCTGGTGATGGATGGGCTTGGCGCTGCTTGGAGTGTTCTGGGGCAGAAGCACCCCTCACCCATCGCGCTGTGCTGTCGCCTGTGTGACGGAGCCCCCGGAGGTCAGCCTGCTTCTTGTGCTCTTTCTTCAGTCCCTCTATATTAGTCTTACTTCGTCTGCTTTCTGGTGGTTTGGACAGCTGAGGCTTCATTCTAAGGTGACCGCACTTCATGGATCCCTTTGCATTCCCTGACCCATCCGGGCAGCATCCTGTGCATCAGCAGCCTCGGTGAGCGTGTTTGTGAAATCATCACTAGTGTAGGAAAGCAGTTAGAGGGAGAAGCTGGGGCCTAGGCTCCAGCCTGGGCTTGAGTGTTAGCTGATGGGTTGGTTGTTTGTTTGTAGTACCAGGGTTTGAACTCGGGGCATCCATGCTGAGCTGTAGCCCAGCCCTTTTTTTATTTTTTTCTGTTGATACAAGATCTCACTAAGCTGCTGAATTGCCCAGGCTAGCCTCGGATTTGTGGTCCGCCCGCCTCAGCTTTGAGCGTGTGGAGTTACAGGCATGTGCCATCCAGTGCCACTCTAGTAGTTGCTTGACTTTTGGCAATTCTCTGACTCTCTGGGACTTAGTGTCCTCGTCTTTGACATGAAGAGATCACGTCCAAGTCTGTCCCAGTTTAAGGCTCTCGGTGCTTCTGTGCACAGCAGCCACTCAGCTGCTCTTCCTCCAGTCTTATGTTTTGGAGCCCAGGAAGGGCTTGCCATGACCATTCTTGGGCCATTGTAATAGTGCAACAGAGTGTGTGCTCTTAAAATCATTTCGTGTGCAAAGACACTGAAAGGTGGTTTTCCTTTTCCCTCCAGCACAGAGGCTTTGTGCACGTGCACACCCCCGTGATCACATCCAACGACTGTGAGGGTGCCGGGGAGCTTTTCCAGGTTGAGGTAAGTGGTGTTTCTCGCCTTGGAGACGCATTGTGGTTGGACATTCTTCTCCTGAGATGTGCTTTTAATTTAATAAAAGTTGTTTGGACAGAAGATCTAGCTAATTAGAGAAATGTAGATCAAAACAGCACTGAGCCTCCACCTCACCCCAGAAAGAATGGACATCGTTAAGGAAAGAATGAGAAGTGCTGAAGGGGCTCCTGTGGGGAAAAGAGCCCTCTCCATTGTTGGGAACATAGACCAGGACAACCTCAACTAGAAATTCTGTTTGAAGAGACAGCGTCTCCCAGTGATCTGTGCACACCCGTGGTTACAGCAGCTCGGAATGCCTGAATCTTGGAAGCAGCCTGTGTCCATAAACACAAGTGGATAAATAAAATGTATTTACACAGTGGAGCTCTGCCATAAAGAAAGAAAACTCGAGTCAATCATAGGAACATAGATGCATTTTGAGGTCAAATGTTAAGTGAAATAAAAGAGATACACAACCATAAATAGTGTAGTTTCTTTGATAGGAGAAACCCAAAGATATAGAGTAAAATAGAAGATAGGCAATAGGAGGTTGGGGGGCAGATGTCTCTCAAAGGGGAAGGGAGCCAAGAGATGAAGGAAGAGGGAAAGAAATGAGCCAGTGAGTTGCGATGGGTCCTGCGCCAGGACGTAAGTACAGTGCACCGTGAGCAGCGCTGATAAGAAAGCCCTGTAGCCAGGCAGCTTGAGATCGCGTGTACCAGTCATATGCTAAAGTCATGTTTAACTTTAAACATTAAGACATTTTACGTAGTTTTATTTTTTTAAAGACTATGGCTAGCTCCTGAAATAAGCAGTAGTAATCCTTAAAAAACCTTCCAAGTGCTCTTATTTCCTGCCCTGCCAGCCGTATACTTGCCCTTGACTAAAGGAGTGAATTTTTAAGTTTATACTCCATTTCCAAGATACTTCTTTTGCAAATTCAGCTCAGTTAATATTTTTGAATGTGTTATGTTTTGAAAAATAAAAACTAAAAAAATACATATACTTTCAGATTTTTTGGCAAATGCATTTTCATAAGAAATTACTTATGTTCATGCATCCCATGAAGGCACTTTGTTTAGTTCCTGTTTTAGTAGTCATTTTTGAGGCCTAGTATATATGTGCCTCAGTGTTAATTCTGTCTTTTCCTTAGTCTGCTATTGGTCAGTGATTTGAAACAGTTCTAAAACTGGTAAATGAAAGGTTTTTAACTACCTGCAAGTTAAGAAAAATTGGTGGGATTTTTGCTTGTTGGTTTGCTTCTATTTTCTTTTTTTAAATTATGTCTTAGGTATAGGCTCTTGCCACATAGCTCAGACTAATAGTGATCACCTATCCCTGTCTACCTCTCTGTCTTACAGATTAAAAAATGATAAATAGGGCCATGGAAATAGCTCATTGGTCTAAGCACCTGCTTAGGCAAGTGCAGGGACAGGGTTCCATCCCTGGTTTTCCACATGCTGTGCCAGCCCCACCCGTGGGCATGCTGATCCGGCCATCAAGACCCAGCGTGGTGGTGCACAACTGTAATCCCAGTGCTGGGGAGGCTGAAAACAAGAGTATCACTGCGAGTCCTAGCTGTGTAGTGACACCCTATACCAAATACATAAAATTAAGTAAACAAATAGTAGTGAACAAACAAGCAAAAATCCCAATTTTTCTTAACTTGTGAGTAGTTGAAAACCTTTTATTTACCAGTTTTAGGACTGTTCCGGATCATTGACCAATAGACTAATGGATAGACAGAACTATATAGCTGAGTCATACTTTTGTCTTGTCTTTATTTACCTGTTGTCTTAATCTCTGACGGAAGGACTCTGGGTCTTTATGTCTGCCAGCGGACAAGGCTTGCGTGTGGCTGTGCCTGTGCTTCAGTGCTGCAGTGCGGCCTGGCTCTTGGCTGTGCTTCAGTCCATTCAGTGTTGGGAAAAGTCCTGACATATTAAAGTCGTTCTTAAGAACGATAAGTGCTTCATTTTTTCATGTATTTTTTAATTTTTTTATGTATTTAGTACAGGGTCTACAGGATCTTGCTACACAAACCGGACTCGTAATGATCCTCCTGATTTCAGTCGCCCAAGCACTGGGATTACTTGCGCGTGCCACCATGCCCAGTCTCAGTCACCTCTCAGCACCCCCAGGGGTGGGGCCGGCACACTTATGGTGCCAGAGATCAACCCAGTCCCTGCATCTACCTAAGTAGGCGCTTTAATCCGCTGAGCTACGTGGCCAGCCCTCTTTTTTTTTTTCTTATATGACATGGACTCTTGGTGTTAATTAGCCTTCTGTAATAAGGCAGAATAAAAATACATTTTGAAAATTTTAAAGTACGGATATTAGCGTCTGTGTGTTTTTAAAGAAATAACAAACAGCAAAATACTAAAATAGTCTAAAAAAAAAGTCCAAAAAAGTCCCCCTCTAGGTATTTGTTTTCTCTTTGCGTCTTGGTGTTCTGAATAATGAAATGAAGAATCCCTTAAATACAGCTCTAATCTAAACCACTGCATGTTACCAAATAAAGGCCAAGAAGCAAAAGTGCAATTTAAGTGAGTCTTTACATAAAAGGGTAACAGTAGAGGCACCCAAAGTAAATAAGTTAAAAAAATTCTCCAACACGTTTTTTTTTTAAATTTTATTTATTTATTTGTGTGTGGGGGGGGGCAGCTCAGCCCACCAGGGCTGGCTGGCATGTGGTGCTGGGGACTTGAACCGCGGTCCCTGTGCTTTGCTAAGCTTGTTCTAAGTAGGTGCTTTAGACCACTGAGCCATCTCACCAGCCCCCTCCAACAAGTTTTAATAATGATAAATGTAGAATAACTGATATGCTACCAGGGAAATCTCCGCCGCAGAGCAGAGTGAGTGTTGTGTGTTCTGACCTCCAAACCCCAAGCTTTTCACCAGTATGTATGACTCGAAATAGGACAACTCACGTTCCCAAAGCTAAGTTGATGAGAAGTGCTATGTGGTTCCTGCAGGACTAGAGAGGAGTTTTATGTAGAGGAGTTGGGCTTGGCCCCTGCAGTGCTTCCAGAGATGTACCCTTGTGTGCACTGACCCTGGGTCCCTGGAGGCAGGGTGTAGATCAGATTTCGGTAATCCGAGACTTTTAGGCCATCTGTGGCCTGCTGTCTTTGTTGCTTTCAGAAGTTCAACTACTATAGTAAGACTTATCCTTTGCCTTTACCAACCTTTGATCCCTTGGCAGCAGTCCCCTCCCTCCCCTGCCTTTCTGAGTACTGATGATTGATTCCAGGGCCATCTCACTGGATTCCCAGTCCCTCTTTTTTAAAGTTTGAGACAGTCTTACTAAGTTGCCCAGGCTTGGCTCAAACTTGTGATCATCCTGCCTTAGCCTCCCAGGGTGCTAGGATTACAGACATGCGCCGCGTGTGAGGCTGCAGTGCCTTCCCACTCTCATGCCAAAATTCACTGGTAATTTCCTCTTAGCTGCTAATAGAGGCAAAGGGATGTGAGTCTGGTTGGTCACTTTTAGGAAGAATTGAAGTTTTATATTTAAATTTTTGCTTCTCTTCGTAGCAGTTTTTTCTACAACAGCATTGAAGTGTTAGTAGCATTTAAAGGTAAGGATGCCTGGTGTCCACTCAGGTTTGGGGCCCCTAAGGCTGTGAAGAGGTGCAGCAGGAATGTGCGCTTCTGATGTTCTTAGAAGTGAATATATGTCCTGTCATTTTCATTTTCTTTCCTTCATTCCATTTCCTTCTTTAGGACTCTGGGTATTTGTGAAGGCTTGGAGCCTGCTGAATGCCTATGTAAAAGTTGTGTGCAACACCTTCATTTGCCATTCAGCAGACATTTGGTACCATCTGTGTTCAAGATGCTCTGCTCAACTTCATGGAAGTGTAGAGATGTAGTTGAGGTTCTGGCCTGTGGGGTTGGTGGGTTGAAAGAGTACGCTTTTATGCACCCTTCATATTGCTTATCCTACAGTATTGTTTTTCTGCTTTGTCGTAATGCTCCGAGTTCCCAGATTATATTGATCTTTATAGTTTTGAAGCAACTGTGGTTGGTCCCCGACTTGGGATAGTTCAGCTTACATTATTTTTGCTTTAATGATGCTACCAAAGAGCTAAGCATTCAGTAGAAACTGTATTTTTGGTTCTGTAGTGGTGGAGATTAAACCCGGTGCCTAGTGCATGCTAAGCAAATATTTCCTGCTCGGCTATACCCTAGCCCAGAAATTGTACTTGAAATTTTGAATTTTGAGCTTTTTTCTGGACTTTGTATATTTCCTGTCATGATGCTGGGCTGCGGCAGCTCCCAGTTAGCCATCTGGTCCTGAGGATAAATACCCATACTCCTGCACTGCACCACGTGGCCACGCAGTGTCCTAAGTTGGAGCCCATCAGGATGTAGCCCCATGGTAAGTCCAGACATTCCTGTAGTTTGTCTCTGAAAAGACAAGAGAGATTAAGACAAGAATTAGAGGCTGTACAGATTCAAAATTTCTGAGGAAGGTGGTGAAACTGTATATACACTTCAAATTACACTGCTACTAGTTGTAAGCACTATGGAATATACAGCAAAACATTGTCAGTGAGGATTGAGCTGGTCAGAAGAGTGTTCGGGATGGACGTGTAACTTGACTGTGCCTCAGGGAGAGAATGCCAGGAAATGGGAAGAACTGGAGAACTGAACTAAGCAAGAAGTTTTCATTAGGCTGAGTGTGCAGACTAGAAGGTGGTGTACATTGATGAATTATAAAAGAGTAAAGCTGGCTAGCCTTAGAATAAAGAAGTGGAGTGGGATTTTTAGGAAACAATGAAGACATAGTTCATATACTATAAAATTCACTCACTTGAAAGTGTACAGTGTCATAGTTTTTAGCACATTTAGAGGGTAGTGCAGCCAGTCACCGCATTCTAGTTCAAGGCCTTTTCATCCTCTTCAGAATAAACACTGTGCTTATGAGCAACCCTTTCCCAACCCCTCCCTGAGCTCTGACCTACAGTTATGTCCTGTAGATTTGCTTCGTGTAATAGGATCGTAAGACTTGGCCTCGCCTTCGGGTCTGACACCTTTTGCTTGGTTTCTGAAGTTCTTTGGTGTGATGTGCAGCTGTGTTTTATTCTTCTGTACTTGCTACCAGTAGCTTCTTGCGCGCATGTGTTGCATTTTGTTTATCCTTCTACCACTTGGTAGGCATTTTGCTGTCCTTACATTTTAGCTGCTATGAATAATGCTACAGAGAACACTGAGGAAAAGGTGGGGACATATTATTTCATTTATTTTGCGTGGAACTACTGAATCATGGCAGTTCTGTGTGCAGCATCATGAAAAACTGCCACCTTGTTTTCCAAGAGGCTGCACTGTGTCACCCTCCTACCAGCAGCATGCAAGGGATCCAGTTCCTTTGTGTCCTGTCCTGCACTTGCTATGCTTTATTTCTTAGGTTGTAGTCATCTTAACAGGTATAAAATGGTATCGCGGTTGTGGTTTTGATGTGCCTTTCCCCAATGACCGAGGGTGTTGGTATTTGTTCATGTGCTTACTGACCATTTGTGTATGTTCTTAGAGAGGTGTCTCTTTATGTCCTTTACCTGATTTTAATTATTAGTTTGTCTTTTTGTTATTGATGGGTTGTAAGAGTTCTCTTACATAACCTACATACAAATCTATACCCGCCTCCTCCTCTCCTGAAATGGGACCCTCGGGATACTGTCTTGCATGTGCCACAGTCAACCAGAAAGCCCAAGCCTTGGTTTGGACAAGGCTTTCTCTCCCCAAGACCATTGGCAAAATGGCTGCTATCTTATTTCCAGTGAAATCATGGGGCATAAATTGCATCACAAACTGATCCACTGAAGGTCACATTTCTTTATGCGGATAGTTCCCAAGGTCAGTGTGTGGCATTTGTTCTGTACTCAGAAGAACTCTCTTCACAGCTAACCTTGCCAGTTTCTCTTCAGCAGACGAACAGATCTACAGTTTAGCCTTTGTCGCCAATGAATCTGACAGTCTCCAGTTGCCTTTCACCACAACGATGACTCTTTCGGAGAGCACCATTCAGCGCATACTCAGTTGTGCATGAGGTCAGTGGATCACTGCCTTTCGGGAGAGAGCTGGGCCTCTGTTCTATGGCCTTCTTCTCTACCAGGCAAAATCTTGGATCTAGAGGGAAGAACAGCAGATACTTCCCTTCGACAGGCTGATTTTCGGAGCCGAGTGCCCAGAGGAAGGGCAAGAGCAGTCCAAGGGCTTGGCAGCTTGCCTCTCATGGCCTGGAACCCACAACCTATGAGCTGGGACAAGAACCTTCTACCTGGGAGGTTGGGGTAAACTGAATCCTGTGTTCTTGGTCATATCAGTCTCAGGTGACATTATTCCGGCACTATAGATTCCTTTGCCCTTAGAAAGCTTTATAGATTTTCTTAAATAGATGTTTCTTCACTTGCTAAATACTCTTCACGCCAGATGCCTTATGCGTTGCATTGTTTTCAGGAACTTTCACCAGTCTCTGAAGAAGAGCTCTAAGGAGCTCCCAGCGTTGTTAGGCAGAAGTGAAGCAGATGGCACGGCCAGGCCCTGTGGGCTATATTTACCACCATAGCCCTCATTCACCTCACTTGGAAAGTGTGGGTAGTCTATGCTTGCTGGTTGTAAGGATTAAGGGAACGACATAGCAGAACTTCAGAGTGCTCATCCAGAGAGTAAGGAAGTGGTGTTCGGGAGTAGGCTGGTGCACACACTGGTGTTCTCCTTTCCCAACTGTGGTGCATTCTAGAAATGGTAATGAGAAGTTGCTGGGTACCAAGAACTTTGGTGGTTGTAAATTTTTATGGCTAAGATTTTATGGCACATATATTTAGGTTCTGTTTGATGTTTCCAGTTTTTATTTACTCTTACACTCCTAAGTGTTATCCTTTAAACTTTAGGTGGTATGTGAGCAACCGTATGTCAAACTTCTGAAAAAAAAAACTTTTTTCAGCTGATATTAATCTTCCCTTGTGCAGCTTGTATTCAGTAGTGATAGCACATCTTAATTTTGTTTTGTAAGGGTTTCTCACAGGTCAGTTTTGTTTCCCCATGTGGATTGCATAAGTTTCTTTTAGGATAGAGTTCTAGCCCACACAATCGTAGAACATTTGAATACTTGTTGATTAATATTTTCTCAGAGAAATTTTAGCTTTGCAGCTCTTTTAGCACAAGTACCAGTCATTTTCATTGTTGTTGAGATGTCTATTTCTATTCAAAAAGTCCACTTTCTATATATGAGGATGCCTGACCCTAGAATACACCTAGGAAGATAGAATCTCAGTTGTTTGCCTCTGGGAATGAGTTTACCCTTCTATATTTAAAGACTTGATCCTATGCAAATATTACTTAGCTAAGAAGGCAGGCGTTGTGGCATGCGCCTTTAATCCCAGCACTCCAGGAGGCTGAGGCAGGAGGATTGCAGACTCAAGCCCAGCCTATATAATTTAGTGACTCAGACCCTGTCTCAATATAAAAATAATTTTAACATAAGGCTAGGTATATATCTCAATGCAAAGGCCCTGAGTTTAATACTCAGAGTTGAAAAAAAAAAAGCATAAGGTACACATTTTCCGAAGTTACTGAAACATGGAGTAGAAAGTCGGTTTGCTCTTTCCTTGACTTCTGGACAAGGGGAAGACTCATCACTCGTCTCACCACATGTGAACAAGCTGGCCTGTGCAGGACATGCAGTGTTGCCCTAACACAAGGGCACAGCTATCCACCAACTTCAAGCTGGCTCTACATTTTGCTTTCCTATCGCAGAGCAGCAGAGGTAAGGACTAACCAGCTGACTTTGTTCTTGTTGAGGACATCACCTGGGGAGAGAATGGAGCAATCAGACCCCACAATTGTTGAGATTAAGTTCAAAAGTCCACTTGAACACCTGCCATGTAGCCTACATCTAGCAGAAACCACAAGGCTGATCACAGTTGCTGTCTATCAATGAGAAGAAGGACATGCCTTGATTTGGAGGGTAATCACATTCTGGGGTAATTGGAGGGAGGAAGCTCTGGCATAGTGAGAACACCCAAAAGGATTACAGGGCCTACATCTAGGCAGAGAAAACCATCACTGACTGTATCCCAAGACTGCCAATCTTGGAAAAAAAAATCACTCATTTAAAAACAAAGGATTTTTTTCTCTGACTCAGTCTGTTCTTGATTTTTCTTTTTTTCTTTTAATATTTTTATTGAGAAATAGCAATGAGACAGTTTCACAACCAATTACTAGTACATTTTCAATAATCAATACATTGCCTATTGTTGTCTTACTGGTTATTCATTGTACAAGATGTTGACATGATATCCTGTCTCAAACACTATTAGAACAAATCTCTCTATTCATTGAATGAAGAGAATGGAGCTGTATATCTATCCTAACTTTTGAGTATACAGATACAAAATGGATGATCATTTGTATCCCATTTTTTGGTTAGTTTTGTCAGAGAAGGGCATTCCATTGTCATTTAAATACAGTAGGTGCATGAATTGAGCAAAATATCCAAATATAGTCCAAAAGTCCATGATAGTAGTGGGTTTTCCATAAGACTGGCAATGTCCGAAGTTGTTAACTTGAGCATTTTATAGCTCATCGTATTAATATGGCTTTACTTTTCATACTTCATTTTCATACTTTTCTGCTGGATGGTTAAGACCAAGAAAGAGCAAGACCTATATAACAAGAAATGTAGCTTATGTATCTGATAAGGTCAGTCAGATGCCCTCAGGATTTAACCTGAAACCCTGTACTGCAGTTTGTAGATCCTTTGTCAGTGTCAGCCATATGGATGAGTCACGGCCATTGCTTGACCAGTTTGCTCTCTGTGAAAGCCTGAGAGAATGTTTTCTCTCTAGGTGACTCTCCTTAGGCACACTCTACATCATTGATCATGTTGCTTTGTGGCCCCATAATCTCCTTGATCAGAAAATTTGTGACCACAACTGAGTGAGTTACATGATGTAATAGTATAGGTTCTCCTATGTCCTGAGTCTTCAGTGACATTCAAGGCTATGGTCATAATGTTAGCTGTCCTTGCAGCCCTTCTATTTCTCTTAATATTTGATCTGCAAACTTAGGTTGTTAACCCTCCAGAAGAGAAGCTTATTGTTATTACCATACAACCTAGGCTGTTAAGCTTAAGCTCACTATCTGTCTGAATTTCAAACATCTTAGGCATAACATGGAACAGGTATTTTCCATCAAGTATTCATATGTTAAACATTAAGTCCCTACAGAATATGGAGATAAAAATTTAAAAATGAAAAATATTTAAAGAGTATGAATAAATAATTACATATTTTTTACACAGAAATTTAGAAATCTAACCATATCGGCATTGTAGCAGGACACTGCTGTGACATTTTTTTTCTTTCTCTTGTGTTTTTTTTCATTTATTACCCATTTAAAAAACCCTTTTACTTGTGAGACAGTATGGTAATAATTGGTATGTCATGACAAGAAGTACGTATTTAGAAGACCAGAATGACAGGCATTCCAAGCGTGACCCTTCTATTATACATTGCTGTCTTCAGTGCAGTTGCTTGCTTCACAGATATCAGCATGTATAGTTAGTCAGGGTGAGAATCCTACCAATTAACTGATAGTTTAAAAAACCTGCTGATGTCTCTCAGGATCATTGCCTTGTCCATCTTGTGCATATAAATCTAGCTTTGTCCTGTCCCGTTTCCCAGCTTTTCTCCGTGCCCTCTCCTCATTGTCCAATCCTCAAGTTCTCGCTTTCTTTTTAATTGTGTTATACCTTTCTATTTGTATTTCTTCTTTTGAATTCTTATACTAGGGAAACTATACGATATTTACACGTGTGTGTCTGGTTTATTTCACTTATAAGTATATCTTCAGGGGGCATCCATTTAAATATGAAGGCTTAGAGTTTATCATTCTTTATAGCTGAGTAATACTCCATTGTGTAATAATACCACATCTTTTCAACCATTCTTCATGTGACGGGCATCTTGGTTGTTTGCAAGATTTGGCTATCACAAATTGTGCTTCTGTAAACATAGGTACACATATATCACTATGATATGATGTTTTCAGTTCCTCCGGGAAAATTCCCAGTAGGGGGATAGCTGGCTTGAATGGGATTTCAAGACCTAGTTTCTTAAGGAGTCTCCACACTGATTTCCATAGTGGTTGCACCAATCTACATTCCCACCAGCAGTGGAGAAGGATTCCCTTTTCCCCATAACCTCTCCAACATTTATTGTTGGTTGATTTGTTTATGATAGCCCTTCTTTCTGGGGTGAGATGGTATCTCAGTGTTGTTTTAATTTGCATTTCACAGATGGCTAGTGATGTGGAGCATTTTTTCATATATTTATTTGCTTCTTTAATTTCATCCTCTGAGAAGTGTGTGGTCATCTCAGAAGCCCATTTCTGGATTGGGTTTTTAAATTTAGAGGCCCTAACATTTTTCAGTTCTTTATAAATTCTAGAGAGCAACCTTTGAGTACTTACTAGTTAAGTTTTTTTTTGAAATTTGTGGGTTGTCTTTTCACTTTGTTGGTAATTACTTTTGACATGCAAAAACTTCTTAATAAGAGTTGGTCCCAGGCCAGGGAGGTGGCTCAGTAGAATAAGTGCTTTCCCAGCAAGCTCAAGGGCCTGAGTTCATTCCCTGGTTCCACTCAAAAAAAAAAAAAAAAAAAAAAAAAAAAAAAGAGAGAGAGAGAGACCCCCAACTGTTAATTCTTTCAAGTGTTACCCATGCAATTTGATTTTTGTTCATGAACTCTTTGCCTACCCCTATGTCTTCAAGAGTTCCTCCTACTTTCTCTTCCAGGAGATTTGGTGTTTCTGTTTTAATGTTTAGATCTTTAATCCATTTTGACGTAGCTTAGTGCATGGTGATAAACCTGGGTCACGTTTTAGGTTTTGGTATGTAGAGAGCCAGTTTTTCCAGCACCATTTGTTAAAGAGGCTATCTTGCTTCCAGTAAGCGTGTTTGGCCCCTTTGTTGAAAATCAGGTGGGTGAGTGTCTTTGTAGAGACATCTGCATCTTCTAATCTATTCCATTGATCTTCAGGTCTATTTTGTTGCCAATACCATGCTGATTTTATCACAGTAGCTTTGTAGTATGATTTCAAGTCAGGAATTGTAATGCCTCCTGCCTTGTCTTTGTTGCCCAGGATTGCCTTTGCTATTCTAGGTCTTTTATGGTTCCAAATAAATTTTAGGAACAATTTCTCTAGGTCTGGGAGGTATGTTGGTAGTAATTTGATAAGGATTGCATTAAATTTGTACAGCAATTTTAGGAGTATGGCCATCTTCACGATGTTGGTTCTTCCTATCCAGGAGCAGGGAATATCTTTCCATTTTCTGAAATCCTCTAGGATCTCTTTTTTTAGAGTACTGTAATTTTCCTTGAAAAGATCTTTGACTCTTTAGTTAAATGAATTCCAAGGTATTTCATTTTCTGTGGTGCTATTGTGAAAGGTATTGTTTCTCTAATTTCTCTCTCAGTGTGTTTGTTAACTGTGTAGAGGAATGCTATTGACCTTTGGGTATTGACTTTGTATCCTGCTATGCTACTGAATTTATGTATCAATTCTAGTAGCTTTTTGGTGGAGTTTTTTGAGTCTTCTAAGTAAAGTATCATGTCATCTGCAAATAAAAATAATTTAACTTCTTCTTTACCTATTCTTATTCCTTTTATTTCTCCCTATTGTCTAATGTCTCTAGCTAATGATTCCAAAACTATATTGAATAGGAGTGGTGATAGAGGACATCCTTGTCTTGCACCAGATCTGAGAGTAAAAGATTTCTGGTTTTCCCCATTTAGAATTATATTAGCTATTGGGTTGTCATAGATGGTTTTTATCAAATTGAAGTAGAGGGCTTCTATTCTAATATTCTGTAGGACTTTGAACATGAATGAGTGTTGGACTTTGTCAAAAGCCTTTTCAGCATCAATTGAGATGATCATGTGGTTTTTAGATTTCACTCTATTGATATAGTGTATTACATTTATAGATTTTCAAATGTTGAACCATCCTTGCATCCCTGGGATGAATCCTACCTGGTCATGGTGTATGATCTTCTTGATGATTTGCTGTATTGTATTTGCTAGGATTTTATTGAGGATTTTTGCATCTATGTTCATGAGGGACTTTGCCCTGTAGTTCTCTTTTTTTAGTTGTGTCTTTCCCTGGTTTTGGTATGAGTATAATACTTGCCTCCAGGAATGATTTTGGGAGAATTGCTTCCTTTTCAATTTCATTGAAGACTTTGAGGAGTGTAGGGATTGTATCTTCTGTAAATTTCTTGTAGAATTCAGCTGTGAATCTATCAGGACCTGTACTTTTCTTTGTCGGCAGGCTTTTTATTACATTTCATATTTCATTGGCTGTTATTGGGTTATTGAGAGTTGTTATATCTTCTTGATTCAATTTTGGTAATTTGTATCTTTCCAGGAATCTGTCCATTTCGTCTGTGTCGTCTATTCTGTTAGCGTAAAGATTCTCAAAGTAGCTATTGATTATGTTCTAAATTTTCACTGGGTCTGTGGTGATTACATCCTTTTCGTTCCTTATTGCTTGTATTTGAATTTTTTCTTTCCTCTTTTTAATGAGGTTAGCTAGGGGCTTATCAATTTTATTTAGTCTTTCAAAGAACCAGCTTTTTGATTTGTTAAGTCTTTGAAATATTTTCTTCATCTCAAGTGAATTAATTTCTGCTCTAATCTTTATGATTTCTTCCCATCTTTGGGCTCTGTGTTTGGTTTGTTCTTCCTTTTCTAGATGTCAGAGGTGCAGCATTATGGTGTTTATTTCTTCTCCTTCTGTTTTCCTAATGTGTGAGTTCACAGCTATGAATTTCCCTCTGAGAACTGATTTCATCACATCCCATAAATTCTGACAAGCTGTGGTTGAATTTTCATTAAGTTGTGGATATTGTTGAATTTCTTGTTTAATTTCATCTGTGACCCATTGATTGGTGAGTAGAGTGTTGTTTAATTTCCATGTATTTAGGGGGGTTTTATGGTTTCTTTTATCATTTATTTCCAGTTTCATTGCACTGTGGTCATATACTATGCATGGGATAATTTCTGTTTTCTTGCATACACTTAAGCACAACCTATGGACTAGTATGTGGTGTATTTTAGAAAATGACCCATGTGCAGCTGAAAAGAATGTGTCTTCAGCTGTGGTTGGGTGGAACACTTTGTATATGTCTACCAAGTCCATTTGTTCCAAGCTCTGGTTCAGTTCTGCTCCTTCTTTGCTAATTTTTTGTCTGCTTGACCTACCTTTTTGGGATAAGGGAGTGTTAAGGTCTCCTGTTAAGATTGTGGTATTGGATATTAGATTTTTTCATGTTCATTAAGATTTGTCTTATATAGTTGGGTGCTCCTGTGTTTGGTGCATAGATATTTATGATTGTAACCTCTTCCTCTTGAATTTTTCCCCTAACCAGTATATAGTGGCCTTCTTCGTTTCATTTGATCATTCTTGGTTTGAAGTTGACAGTGTCTGAAAACAGGATTGCTACCCCTTCTTTTTTCTGAGGTGCTGGGGCATGTAGTATTGTTTTCCATCCTTTGATTTTCAGCCTATGACTTTTTTTTTTGAGTTAAGTGTGTTTCTTCCATACAGCATATTGTTGGATTTTGTTTCCTAATCCACTGTGCCATTCTATTTCTCTTAATTGGTGAATTAAGAATTTACATTGATGATTATAATTGAGATGTATTGACTTATGATTGACATGTTATTTACCTGCTGTTGTTTACTCCTTATTCTCCTGTGTTTAATTGTTTGCCCTATTTAGTGGGTTCCTTCTGTTCTCGTTCGTGGAGTTCTGTTTACTCCTTTTTCTCCTGTGTTTAATTGTTTGCCCTATTTAGTGGGTTCCTTCTGTTCTCGTTCGTGGAGTTCTGATCATTTTGGTCCCTCTCTAGAACATCTTTTAGTAGTCTATGTAGGGTTGCTTTTGACATCTTGAAATTTTTTAGTTGTTCTTTGTAATGGAAGCATTTCACTTCTCCATCAAACTTGAAAGAGAGTTTTGCAGGGTATAGTAGTCTGGGCTGGAATTTATTTTCATAGAGGACTTGAAGTACTGTGCTCCATGCTCTTCTTGCTTTAGTGGTTTGTGAAGAGAAGTCGGCCATTATTCTGATGGTTTTTCCTTTGAACGTCATCTGTTTCTTTTCTCTACCGGCTTTCATATATTATTCTTGTGCTGGATTTCTGGGATCTTGACTATTATATGTCTCAGTGTGTTTTTCATTGGGTTGAAGTTATTTGGTGTTCTGTATGCTTCGGTTACCTGAATGTCAAATTGTTTCCTCATATTTGGAAAGTTTTCTGCTATTACTTCTGCCATATTCTTTTATATCATTTGTATTGACTCTGTCTTTCTCATTGATGCCTATTAGTCTCACATTGCTCATCTTTGCATCGTCTTGCAGATGATGGATTATTTTTTCTCTGCGTCCTAGTTGTTTTTAAGAGATCCTTTCTTACCTTTTCACTAGCTGCACCAGTGTCTTGAAGATCTGAAAGTCTGTTTTCACTTTCACTCAAATGGTTTTTCAGGCTTGTGATTGAAATTTTCAGTTCCTCTCTATCTCTTTGACTCTGCTTCATGCGATCTATTTCTTTCCTGTATTGCCCAATCAAGGAATCCGACATTTTTCCAATCTCCTCTGGGTTTTTTTGTTTTTGTTTTTTTTTTGTTTTTTTTTTTTTTTTTTTGTCAGTGTCTTCCTTAACAGCAGTTAATTCTTTTACTGCAGAGTTTTTTCACATTGAGTTTCCTCCATATGTTTCTACATTTGATTCTTTACTTCAGATGCTATGAATTCAAAGATTTCTTTTTTTATTTCAGAAATTCTATTGAGTTCCTCTATACCTTTCTGCTGTTGTTTCTGTACTTCCGATGCTGTTAATTCATACATTTCAGCTGAGCTAGTGTCCTCTGCACTTGTTCTTGGTGGGCATTTGGTTTCCTCCATATGTTTCTATATTTGATCCTTTAGTTCAGATGCTATGAATTCAGAGATTTCTTTTTTTTATTTCAGAAATTGATTCTGCTCTGAGTTCTTCTATACCTTTATGCTGTTGTTTCTTTACTTCTGACACTGTTAATTCATTCATTTCAGCTGTGCTAGTGTCCTCTGCACTTGTTCTGGGTGGGATCAAGGCCTGAGATTGCGTTTTGCTCCTTGTCATTGTCATTTCTTATAGCACTGATTTCTGACCTTTGGTGTAGAGTTTTGGTGCTGTTATAACCTTGGCACCTACTGAAATTTGGGTTCAGATCTATTATTAAGTTTGAGTTTATCCAGTTATACCTGACCCAGGCCTAGCTGTTGTGTTCAGCTCCCTCCTGCTGCAGCTCTTGGAAGTGAATCTGTTGTGCCCTTGTGGCACAACAGTGAGCCTGTGGTGCCCCTCTGCTGTCTCCCTGGCCCAGGGAGCACAGGAGATCGCAGAACCTTTCCCACACACTAGCTACGCCTGGGCTTGAGGTTGAATTGGGGGTCCCAAGAGCATTGCAGAAGTTCTCATTCACTGGACGGGCTTGGGGGCGGGGCCTGTGGAGGGTTGGAGGGGTCCCGAGGGCACAGTAGAGGGTCTCTCACGGGGCATGCCAGAGTTTTGGTCCAGAGTGGTCCCGCAGGCTTAGGGAAGCAGGAAGCTCTCCCACATGCTGGGCCTGGGCTGGGCTGGGCTGGATCTAAGTAATCTTATACAGTATGTCCTGTATTGTATTGTTCCCCTTGCAGAAACCCCAAACCACGACAGTTGTGATGAGTTGTGTATTTTTCCAAAATAGAGTACTAATTATTTTAGTGCCATTTATTGAATTTGCCCCATTCTCTATTGTGATTAGAATTGCAGCTCTGTCATAAATCAAATTTCCAGACATGCAAGTCTGTTTCTGTATGTATGTGCCATTCTATTGTCTTATGTAATATATCTGTGCAAATACCTCAATGTCTTAATTGCTGTTATTGTTAAGTTTTGATATGTGGCATAGCAAAGCCTCCCTCCTAATTTTAGGAGTTTCTTAGCTATCTTTGATCTTTTTCCCTTCCAGAGCACTTTTTCATATTCTCTCAGCAACCCCCGCCACACCCATCTGTATGACCTTTAATTGAAATAATACTGTTTTTGGAGATCAGTTTGGAAAAATGGGTATTTTTATGGTATTCAGTCTTCCTATCCCTAATCATTGTATATCACTCAACAGATGTAGATGTCTTTAATACATTTTCAATAGAGCTTAGTAATTTTCTTTATAAAGATTATGAATATCTTTGTTACATTTATTTCCCAGTGCTTAATATTACCTTATTTTATTTTTGGGTACCAGGAATTGAACTCAGGACCTCATGCTTGTGAGGCAGGTGCTGTGCTGCTGAGCTATATCCTGACCCTTTAATATTATCTTGTAGTATAAAATGTTCTATATACCTTGTATTTTTTTTATTTATTGGGCACAGCATTTACTATAAATCTGTAGAGTAAGGTTTGTAATTGTATGATCAAATCTACAGCATGCATAGTGATAGTTTTCTTTATATGTCAATTACTGATCTGTTACAATCCTTTTGTATATTTTTCAGTGTTTTCTAATAGGTTATTTTTATTAATTAATTAATTTTTGTACCAGGGATTGAACTTGGGACCTTGCACTTGCCCTTATGCATGCTGAGCTACCTCCCCAGCCCTTCGTTAACTTTTGAAGCAAGGTCTCACCATCTAGTCAGGGCTCACCTTGATGTCATAGGGTAGCCCAGGATGGCCGCACTTGCAGCTCTCCTCCCGCCTCAGTCTCCAGAGTGCTAGCATTGCAGGTTTATGCCAGCTACACCCAGCTTGTTCGGGTATTTTTGGAATTACATTATTACATAAATACAAATTTAGAATTTCTTCTTAATAAATTAATCTTTATTATACAATGTCCCTCTTTCTACCACTGCATTTTGTCTTATGGTTTATGTATTTGTCTGGTATTCATTTAATCATATCTACTTATTTTGTTTGTTTAAAATGTGTTGGAAATCAAACCTAGGGCCTCACATGTGCTGGGCGAGAATGCTACTACTGAGCTATACCCCTAACCAGCCCACCCATGGCTTGCTTGTTGGTTTGTTAAATCAGTATTTATTTGGCACTTTTTACTATTAGCTGTAATTTAACTGTAAACCATTTTTTGTCTTATGTTTTCATTGCAACCCCCCCCCCCCCGTATTTAGTACAGGGTCTGAAGTGACTCACTACGTAGATCAGACTCATAGTGATCCTCCTATTTTCAGCCTCCCAAGTGCTGGGATTACAGGCTGGCACCACCACACCCATCTCCATCAACATTCTCAGCATACCCTGGGGGTGGGGCTGGCACTGCAGACTGGGGAAGGAACCCCAGCCTCTGCACTCTGCCTAAGCAGGCACTTTAGTACACTGAGCCATCTGGCTGGCCCCGTCATTGAATCTTGATAACTAACATGTAGATTGGATACTTTAAAAATTCCAGTCTCTTAGTTTTTGCATTTGAAATTGCCTAACTTAGTCTGTTTATATTTATTGTGATTACTTACTCTTTAAAGTTTTCTTAAAACTATTTACTTTGTGTCTTTGAAAATCAGGTCCCTGTTTTTGCCTTTTTAAAAATAAATGAAAATTATTTTCTAATTTTTTTTTCTTCACGATGTTAGAAAAGTACTACTTTCTGCTTCCAAAATTACCCACCTTCATCCCGGGTACCTTTTAAAAAATTAAATTAGTAGGTGAGAAGTAAGTAAATATGGTGAATATTGTTACATATTACTTACCTAATGCAATAAGTAGTCCTTTTTCTAATTAATGTTAATTAAATATATAGCATGTATTTAGAAATTAGTACTGAGCAAAATACCCTAAAGTTCTTTTCCTTGTGGAATCCTTATAGAAGGGGAGATAATTAAAAAGCCACAGGGGCAGCCTGATAGCTCAGCGTTACTGAAGCGCCTGCCTAGGCAGAGCACAGCGGCCCGGGTTCGATCCCGCCCCCAGGGCGAGCTGAGACAGCATGGAGAAGGGGCGAGGTGGTACATGCCAGGAATCCCAGCAGTTGGGAGGCTGAAAACAGGAGAATCAGTATGAGCCAGATCTACATAGTGATACCCTGTAGACCCTGCACTAGTACAGAAAAAATAAAATAAAAAACCATAGAGAGTATTCTCTCATCACTGTCTCTAAAGTTAGCCCCCTGGCATGCTGCACTTCCAGCGTTTGTATTCGTCTGTGGTCCCCACCTGCATGTTGTTGTAGTAGAGCATGCCAGAAAAGTTTAGAAAGGAGCTAAGATGTGTTATGAATATGTATCAGCTTTCTATAAGGAATGTAAACATACATGTACTAATAAACTACATTTTTTTTTAAACTACAGTTTTTTAAGAAGTGACCTTGTCTGGGTCATAAACCTCACAGGTGGTGCCTTTGTTCTTTTAGAGCCTGAGCTCTGAGGGAGGAAATCTGGCTGCAAGAAGACCACAACTCTTTGTGTGGAAATAGACTGTTCATGTGGGGAAGCTTTGCCAGCTTTGTAGGCCAAGTCTGAGGCGCTAGACTCAAGGTTAGAGCAATCATTTTGAATATTTACCTCAAGGTAGACAGCTCCCCCAGCCATTTGACCAAGCACAAGATACCCCACACAACAGCCGCCCCATCAAACCCTGCGACCTGCTGAATTGTGGAGGATGCAAATAGAGTATTATTTTAAGCTACTAAGTGTTAGCATGATTTGGTAATTAGAGTGTGGGGAAAAAGTATTAGGAAAAGAGATTAGGGAGGAGATTCTAGTTTAAAATGAGTACTCAGTATAAGCCTTAGTGAGATGTTCTTATAAAAACGCTATGAAGAAAATGAGTAATGTTGGTATGTGGGGAAGAATGCTCTTGTCAGAAGGAATAGCAAGTTACAGAAGCTCAGTGGTGAGAGCTGTCTTAGGTTTTAAGAAACATCCATGAAGGCCAGTGTGGTCGGAGCCTAGTGAAAGGGGGAAATAGTACTGGGAGTTGACGTCACATGAGTATAGTCCTGTGCCATGTATGCTTAAATTAACAGCAGCCCACCTGCATGACAATGGTCCCATAAGGTCATGTTGGAGTTGAAAAATTCCTTTCCTCCAGTAATATATTGCTGCTTCCATATGTATGGTGATGCTAGTATAACAAACTGCCGAGCTGCCAGTGATGTAAAAGTACAGCACGTACAACTGTGTACAATACATAACACTTGCTAGTGTAGTAGTAAGTCACTATTACTGGGTGTATTAGCCATCCCATTGCTGGGACAAAGTACCCAGCTCCTACAAGTTAAATGAACAGTTTTGCTTTGGCCCCTGAATTCAGAGGGCTCTGTCTGTTATTGACCAAATCCAAAGCAGCAACCCCATTGTAGAACGAAGCTGCTGACTTCACAGCAGCCGGAAGCAGAACAGAAAGGAGCCCGAGAGGGCTGCGTAGCCCCAGAGGCACTCCCACAGCGGCCTCCTGCATCTAGGTTCCCCCTCCAAGTGGCACCGTGACCTGTGGACATCAGCAATGAGTGCAGGGCCCCGTGATCCAGTCTCCTCTCCAGGAGTCTTAGAGTGAAGCTAACAGTTAAAGTTAACCAGCACACTGGTTTCTGTATTTATGTTTTATCATTATTTTACTCCTCCTACTCACAAATACAAGGTTTTTTTGTTTGTTTGTTTGTTGGTGGAAGAACTGGGATTGAACTCAGGCCCTTGTGCTTGCCAGGCAAGCGCTTATTCTTCCTGAGCCATCTCCCTGGCCCACAAATACAAATTTGCTGTAAGGTATGTGCCATGTTCCATTGGCAGCAGCTTCATACAGCTCACATTTGAAGTCTTCTTTTCTTTTCTTTTCTTTTTTTTTTTTTTTTCTCTTTTGTCTTTTTGAGACAAGGTTTCACTGTGCAGTTCAGGCTGGCCTTGAGCTCACTTTGTAACCCAGGCTGGTCTTGAACTGGACTGGCAGTGATCCTTCTGCCTCCCAAGTGCTGGGATTACAGGTGTGTGCCACTACACTCAGCACTAAAATGTTTCTTGTTTGCATCAGGAGGTAAATGGTGACACATGCCTATCACTCCACAAAGATCTTTGGAGCCTAGGAATTGGAGACTGCCAACTTAATGAGACCCTGGTGCAAAAAAGAAACAAAGAAAAAGGAAAAGGCACTTTATCTGGGTTTATAGAAGTATGATCTGTGATATTGACACAACAACAAAATTGCTTAAGGATGCATTTCTCAGAACACGTCCCTGCCATTGAGTGACTGTCTGGCCAGGAAGTTGAGAGTAGGGATAGATTGTATATGACAGTGATGTTCAGTTTTGTGAGGTACACTTTTTTAAAAATAACATAGGTAATAATTTTTCTCTCCCCAAATGAAATACAAATCATATAAAATATTTTTTACCCTTGATAAAAAAAAACTACTGCTGTACTTAATAATATAAAAAGTAATTTAATTAGTAGATGTCGATGATTTAGATTTACAGTCTTCGTATAGAATTATAGAGAGTTGCTGGCTTTGACTGTTATAAATTGTATTGATGACTCACAATTATGAAGTTTGCAGTTGGTAATACTTGGTGAAAGGGTAAATAATTCTTGGTAGAGTTCTACAGCAGATATTGTAGAGCTTTCCCTTGACTTACATAGAGAATGTATTATAGACCATTCAGATGATACTAAAAGAATGAAATTCAGGGCTGGCGAGATAGCTCAGCTGGCTAAGTGCCTGCTGAGGCAAGCACAGGCACCTGGTTTAGATCCCTGGCACCACATGCTGAGTCGGCCACTGAGACCGGGCGTGGTGGTGCACACTTGTAATCCCAGCGCTGGGGAGGCTGAGACAAGAGGATCCCTATGAATCCAGCTGCATAGTGAGATCCTGTACCAAATGCATTTTAAAAAAGAATGAAATATGTGTAATTCACTAGCATGAATGTGGGATGTTTGAAATTCAGGTGATACCCACTGAATTCAAGTATTTCTCCATAATTGTGGTAGTGAAAAATATTTCTACTAGACCTTCAGATAAAGCACTTTAACTCCAAGTGACATGGGAATCTTCAAAGATTTCTAAACTGATTTAGTTCACTTTCCGTTGCTAATGACAATACCATTGACTGGGTAAATTATAGAGATTTGTTTTGACTGTTTCTGGAGGGGTGGGATTGAAGGGCTGCATCTCTTGATGGCCTTTGTGGCCTGGTTTCCTTGGTGGAGTCTCAAGGTGGGTCTAAACATCCTGACTCAGTAAGACGGAGCAGGCGTGCACGCGTATGCATCTTCTGGTCTCTACTTCCTCTGATAAAGCCAGTAGGATTCTGCAAAGGACTCCACCCTAATGAATTTATCTAGTGCTGATCACCTCTCAAAGACCCCACCTCCAAGCACCACAGTGAGATTAATTTCCTTCCTCCTGATACCTCACAATTTAGGCTGGGCATGGTGGTGGACACCTGTAATCCCAACACGGGGAAGCTGAGGCTGGAGGATCCTTCCAGTTTGAGGCCATCCTGTCTCAACAATAACAAGACCAGTAAAATACCTCACAATGGGAATTAAATTTCAATACTTGGAACCTTGGGAGACACTCCCAAGCCATATCCAATTGTGTAAGCAAAGAAATGACCTAAGTCATTATATTTTAGGAATAACATTCTGACTGCTGTATGGAAGGTAACGTAGGGAAGTTCAGCAGAGGAGAAGCCAGAGAAAAGCCTAGTGCTAGGTGGGCAGATAGTGATGTGGAGCAGTTAGGTGATCCTGAAGTGTGCTTGGATCCTGATATGCAGACAGTAGTTTATGCATCTCAGTAATAAACACTGCTTTCCTTTTCATTATCTACGTTCCTGTCCTACATTTTCCCAGAAGTAGTTATGCTGTGGGCTAAGTTAATCTGTTAGAAAGTGTTGAACTTCTAATGTGAGAAAATTCTTTTTTCCCTCCCTCTGAATTATTGTTTCCATTACTAATTAAAGTAGAAAAATAGATTCTCCTTTTATGAAATTGAATTTTCATGTTGCTATTTTGGGCACAGGAATTCAATTAAGTAGCCATAAATAAAATGTCACTTTCATAAACACAAGCCTTTGAGTTTATATTTTTTGAGACTGGTGCCAGTTTATTGTTTGGAGACCTGGAATTTTATTAAAAATGAGATGTTTGTGAATATGTTTCTTGTAAGACATAGTCCATCCACTGCAGGAGGTACTTTAATCACCCCCCCCAGCGCAAGTTACTGGAGTATTTCTTGGACAGCACCAGAGTGGTGAGCACCTGTGTCAGTATTCCTCATAGTGGTGTACCCTGGAGTACCTCAGCGGGGGCAGCCAGACCCTGGCGGGCTGTGCGTGGGCAACTTGCTTTTGTCTGTGTAACAGCTGCCAAAAAATGCGTTCTTTTAGCAACTGTTGATTGAGATGAATGAAATGTTATATTTTGAGAAGGTTGGAAAGTAAGGAACTAGCTTTCATAGAAAGAAATTCGATAGAAGGATTCAGAATGCTTAGTGTCCCTTTGTTCTGTAAATATTCACTGAGCCCTTACATGTTTAGTGATAATGAAGTTTTTGGGTGAGATAAATGACTTGGGAACTTATGGAGAGTAGTAGATTTGCCTCCTCAAGGGAAAGGCTGGCAATTAGGACACTGTCCTTTCCATTGCTCTTGTCCCCATCTGATGGCCAGACTTAATATTTCTCTGTTTGTGTTTGGTGCCTTTTATCCTTCATGTTGGGAACAAGTTTGTTGTTTTCAACTTGACATTGTTTTTCTCCTGTAAGGAAAACGGCAGCGTTATTTGTTCGCCCTTTGTTCTGCCCAGCCTTGTGCTCTGCTTCTAGACTCCAAGCCTCTTGCTTTGCTTGTTCTCCGCCCCTCGCAGCCTGCTCAGTGGGAAGGCAGACTGTTTACAAGCAGTCTGAGCTAACAGCCTCCCTTCCTGCTGATCCGATAGTTGCCAGAATGGAACCTTTCTCAGGGCTGAGAGGGGGTGTTCTGCTTAGTGGCTGTTCTGGAATGTAAATGGACCCCTATTTTAAGAAAGATTATTTTTGTTCTAGAAGTTCAGTGTACTCCCAAGATACACATTTGTAGCAGTTGGAAAGTTCAGGAACATAAACTGGGCTTATCGGAAATTATTAGATCAGTGAATGGCCTTCATAAGGCTTGTTAATAACCAGGAAATCCTACAACTCACATAGCCAGCAGTAGGAGACTGTGTGTGGAGTCTGTTGCCTTTGGCTCTAGCTCTTGCATAGGAGATGCAGTCTGACAGCAGGCCAGAGCAGGTCTCGTAGCAGTGATGGCAGCCCAGCTTGAGGCAGGGCAGGATGGGGGGGAACTCAATGCTGCCAAATCCAAATCTTCGGAGATTGTAGGACAGATTTAGTTCCTGTGTTTTTTTGTGTGTGTGATCCAAACTCCATGTTTTCGAATATATACACATGGGTATCCCAGAACCAATGATGAGCCGCACTGAGACTGACTGCTTTCTTCACCCCCTGCTTAATCTCAGCTTCCTCTTGTGTTTTGCATGCATGCAGGGACCAGACCTTCCCCCATCAGCCCTGGTAGGGCGCCCCACTGCCCATGCAGACTCCACACCCAGCCCAGCCAGTAAATTCTTTGTCTCCCTGCCTCCTCCGAGGGACCTTGCTTCTCTTCTGCAGTCCTCCTGCACCAAGCAATAAAGGATTTTGCTATCACTTCATGTCAAGTCTACAGGAAAAATAAGAGCAGCCTGGAAGGTGATTGTGCCATAAGCTGAGAGACCTGCGTTCTGCTCCCGATCTTGCCACGAACTAGCTGTCTGTAAGATGCGCTTGGACACTTAGTGCTTACCATTTTAGGCTTTAGGTTCTTCTTTTACACAAAAAGACAAGTTAAAGTCTCCTCATTTCACTTTTAACTCAAAGCTTCTTTGATTTTTTACTGTTTGTATCATGAAAGGTTTGGCTTCCATATGATCCCTTAATTTGAATAAGGAAAGAAAATACTATACTTACCTGGCAGGGTAGATACTGTGATCACGAAGGTGATTTTCCCAGGTGAGGCTTGTCACTTGCTCTCCGGATCCGGATATGCTGAACCCTGAGATTTCCCCGAATGTGGGAACTCGGCTGCATAACTTGTGGTAATGGTGGGCTGTGTTCACTCTTTCCCCCAAAAAAGAAGAGAAAGCCAGTAGCATGTTCGCTGATCCTGTGAGGCACATGCACAGGAACAGCATCCTTTCCCTGGTGATCTTTGAAGGAAACTGCAGATTGGTATAAATAAGACAGTGGCATGCTGTCTTGATTTTAGATCTTTAGGTTTCTGTGGCGAGGTTCTGATTTATGCATTCTGCTCTCAACTTTTTCTCTGAAATCATGAATAAATAGAACTGGGGGAGAAGTGGTGGGGAGGAGATAAACTAGAAGGCAGTGAGAGCAAAAGAGATGAAGTAGAGTGAATGCTTGGGTGATCATTGAAGGCCAGGAAATTTTCCACTGGTCGTTGTGTTCCTTTCCTCCATCAGCTCCTGCTACGTGCTGTCTCCTTGGGTGGAGATACAGGCAGATTTGCGTGAGTTTTTCTGCTTTATTCCATTAAGATCGTGAAACAACTCATCTATGTTTGTTCTGCTGTAAGAATGGATAACAAAGACAATTGAAAATATTTGTTTAATATTGTCTTGCACTATGCTATACACATTTTAAAGTTGCTGGCTGGTTTTGGTTTTTCTTTTTTTGGTTCTGCTATTTTCCATCTTCTAATGGTAAAATGTCCTAGCAAAGTTTTTCTGTGATGTGATAGATAAAGGCAGAGCTAAATTGTGTTGCTCTAATAAATGTTGTGTGATTAGAGAAAAGTGAATTGAGTCATATTTTGGGATAGGAGAGACTTTGATAAATTTTTATATTGGTCTCAAATGGCTTGCCCAGAAGTCTTGTGCAAGCAAAATCTTGTACCAAAATGCAATGTGTAAAATAGATAAAAGTAGTGACTTTGTCAGGTTGCTCAAATCTACTTTGTTGGAACCAAGCGTAGTGACATATACCTGTTACCTCAGCTACTTAGAAGCTTGAGGCGGAAGAATCATTAGTTCAAGACCAGCTTGGCCAACTTGATGAGACCTTGTTTCAAAATGAGAAAAATTATAAGCAAGGGGAGGGAGGTAGCTCACTGGTGCAGCCCTTGCCTAGCGTGTGTGAAGTCTTGGGTGCAGCCAGAACGTTGTGTGTGAGCGTACAGTGTGGGTGTGTGTTGCTGGGTTCAAACACTGATCACCTGTATGAAGGTCACAGGAAAAGCCTTCGTTGTCCTGGAGCTTGAGTGCATGGCAGGATATCTGACGTGTGCCCACTAAATAAAAATTCCTAAGATATTTTTAGGTAGTATTATCATCAGTGAGAAGCACTAGTCTACACCCCTTCTCCTGGTGACTTACATCTAGTTCCAAGGCTGTCTGTGCCAGCTCCATAATGATCGCTATCAACGCTTTTCTCTTTAGCCGCAGCCTTTCTCTAAGAGCTCCACGTTTGTACAAGCACCTGCTTGCCTGACTTTTTCCTTTAAAGTCTTGTACAAACTCAAAAATAATACATATTAAATAAAACTCTTGATTTCTTCTCTCTAGAGCCTGTTCCTCTTAGTTTTTTTCCATCTCAGTAAAAATTGCTGCTGTCCATCTGTTTGCTTAAGTTTAAAAAAAAAACAAAACTAGAAGTATGACAGTCCTTGCTTTTCCTTCCTATCTCCCCAAACCCAGTTTTATCAGTTAGCTTCAGAAAATCCTTTCTCTCTACTTCTCTCTTTCCAGTATTACCCATCTAGTTCACAGTGCTGTTTTCTTGCCTCTGATTGGTCTCCCCACTTGTATTCTTTTTCCCATGTCATTTTGTTTCCATTTAGACTCTAGAATAGCTTCGTAAACATCATGTTACAATTCTGTTTAAAACATTTCAATAGTTGGTTTGTTTTCTTAGAATAAAATTCAGTCTCTTTATTGTGAATCTGTAAAAGCCGTGCAGTTGTATAACTCCTGCCTTCTTCTCTAATGTCATCTTATAACACTCTTGTACCTGATCCCCGCAAACTGCAGAACCTGCTTATATGCCTCTCTGCTGGCTGTTCCTTGTGCCTGGACTGTTCTTCCTAGTTCCTAGGACTTCTTGGTTTCTTCCAAGTTTGTGCAATTATGGATAATACTGCTGTAAATATCCATGTGCTGTGTACACGTCAGTTTCAGCACCTTTAGGTGAATACCAAAGCGCATAACCAGATTCACATGGGAAAAATATATGTAGTTTTGTTACGAAACGGCTAAATGTATTACACAGTGACTGTACCAGTTTGCATTCCCACCAACAGTCAGTGAAAACTCCTGCCACTGCGCATCTTGCCAGCACTTGGCAGTCAGCGTTCTGAATTTGGGGCATTCTGTGAGGTATGTAGTAGTCTGGACTGGCTGTTGCTGTTCGGTATGTTTGAGCAGCAGACTTGTGAGTCATTTTCTATGGCTCATGTGGCTCATACACGCCTATCCTCGGCCATTAAAATGAGCAGCAGTTAGTATTTTCTGGAGTCTAAGAGTCAGAACTTCTTGGTAAACCTAAAAGATTAAGAAACTTAGGGTAATCTTGTACTTACATGAACTCAGGATACAAAGATTATCCGTGTGGATACTGATGGAACCACCAGGAGCCCTTTAACAGTATAGTTTCCTGCTGCTGGATACACCAGGTAGAATTTTGCAAGATGATACTACATGACTTTGCTGCTTGCAGCTGGAGAAGAGCACATGAAAAGGTCCTGTGAGAAGCGTCTGCGAGCTGAGTGCAGTCTGCCCTGCATCCACTGAGAAGACTGGCTCAGGCCTGCAACTCCAAATCCCTGGAGTTCTGGTAGTGAGGGAGAGTCTGGAGAGCTTGAGGCTGTAGCTGAGAAGGCAGCCAGCTGAGCTCTTCGGGAAGCCTCATAAGGGGAGATCCTAGCCATGTCCTGTGGACCTCTGACCTAGAAGAGAGTGAACCAGTAAGTCAGTGTTGTTTTAAGCCACTAAATGTGTAGCAATTTGTTACAAAACAGTATAAAACAAACATAGGGAACAGGAACCTACAGGAAATGCTGATAGAATATAAACTGGTAATGCCAGTCTAGGGAACTGGTGCATCCTGTATGCCTACAATGTGTATTTGAAATAAATTTTTACGTTTGTATAATACTATTAACACTAATTTTTTTCTGGGTAAATTAGAATAAAACAACCAAAGCCTTTATTACTAGAAGAATGAGTAAAATGTAGCAGACACTCATCATTTATCTTTTTTTAAAAATGTATTTGGCACAGGCCTACGCAGCATGTGGTACCAGGATCCAACCCCAGGCCCTGCACTTTCCTAAGCAGACCCTTAGTCTGCTGAACTATCTCGCCAGTCCTCCATCACTGAATATTTATAACCACTAAAGGCAACAGCTTTACCTACCACAACAGTTAAATGGGGGCGGGCAGAGACAGAACAAGGCACGTGATACACCTTCATTATTGCAACTTATTTCTAGGTGAGTCAGATGTGCCTCATTTCACTACCCAGTTCAGGTCCTATGCCTGGGTCCTTAAAAGAATTGGTCACTATATGAGGGACTATGTGGGTTACGCATGTCACAATATTCAGAGCAAAGAAATGGTCAAAGGAGGCTCCAGCTTGATGACTTGGCTTCTGTTTGCATAACATTTACATGCAGAGCTGGAGTGGATAGCAGAATAGAAAACTGCAGTACTGTATTGTACAGTGAAGTAGCGACAAGGCAGCACGGCCGCTCACATTCCCACACCGCGTCTGAGTGTAGGTTGTCAGTGTGAGCAGCAGCAGCCAGGGAATCGAGCAGGGCGCCTTGGGCATTACTAGGAACCACTGTCAGACAGGAAGGCAGTAAATGAGGAGTATCTGTATATGGCTACCCTGCTGACCTGAACTACTTTTGAAGGAGTACATCCATGCCTCCTGATGTGAGGTAATCCCTTATATCTACCTGTGAATGTGCGCTTCTTTCTGGGCTTTCAGTTCTATTGTACAGGTTTATCTGTACCTCTGGCACACTATTTTTATTTTAAGACTTTACTTTTTTTTTTTTAGGGAAGGGTCTATAGGGTGTTCAGGGTCTCACTACTAGATCAGACTTGTAGTAACCCTCCTGTTTACAGCCTCCCAAGAGCTGGGATTACAGACATGCGCCACCATGCCCAGTCTCAGTTGGGGATGGGACTGGCACAGTCGGGCCCCTGCACCTGCTTCCAGGCCCTTTAATCCGCTGAGCTATTTGGCTGGCCCTAAGACTTTACCATGTTGTGATATTTGGTTATAATGACTGTGCATAGAGATTTTTTCCATACTCTTTCCATTGAGAAATAAATTTGACTCCTGTCTCAATTATGTGTATCTCCTATACTTCCAAGCCTGACTTTAATTCATTTTTCAGTTTTCTCCCTCCTGTAGACAGTGACTCTCATCACTTATCATGGATCCATCTGTTTAGTGTGAGGCCTTTGGTAGATACGTTTGCCCCTCGCCGTTTCACAGTTCAACTTTCGCATACTCACTGTTTCATGGGTTTTCAAAAAATAGTAATCTAAATTATTTATCGTGGATTTTTCACTGTATTGTGGGATTTTGCAATACTGTATAGTATGCGTATGTTAAAAATTACATAGGTTTACAAGTACAGAAAATGGTTAAGGGCCGGCCAGATAGCTCAGCGGATTAAAGTGCCTGCTTAGGCAGGCGCAGTGGCGCACCCCTATACTCCCAGCGCTTAGGAGGCTGAAGAACAGGAAGGATCACTACAAGTCAGATCTATGTAGTGAGACCCTATAGACCCTGTACTAAATACATTAAAAAAAGAAAATAATTGAGAACATTGGAAGTGTTTTTAAAAGGTGGGAAAGGCTTATAAAAGTGTGGGGTTTATAAAGCCCTAAAATATAAATTAATACAGCATTGCTACTTCATTGATTTTCGCTTATTGCGGGGGTGTCTGGAACGTAACCTCCGTGAGTGAGGGACCACTGTATTTTCTTTTACTTGGCTTAATATTTTTAAGGTTCATCCGTGTGTGTGTGTGTGTGTGTGTGTGTGTGTGTGTGTGTGTGTAGTTTAAGCAACATAGTTCTATCTATTCCTTATAGCTGAATAATATTGTGTATAAATCATATTTTGTTTATCCACTTTTTTATTGATGAACATTTGAGTTTCTACCTTTTGGTTATTGCTAATTGTGTTAGGAACATTTGTGTTTATTTTAAAACTTTATTTTAATGCTTTTTGATATATACTTAGGCATAGAATTACTGCTTCATCATAATTCTATTTTAACTTTTTCAGAAACCACCACACTTTCCCCTGGTAACTATACTGAGTTATTGCCATTTTATTACATTGTGGTCAAAGAAGATACTTTGTGTATGTGTTAGTTACTTTTCTCTAGTTTCTGAGACAAAATACCAAAAGGGAAGGGTTTGTTTAGCTCGCAGTTTCTAGAGGTTTCAGTGTGTAATCAGCTGGCTCCAGCGCAGGGCAGGCAGGGCAGCACAGCAGGCAGGCAGGCATTGCAATGGAAAAGCTGTTCATGGGGGCAGAGGGTAGCAAAGCAGAAGCAGCAAGCAATGGTGGCTGCGGCTCATTCATCCCTTGTAGCCTGTCCGGGCACTGAGGGCGGGCAGCATGTGCACCCTATGCTCTCGCGCCCTTGCTCTTAGTGCTGCACCATTTCAGTTCCTGCAGCACACACTGCAGATGAGCCACCTCTGCAGAAGCCTGCCTACGACCGTGTGAGACTGTGGGGGATGTCTAAACATTATAAATATTATTTTAGTCTTAAGACTTCTCAAGATTGTTTCTGACTTAATACATGGTGTGTCTTGGAAAATGATCCCTATGCATTAAAGGAAAGTGTGCGATCTGTCATGAGGTTAATTCCGCCATCTCTAAGATGCTTTTTTCTTGATGTTAAATTCACTTAGTTGTTACATATCTGTTTTCCAAAATTCTCATATTTTTTAAGTCTGTTTGGTTTTTCTGAAGTAGGAACAGACTCTGGAGATTCCTGAGCAGGTTTTGCTGTGGACCTGCCAAGATCCCCAGCTGCCTGAATGTGGGTATGACGAAGGATGAAGTAAAAGGCAGGACCAGAGGAGGATGCACAAAGGGGGCCAAAGGCCAGTGCCTCGGGATGGCAAAGCGGAGACTCTCCAGGCTTGCCGTTACTTAGCACATCTGCACATTGTCATGGGGGCATCAGGGAACAGCGGTGGCAGTTACAGTAGGCAGATGCCAGGGAAGGGGCAGTGTACTTTTCTTGGAACGGGGACAAAGAAGTAGAATGAAGGGCAAGTTTAGCATCACAAGAGAAATATGTTATGATCCTTCCCACCAGGATACTTGCCCTCTCAGGATTGTCCTCAGCAAATTTCATTCTGCCCTCTGAGCACCATGGCTTCAGGGACCTTTGAGGCTCACAAGGGGAAACAGTTTAATACAGGACACATAATTAATAAGAATATTTTGCAGTAGTCACCTGAAGTCATATGCAGAAAAAGTGTAGGAAATCTTTCCACATGCTAATGACCAAAATCCAGCTGAGAGCCTGTATCCCATGGCAGTGTCCTGCATCAGTCCAGCTGAAGACTTAGAGCCCATAGCAGTGCCCCCTACAAGTCCCTCTGGAGGCCTAAAGCCCACAACAAGGTGTTATGCCAGCCTGTGTCAAGGATCTGCACTGGTAAGGCCCAGAGTCCAATGGTAGAATCTAGAAAGCCTGTGCCAGCAGATGAAGGATCTGTGCTAGCAGGCTGAGGGATTTGAGGGATCTGCACTGGAGCCTGGAAGTGACGTTCACAGTAAGGACTAGAGCATCCCCAAAGTGAACCATTGCCATCCTCAGCGGCAAGGTCCCAACCTCCTTCAACAATGGGAACAGCAGAGTTTATCAGGAAAGCCAGCAGAACAGGCTCTTCTACAAGGATTAAGAGCTCTTTAACAGCTACTCTCCTTCTCTAGTTCTGACCTTACGCTACAGCAACAGTCCTCAGGTGGGCCTCCCACACCCAGCACAAGTTCATTTCTGCTGGGTGTTGCAGGTTGACCACCAGTTGGCACTCCACTGCACAGGCCCCAGCCGTAGCTGAAAGAAAGCAGGAGTTTCTGCATTCCAATTGGCCCACAAGGCAAAGGGAGCACTGCCTCCAACAGACCATAGTCTCGATATTATGCTTTATGGTCTCCAACAAGATTTGTTGACATTAATCTTAGTAATTACTTTTTAAATTATTTTACCATGGCTTTTTCATATTGTAAAGTTTATACGTAGTAAAACAATACAGAAAAATTTTAAATCAATATAATAATATAAAGTAGAAATTAATTTATAATAAAATAATATGAATTTCTGTCTGAATGATCACCTATGGTGGCGGAAGGCTGAATGAAGTAGCATTATGTTTGCACTCAGTTATGTGGATGTGAAGTCGGAACTCATTTGTTGCTAATACATAAAATGTTAAAATCTAGTCGTAAAGGTCAGACCTTTAAAATATACCAGGAGTAGTAGAAACTACTTTAAAGTAAATTTGAAGTAAAAACCAATGCAAATTGTAGACTAAAGTGTGAAGGAAAAGAGAAAGCATGGTAGTCTTTCAGGTTTGTTGGCTCTATGGAGAAAGAAATTCTTCATTTAAATAGTAGAGAAATACCACAGAAGACACAAAAACAACCCCATGCATCTTCATCCAGATGGTCCTTGAAGAGAAGGCGTAAAGTTGGTGCTGGAGAAAAGCCTGTTTAGCAAAAGTCATGGGAAAATTGGCTGTCCATGTGCAGAGGAGCAAAATTGGCCCCGTTGCTCCCACCCTGCACTGTCATCCGATGGATCATAGACTAGATATAAAAACAGAAACTCTGAAACTGCTAGAAGAGAAAATGGGAGAAACACATGACACTACAGACATCAGCAAAGACTTCCTGAGTAGAAATTGAGTAGCCCAGGAAGTGACATAAACAATCAACAGAAGGACTATGTCAAATTTTAAAAAATTCTGTGCAGCAAAGCAGAGAATCAGCAGAAGATACAACCTCCAAAATGGGGAAAAAAGTTTGCCAGCTATTCTTCTGATAGAGGACTAATATCTAGACATCAGAAGATGAGCCCTAAAACCAAATGGGCCAATTAAAAACAATGGAAAAATGAACTGAATAGATATTTTTCATAACAAGAAATGCAAATGGCCAAAAATACATGAAAAAAAGTGGCCAGCATCTTTAGCTACTAGGGAGCTACAAACCAAACCAAGCCTGAGATTCCAGTCAGAATGGCCATCATCAAGAGACAAAAGCAGCGAGTGCAGGTGAGGGCTTGGGAGGAAGGAGCCTTTGTACACTGCTGGTGGGATGGAAACGAGAACAACCATTATGAGAATCAGAGTGAAGATGGCTCAAAAAATGAAATATAAACCGAGTGTGGTGGTGCACACGTGTGATCCCAGCACTCAGGAGGCTGAGGCAGGAATAGCGCTGTGAGCTCAAGACCAGCCTGGGCTACCAGGTGAACTCAAGGCTGGCCTGAACTGCATAGTGTGACTGTCCCAAAAACAAAACAGAAATTTCACTGAACCCAGCTCTACCTCTCCTGGATGTTTTCTGGAAAGTTAAAGATGTCATACTGTAATGGCACATGCATACACCCCTGTTTACAGTAGCATAATTCATAATAGCTAAACTATGAAACAACCTGGACTTACGCACACAGATAGGGGAAATGTATATGCACAATGGAAAATGATCAGCCATTAATACGGAGGAATTTGAGTGATTTGTAGAAAAAATAATAGACCTGAAGAACATAATGTGAAGTGGTATAAGTCAGAGAAGGTTAAATCGCCTTTGATTTTGAGAAGGCCAAAATATGAATAAATTAAAGAATAAAATAAAGGCCAGATGATAGAAAATAAGAGGTTGACTTTTTGGAGATAAGAGGATTGGGGAAGGGGGCCAGGGAGATAGCTCAGTGGAATAAGTGCTTGCCTGGCAACTGCAAGGGCCTGAGTTCAATCCCTGGTTCTTTTTTTTTTTTTTTTTTATTTTTTTTTTTTAATTTATTTGTGTGTGTGTGTGTGTGTGTGTGTGTGGCCAGCTCAGCCCACCAGGGGGCGGGCTGGCTGGCATGTGGTGCTGGGGGATTGAACCATGGTCCCTGGGCTTCCCTAAGCTTGTTCCAAGTAGGTGCTTTAGACCACTGAGCCATCTCACCAGCCCCAATCCCTGGTTCTGAGAACAAAAAAAAAAAAAAGTTAGAAAAGAGGATTGGGGAAGCGAAGAGAGGGGAAGGCAGAGGTAAGGGACAACAAAGACCAGCAGGTGTGCGCGCACACTATGCTTTCATACCAGCTGTACTATTAACTAAAACAGGTTCTCTATGTGTTTTCTATATGTATATATATTCCTCAAAATGAATGTAATTATTATGCATCTCAAACATACCAATAAAAAATTAAAAGTTAAAAAAACATAGAACATAGCTTTTATTTTGAAATGCGAACATATCAAATCAGATATGTAAGTTTCAAACATGTTAGTTGTTAGAAACAGCACCCTTTCATTGATAATGGACTTGAAGGTGAGATGACTCTGTGTGTGTGTGTGTGTGTGTGTGTGTGTGTGTGTGTGTGTTGTGCTGAGGATTGAACACAACTCCTTGGGCTTGCCAGGCAAACATAGCTGCACCTCCAGCTGAGAAAGGCTTTTTTAAAACAGGGATTCATATGACCTTAGAGCCAGTATCAAAGTATGCTTGACAAAATAATAGGCAACTTAAAAAATGAAAAATTTCAGTTAGTAGTTCCTTATGTATATATATATATATATATATATATATATATATATACTATATATGATATGAAGTATTTCTAGAACAACAAATGAAATTTGACGTGCCTTCATTTCATTTCTACAATTTAATGTCTGAAACTAAGTCTGTTATAAAAGGATTCATATATCATGTTACATATTTAAAATTTATTTCATTGCTTTTGTACTAACTGCACTATTAAACATTTTTAAATAAATGCATAGTTTGAAATATGAGAATAAGTAAGATAGTTTCTTTCCAAAAGAATGGGAATAAAAGTCATAACTTGAGTTGGAGGCTTTTTAAACTATATTGCTCACCATCAGATAGCTTTCTTAAGCTCACTTCTCTGGGTTTTGTTTCAGATGGAATAGTCTTGTCTATAATGGAACTTTATAAATGCCTCTTTTGAAAATGGGATTCTGTTCTTCCTACTTCATAATTGCAATTCAAGTTAAGTATAACTACCCTTCGGTAACTGTGGAAGATCGATTCTAGGACCTCCAGGGATATTGGAATTGCAGATGCATGCAGGTCTCCTATAAGAATATAGTATATGCATATACGTACATTCTCCATTACAGGTACTGCCCTCGTTGACAGATAATGCCTAACAGAATGTAAATGTTGTGTAAATTGTTTCTAGGCTGTACTTAAGGGATAACAAGGGAAAAGGTGCATTCAGTATAAATGGAATTTTTTTTCAGTAGGTTTTTTTTTTTTTTTTATGTATTTAGTACAGGATCTACAGGGTCTCACTACATATATCGGATTCGTAGTGATCCTTCTGTTTTTCAGCCTCCCAAGTGCTGGGATTACAGGCGTGCGCCACCATGCCCAATCTCAGTGGCTGTCTCATGGTGCCCTGGGGGTGGGGCCAGCACGGCATACTGGGAATTGAACCCCAACCCCTGCCCTTGGCCTAAGCAGGTGCTTTAGACCGCTGAGCCATCTGGCCAGTCTAGTAGTGTTGACTGAGACTGGTTGAATTTGCAGATGCAAAACCTACTTTTGTGTGCAGAGGGCTGAAAGTGTACAATGTGTTTATAAAATCTGTGCTACAAACCTTTTACTACTACACATAATCCAGAGGCATTTTTTGTTTATTTTTTAATTGAGACAGGGTCTCACTCTGTAGCCTTGAACTCATGACAGTCCTTCTGCCTCAGCCTCCTGGATTATAGGTGTATGCCACCATGTCTGGCACCAGGGGCTTTTCCTTGAGAAAAGTCTCAGGCAACCCATTCAGGTCTCTTTCTGTCCCTCTCTCAGACAGAATCTTCCCCCAACAAATATATTCTGCTCTTTAAAAAGTCTCAATTATCAGTCAAAAGTGAAAATTATACAATTACCCACATTTAAAGTTTTAAATTTACAACTCTTACCTTTCCTTGTCTGTTAATCAGAACTACTTTTTGAAAGAAGTACTGGGGCCAGGGTATAGCTCAGTGGCATGGCATCTGCCTGGCAAGAGGTCCTGAGTTTGATTTCCAGTTCCCCAAGAAAGCACAATTATGACAAAAGTGCATTTCCTGGGTTACTGTATGTTTTGAAATTCAGGGGCAAACTTCCTAAGCAGGTGTTTTTCTCCTGACGTGAGTGCTAAGAACTGACTTTGTTGTCATGAGAGTGCGCAGTCCTCCCACAGGCTTAATTGCACCTAGTCTTAGTTGTGGCATGTGTGTGGATGTGAAAAACAGCAAAACACGTAACTCTTTGTGATGTGTGTTTTTCATTTGCAGCCTTCAAGCAAAACAGAGATACCAAATGAGAATTTCTTCAATGTTCCAGCCTTCTTAACTGTCTCAGGACAGCTTCATCTAGAAGTGATGTCAGGGTAAAGAATTTTCTTTTCTCTTTTGCTTATGTTGATTGTGGTTTGGGTGAGAGGGAAACACTGCTTTTTTAAATATTCAAACCTAAAAATTAGCTTTATCCTTAGTCTGCTTGAATTTTCCAAATGTATATTTAGATTGACAATTTGAAAATGTTCAAGTTTCTTATTTAAAAAAGAATCACATTAGTTTGAATTTCCATTTCAGTAAAAATTAAAAATAAAAGATAAACTGAAAAATAAAGGGATTTTTAAAAATAATTATTCTTGTTTTCCTACTTTAACCAGAGCCAGACCACTTAAGAATTAAGAAAGGTGCTGAGTGTAAGGTTTTTCCTTTGACACAAATGAGAGACACTAGAGAGAAAAAAAGCCCTTATCGCGGGCACAGGCGGGCTGCAGGAGAAGGCAGGGACCTTCAGAGGAGGAGGTGGGGCGGGTCTGTACGGAGCTGACGTGGATGTGGAGTTTACATGGGCCGTGAGGGTCTTTCTAAGAGAGGATTGGAGGGTCACTGGTGCGCGTGCCAAAAGGAGACAGAAAGTCTATTTTGGAACTAGAAGAACATGGAAGTTGGTCTGGGAATGACACGTTGTTGTTTTGGGACCCACCACCATGTTGGATCACCTGCATAATGACCTGGCAGAGTTCCGTGTTCTACCACCTAGAACAAATGAAAGAAGTACCTTTTCAATAATTGCTTTAAATAAAGACATTTTACCCTAGATCTGTTGTGAGATACATTAAAAAATCATTTAAGAGCAAATGAATTTTAGCCACTTATAGCCCTCTGAAGAGTCATTGTATTCCTTTTCCTTAAATAAGATTGGACAAGATGCTTTTGTTCTGTATAAATCTTCTGTCCTGTGTTTCGGCAACTAATTTGTCAGTGCTGACCTTATAACTGCTCGATTTTCTATGGGTATCTTTGTTGTCTCATATAGGGATTGCAACTTTATTTTATTTATTTTTTAATATATTTGGTTGTTACAGGGTCTTACTATGCAGCTCGGACTCATAGTGATCCTCCTGCTTTCAGCCTCCCCAGTGCTGGGATTTCGGGCATGTTCCCAGACTCTGTGGCCAGCTCAGCCTGCCCTGGGGGCGGGGCTGGCACTACATGTGGTGCTGGGGATCAAACTGTGGTCCCTGTGCTTGCCTAAGAAGGTGCTTTAGTCCTCTGAGCTATCTCACTGGCCCTGGGATTGCAAATTTAAAACTCTCTCAGAACAGTCAGAATGAAAAGATAGCGGTCTTGGTCCCCCTTGTTCTTAAAGTATGCAGATGCAAAAACTCAAGGAAAGCAATAGAATAAATTGCATGTTTGTTTCAATATGTACTTTTTTGGCAGGATGGGAAACCAATGGTAAAATAAAGATAATAAAGATGTTCTTGAAAATAACATATACTTAGATTATCATCTGATTTATCTTTGAGAAAGAAATGTATTGTCTAATAGTTCCTTTGGGGCCAGCCAGATAGCTCAGAGATTAAAGTGCCTGCTTAGGCAGATACAGGGACTAGGGCTCGCTCCCCGGTGTGCTGTGCTGGCCCCACCCCCAGGGTATACTCAGTTGTCCACTGAAACTGGGAGTTGTGGCACACCCCTGTAATCCCTGTGCTTAGGATGCTGAAAACAGGAGGATCACTGCAAGTCTGATCTGCATAGTGAGACTGTATAGACCCTGTACTAAATGCATTAAAAAAAGAAAAAGGAAGAAAGTTCCTTTGGTAGTAATTGACAGCATTAGCAAGAGTACCATGCACGAAACTGTCATCATAGTGTCTCTGCGATACTGCAGGGTCTGCAGAGCTGGCTGTGGTAAGGCCGCACCAGGCATGTCACGGTTAAGTTTAAGATGCCTGGGAAGTACAATTTTATAAGATGGAACTGTAACTCCTACAAATATAAGTAAACATGTACCAAAGACTATCTAGTTCATTAATTACTGCAGGAATATGAGAAATAGTGTATTTCAGAGCATGTCTGAGAAACCCCGTATTCATAGACAATTAACAGTTTATAGAATAAGATCTCTGTGTTAGTTACAAACTGATCGATGTCCTACACACCCGGCAGACCCTAGCCTTTGGGGTGAGCTCTTTTCCCTGAAAGAAGTCATTTGCAACTCTACTGGTGCCGAGCCTACAAGTTAACATGAAGTTCAATCTGGGAAATTGAGTTCAATAGCAAATAGAAAATATATTCCCCTAAGTCATAAAATAGCATTTGAATGGGTCTGATTCTCCGTATTTTATGGAAACAACAGCATCTTTTTAAAGCTGTACTCCTTAACAGCATTTCAGCATTTGTCAAGGACTCTCCCCATCAGAAGTGTCATGGTGTGGGACACATGCTTACTTCTGTGTTACAGTACCACTGATGTATTACTACACTTCTTTTCCAGCAAAGTGAAGTGAAACACGGAACATACTGTGCAGTGAAACTTGATAGAGGATTAAATTGGTGGAATATTGTTTTATATTTATAATGTGTTATGAGGCACTTTTAATAATGTCAGTCAAATGTTCCTATTTTAATATGCATAGTTCTAGGACAATTAATATACAGTACATCATGTTTCTGATTAATGCATAATTTAATCTCCAGTAAGAAATTGTTGGTCCTCTTTCCCTCAGCTTTGTTTTTTGTTTAATTTTATTTAAAGAATTTTTTTTTTTTAAAAAAAAAGGACTTTAAATGGCGTAAGTGGGAGTTAAATTTAGAAGGCTAGCATTTTCCAAAAGGATGTCTGTGTTAGTTTAGTGGGTTTATGGCTCCATTTTAAACTTTTGGTTTTTTTTTTTTAAATTCTATTTCAGAATAATTTTGTAAAGAATAGTTGCCAAGATAGTACACAGTTTTTAAATACTCTCTACCTAGTTTCCTCACTTTTTGAACATCTTCCATTACTATTGTATATATTTGTCAAAACTTAACAATCTAATACTAGTAATTACTTTAACTAAATTCCATACTTTATGTGGATCTCATTAGTTTTTTCTATTAATATCTCCTTGCTTTTCCAGAATTCAGTTCATGATAAAACTTTAGTGGTCTAAAGTTTTCTAGTCAAATGTTTTCTAGTCGTTGACAGTTTCTCAGTCTTTCTCTCTGGTGACATGGAATGTACCAACACCCTAATCTGGTGTTGTCTGATGTTTTCCTCAAGACTGAACTGAGATTATTTGAACTTTTGGAAGAATACCACAGAGGCAAAGGGCTGTGGTGTTTCAGGAAGTACGTGAGAACACTCATGTGTTACCTTAACTGCGTTACTTGGGTAGAATAGTGTTGGTCAAGTTGCTACTCTGAAAATGTTGACCCCTTTCCCTAATCTGTTCTTCAGAAGTACATCACTAAGTCTAGTCTATAATCTAACCTGGGGTGCAATTTGGGGAGAGAGATTGCATTAACCCACTTAGAGGGAATATTTGAAATTCTTTATGAAAGATTTCACCTTTATTTAGTCATTTACCTTACAGTGGACATTTATTTTGCAGTTTTGGTTATTATTCAGTACTGTTAATTACTTTGTTGGTTAAACTGGTTTAGTCTTAGCTATTGTATATTTGTGCATTTGTGTTATACATTCTCTGTCTTTTGGCAAATGCACGGTGCTGTGTGCTCACCAGTGCAGCATACAGAATGGTTTCCTGCCTTTGAAGTCCTCTCTGCTCCACCTAGTCCCCTCCGATCCCTGGCAGCTGTTAATCGTTTGGTGTCTCCATCGTTGCCTTTTCTCTAATGTCTTGTGGTTGGGACCTCACTGTGTGCAGCCATTTCAGTTTGGCTTATTTTACTTACTAATAGTCATTTAAAGTTTCTCTGTGATGAACTGATAGTCTGTTTCTTTTTAATACTGAATAATATTCTATTAGCCATATAATATTCCTTAATCATTTATCTGCTGAAGGTCATCTTTGAGATTTTCAAGTTTGAGCAAGTTTCTTAAGCTTATTTTTCCTTCTTTATTCCTCAAGGGAGGACTGGACAAATAGCTCGGTGGATTAAAGCGCCCGCAAGCAGGCATAGGGGTCAGGGGATTGATACCCGGGCCGGATGTGCCGGCCCCGCCCCCGGGGTGCGCTGAGATGGCGATTGAGACTGGGTGTATGGTGGTGCACACCTGTAATCCCAGCTCTTGGGAGGCTGTAAACAGGAGAACCACTGCGAGTCTGATCTAGTGGTGAGACCCTGAACACCCTGTAGACCCTTCCCTAACGTACAAAAAATAAAATAAAATAATAAAAAATAAATAAATAGTTCCTCAAGGAACCCTGATTCCTTTTATTGAAGGATGATACTCAGAAACCAAAATTTGGTCATTGCATATGCTTACTACTGCTGGAGGTGGCAGGTTTTGGTGTTTTCTCAACAGACTGAGTTGTAAATATGTACATTTAAAATTATACAAAGATATCACTTCTCGGCCTTTTGGCTGAGATCAAGTGTAAAATTATACAAAGATAAATGTTTGTTACATTCTGCTTATAACCATAATTTTATAAGTAAAAAGTTCATGCTGAGAGAATTAGAAATGCTCTGAATTGTGAAACCTGCACTTGGGAAGTGGAAGAAGAGACTGTTTCTTGTCAGCTGCCACAGTGGCAGAGTGACCAGTCTAACATATATGACAGATTGTTCAAATTACTGTTTAGATTTTTATTATTGCTTGTTTTAGGGCTACAGTTCATTTTTTGGCTTTTGTTTGATGACAAGCCATAAAATAAAGCATGTATCAGGATAAAGCTGCTGCTTTTCTCAGAACACTACTACTGGAGATGTGAACTGCTACTGAGAATTTCACTTTTAGGAATATTTAAGGCAATGATGTGACAGCTGCAAAGATGCTTTAAAAAATGTTGATAGTAACTTACTTTATAATACTGAAAAAATACGGATGCTCTAAATGTCTAGACAAGACACCTTAACCCACAAAATTACTAAGAAAAACAGCCATTACTGTTTATCACATGGGTCTAAAATACTTTGTTTTTGTTTTTTAAATTTTTTAAAAGCGAGTACAAAATAGTATTTTTTTTTCTCATTTATGTATTTGGTACAGGGTCTCCCTACACAGCTCAGACTCCTGGTGATCCTCCTGTTTTCACCTTCCTCAGAGCTGGGATTACAGGGTTCACTGTGCCCTGGGGGCGGAGCCGGTGGGGCATAGGGGACTGGGGATGAACCCTGGTCCCTAGGCTTACCAAAACAAGTGCTTAGACTGCCGAGCTATCTTGCCAGCCCCACAAAATAGTATTGTGCTAGGACTGGAGGGTGTACCGTATGGGCCCACCCCTGGGGTGCACTGAGGGTGACTGAGACTGGGCGTGGTAGAGCATACCTGTAATCCCAGTGCTTGGGAGGCTGAAAACAGGAGGATCACTATGAGTCTGATCTGTATTGTGAGACCCTGTAGACCCTGTACTAAATGTTTATTTATTTTTGTATTTTTTAGGGAAGGGGCTACAGGGTGTTCAAGGTCTCACCACTAGATCTGACTCATAGTAATCTGCTTGTTTACAGCCTCCCAAGAGCTGGGATTACAGGCGCCCACCACCATGCCCAGTCTCAATTGTCGTCTCAATGCGTCCCAGAGGTGGGGCTAGCATGGCAGGCCTAGGGATCAAATCCCCGGCCCCTGCACCTGCTTGCAGGTGCTTTAATCCACTGAGCTATTTGGCCAGCCCTTCACTTTCTTGATGTTGACAAGATCAGACTCTTTGTATTCAGCCTTTCAGGGCTTTGAAAGCATCCCAGTGGGCACAGCTCTGCGAATGTAGTGCTCAGTGCTTCCTTTTGTGAATGTGCTGGCCTTCAAGTGCAGACTCCAGCTTTTCATTTTGGTGGGTCCTAATTCCTTATTCTGCTCCATGCACTCACATTGTCGCAAACCAGTACTTCTGAGGATTTTGTTTGGGGGTGTATCTTTGTCTCAGAAATATAAAACATGTTTACTTTTGAATACCAATTAGCATTGTCAAAGTAATGGATTTTTTTCATTTCTGCATGGTGTTTTTCTTTCAAAACATAGTTGTGTCATATTTGCCTTCATTTTTTTTCAGTTATTAACCGTGGTGAGTAAATTTTGGTGAACAAATCAAGTGATAAAAGAATATTGTCACATATCCTATTAGCAAAATGGGATGGTCCAAGTTTTTGTTGCAGATTACTGGGTGATGAAACCCTTAGAGTAGAGTGACTAATCAAACAAAAGTACTATGTATCGTTTTTCTCCTTTGAAAGGTATGATTCATTGAACAGTTCTTATATTTTAGGAAATTCATTCAGATAATGATTATCTGAAGGCTCATTGTTTGGTATTTTCATTTGTACAACCAACTTGATCATTATCATTAGAGATTAGTTCTGTCTTTTTGTGTTCATTCTCTGACTTGTCTAAAACTATAGAACATTTGTTATCATTTTTCTTCTGTTATTGTAAGTGAAAAAATAAAAGATCTGAATTCCCAGCTGTATTTTATGACAGCTACAAAAGACGAGAGTAGCCTGGTGCATACAGGCTTCCCTCACACCTTCTGGAAAGGTAACACAGTACTCCATATCACAGCAAGGATATGATGGAGCCCACTCACCCTCCTGTGGCTGCTGCTCTTGTATCCACCATCCTTCCATTTTCTTAGTGTTTGATTCTCTTAATGTAGTAGCAGTTATTGAGTAATGATAAATCATTCCTAGTATGATGAAATAGCAAGATGGTTCAAATACAGAGAAAATAAGAACCACTCAGGTTCATGCACTTCTGTGTTCTAATATTTTTTTCTTACACCATTAGACTGCTTATTGCCATTCATAAAGGCTGAACTGAAATAAGACTTCCTCTTTGACTCAGTTATTTTATCCAATAGAAACTTTCTTTCTCTGTTCTCTTGTATCATTCACTTGTTCCCATGTCCTTGAAGAAAACTGGTTTTTTAGTACTTAGTCTATTTATTTTTATATGTCCTTTGTAGTTCTGTGTTGCCATAATCTGTAGCAAGTAATACTCAGTTTAGGTATTGTTAAATTGAATTTATAAAGCACAAATTGTCATTCCTTAACAGTTTTCTCTGTTTCTATGTAAGATTGGGAGTTAATATGTCAGTCACTCCTTTTACTGTATTTCTTGGAAATGGTCATGGCATGGAACTGAGACTTGAATTACCCTGTTGTCTTCTGGTTGTCTGTGATGCCCGTAAAGATTCTTCACGCTGCCTTGATGGTGAGGCCTTGGAACAGTGGTTACATGACTTACAAAGTTCTTTATTACCTTACCAGTTTTATATTTTGTGTAAATTAGCCAGAGGACAGTCTGTATTTCAGGCAGATTGTTCAGCAAATACAAAAGCCTTTTTGAGGGAGTAGGTAGCTTGCTTTGGGCTCACAGAGAATACAGATGTTTGTACTAACCAGAGCTGGCCACTGCTTCATGAGCGTAGTGGAAGCGGTTGGGTTCTGAGGACCATCATGGTGGACTGAGTCCTTTGTGGTGGTTAAGCTTCATTGTTAACTTGATTGGATGAAGGGACGTGTAGAGACGTGATGGGGTTGCAGGGCACTGTGCCCATAAGCGGGTCAGTGGTAATTCACGTAGCTGGCTGTGCTGCTAGGAAATGGAGGCCTGGGTGGAGGCCTCTGGAGCCACAGCTGCAGGCTGTGTATCCTCTGGGTCCACATCCCTGCGCTCTACTTCCTGGCTGCTGTGAACAAACCTCTTTGCTCCAGTATGCCTCTACTTCATGATGCTCCTGTCAGCCCATGTCCCAGTCTGCCATGGACTGACCTGTCTGAAAGCAGAAGCAGAAATCAGCTGATTCTCCTTCAAGTTGTATACATTGGGCCTTTGGTCCAGCTGGGAAAGGGTGACTAGTGCAGCAGGCATGGTGGGTAAAAAGAGGAGTGACATGCGAGGTAGTGGTGGAACAAAGAGCGGACTTAAAAATTTGAATTCTTAGCACTGCGGGAGGGTGAGGCAGGAGGATTGCAAGTTCACATCCAGCCAGGGCAACTTATTAAATTAGTGAGACACTGCCTCAAATTTAAAAATTAGAAAAAGTCTAGGAATGTAGCAGCTCAATCCTCAGTACTGCAAATATCATCATCATCATCCGAGGTTGTAATAGAGAATTGTTGGTCATGCAATGGCCGGGGTTCAATCCCCTGCATGCTGTGCCAAACCCAGCCCTAGGGCACACTGAGACAGAGATTAAGACTGGGCATGGTGACGCGCACCTGTAGTCCCAGCTCTTGGGAGGCTGAATACAGGTGGATCACTATGAGTTCGATCTATGTAGTGAGACCCTGTAGACCCTGTACTGAAACACACACACAAAGAATTGTTGGTATGGAAACGTTAAGAGTGAAGTAGATGGATTGAAGCTACTGGAGAAAGCAGAAGTGAAATCCCTGTCTCTTGGCATGAATTCTTTGCTTGCTGTTCAGCTGTAAACTAAAGTGTCATAACCCTGTTTTGCTTCTAAATTCCCTGTCTTAGGAAATGGCACTTCAGCCTTCCAGTTTGTCAAACCAGATCGCTGGGACCCATTCCAGGTTGGCTTTTGTGCACCCCTGCAGTGTCTCTGTGGCTCGCTCCCACTTCCCCTGCTTCAGCTACTTTGAGCTGCTCCTGATACTCTGAGCACATCACCCTGTTTCACATAATTGTGTTCCTTTGCAGCTACTGTTTCTCTCCTTGGATCTTCTTGGGACTTGGTCTGGTCACTCTATCATCAGTGTAAATTTACCTTAAAAATGATCTCATCCACTACTTTGCCACCATTACCAGCTCTGGTTAAAAATACCCTTCTGTGTGCCTTGGTTGCTTTGTGTCCACCTGTTGTGTTTCGCTGGAATCATTCATTTATTTCTCTGACTTTGATATTGAGCTTCTGAGTACAGGGGCTGTGTCTTACTTAATTTTAGAACTATAGAGTTACTATAGAAAGGCCAGCCCTGTGATGTAATCCACTTCATTGATGGTATTAGTTTCTCATAGTTTATTATAAAGTAATTTTTGTACTATCCCTATTTTTTTTTTGTAAATGAGTCCTCTTTGCCTGTGATTTGTACTCTCATTCAGAATTTGTGTGCTTTGAATATTAAGTTATACCCTGTATTAATCAAGTTGTTTGATAAATATTTTATGATAAATACTTGTGATTTTTATATAAAAAAAGAATTACTATAGAAGGATTTTTCTCTATCTTCCCTTTAAACTATAAATTCCTCAAGCTGCGTCTTATTCTTCTTTGCCTCTGCACTACCACATTGCCTGACCCATGGCTCAAAATCATCCTTAGGTAGGCTCAATTTTATAGTGAACCAACTGTGTGCCAAGTGGTAGGCTAGAGGCTAGGAAGCAGAAATGAACAGAGGATCCCCTCACCTTCGTAACCCAGTAGTAATAATAAGACAGGCATCACGAAGAAATTCACAGTGTGCTGGCTATCACAAAAGAAGGGCCAGCCTGATAGCTCAGCAGATGAAAGCACCTGCTTAGGCGGAGCACAGCGGCTGGGGTTTGATCCCCAGCGTGCCGTGTCAACCCTACCCTGGGATGTGCTAAGATGGTGACCGAGACTGGGCGTCAGGTGTGCACCTGTAGTCTCACTGCTTGGGAAGCTGAAAACAGGTGAATCACTAGAGTCTGATCTATGGAGTGAGACCCTGTAGGCCCTGTAGACCCTGTCCTAAATACAGAAGGGGAAAAAAAAAAAAAAAAA
>NW_004524625.1:4625915-4628806 GCF_000260255.1 Octodon degus | reverse complement strand
ACAAAAAAAAAAAAAAGCTTTAAAGGGCCAGGGATGTAGCTCAGTGGTAACCTGCAGGCTCAACCCTCAGGAGGCAAGGTAGAAGGGAGGGAAGACAGCGATTGAGACTGGGTGGTTGAAAACAGGAGAATCACTATGAGTCTGATCTATGCAGTGAGACCCTGTAGAACCTAAATACAGAAGGGAAAAAAAAAAAAAAAAAAGGTCTTCAAGGCTACAGCAATTGGCAAGGAAAGTTACTTTGCCTAGGTTAAACTAAATTCAGCTAGACCTTTTCAGTAGATTGTTTACGTGGAAGCGCTTTTTTTGGGGGGGGGGACCAGGGAAAGTACATTTTAAATATCATTTGTATTTAATAACTGCTTATCATTACAACAGGGTCCAATTTTCTACCTACTATTATAGAGCATTTTATGACATATATAATGTTTTAGTTGCCCTGGGACATGTTATCTGTATTTAGCTCTGAAATATCTTTTGGTACTTTTATGTTTTGTTTGTCATATCCTCAAGTGAATTTTATTTAGCCAAAGCATCTGTTCTGTACTCTGTCCTGTTCCTTTATCAATGTCTAAATTGTAGAATCTCTTCTTAAATTTTGTATTAAAATGTGTGACCTTACATCTTGTCTGACTTTAGGAGAACTGCTAGCATGATGAGGGGCCTGGGTCTCCTAAGAAAGAAAGGTTCTGGGTGTGCTGGCGTAGGGAAGTGTTCCGGAAGAATCTCCTGAAGATTCGTGTATTGAGAACTCGATCCCGAAAACATTGTGTTGGGCAGCCTACTTGTGCAGGGAGTGCAGGACCTCTGGTGGGCGGGATAGCTAAACACACTCCTGCAGGCCAGGACCCCTGAAGAAAGTGAGCCCTGGGGGGCCTTCGAAGGGCCGCTTGGCTCCCTGCCCCGCGCTTTCCGGTCCTTGGCCTCTCAAGGTGCTTCCTGGCTGCTGTAAGACTAAGCACTGTCCACCACATTCTTCCGCCATGTTGTTTCCACCCCACTAGAGAAAAGAGAGTAGTGGAGCCAGCTTTCCCTAGACTGACACCTTAAACACGTTAAGCCACGACTAGCGCCTCCTCCTTAAGTTGCATAGGTCAGGATTTTCACAGCAGTGAACATCAAAGGGAGACATGATTTAATAGGTTGTTGAACTCCATTTGGATGGGCTTCTGTGAGGGCTCTGTGCAGAGGACTAAATGAGTTTTTAAAGAACTTTATTGAGCTATAATTTACATACCATAAGATTAGCTCTCTTTTGTGTTGTTGTTACTGTACTGGGGATTGAACTCAGTACCTTGCGCTTGTGGGGCAGGCACTTAGGCCACTGAGTATCTCCCCAGGAGCCAAAATTCACTTTTTAATGATATAGTTTGGTAGTATGCAGTGTATTCAGAGTTGTGTAGCCTTCACCATCATTAAAATTTCTATTTTCATCATTCTGAAAAGAAAACTCACCCATTACTACTCACTTCTCATTTCCTTCTGCCCCCAGGCCCTGGTTCACAAACCCAGGGAATGGGACCCAGTAATCTATCATAACAAAACCCCTGTGGTGATGGTAAGGGTGAGACCCACTGCTTCCCAGAGGCTTGGCTACCACTGGCTCTAGAAAGCCTGTCCCCTGCTTGGTGGGAACATCCGTTGTACAGCCATTCTGCCGGGGGGGGGGGGGGGGGGGGCTTGACATGGAAATTGATTAAATCCCCTCTTCCCCTGCCCAGTGTCACCAAGCTTCTCTGCGCAGGTCACCTTCCTTCTGCTGCCGCACTGTACATTCCAGGTGAAGGCAGCCGCGCTCCGCTGCCCTTCAACAATGTGTTGAGTGTCCTTGTCCTCTGAAGACGCTTTTTCATTTCTTCCTTTTAAATTACTTCACGCCTGTCTCAGGAAAGACTGGGTATAAATAAGCTTAATTCACTGTATTAACTTCATTTTTACTAGCTTGAATATTTTCTTTTCCTTAATTGCTAGTCTTTTTTGTCAAATGTGTTAACTCCAAACAAGGGTCTTCTGTAGAATTCCTTTGCGGGCGTGTGGGGGGATGCTACCTGCTTCTCCTCTGCTCCTAGTGTGTCAGAGAACCTCCCTTCTCTGTTAGGTAGTGCTCTGAGGTCTGACTGAGCAGAACAAACATTGGAAGGATTGAGTGCCTTTTGAAAGCAAGTTTTGTGTGATTTTAAAAGAAAATTCGTCGCTCTTGAGTGATGGTATAAATAGAACTTGCTGTGCATGAAATACAGGTCCCATGGGTACTGTCGTGAAGGAGATGCAGGTTACTATAGTGAGACATGAAATTAATCAATAATTAGACCACTGTGGACCCATATGGGCAGCTATAAAAAGTAACACTAATGTTGCTACTTTTTTCAAATACTACATAAGCTTGTCCAAATTCTGTTTTGCTCAGGTGGCTTTAATTATTTTTTAGGACAAAGAAAAAGCTGTGTGTATTGTTTGCAGAATTTAGGTCAGATTGAGAACAAAGAATTTTTGTTATGTTTTTCCTAGCTTATTTTCTTCTATACTAAAAGTAACTATGGTAACTCATTTATTCCACATAATTTTGGTTTCTCACAAATGGTGTGTGACTGTGTTGTTAGACACCAAGAAGGCTGAGTACATTGAGAATCCACACTGATGAGCCTGGACAGAGTTGTGGTTCTGTGGCAGAGTCCAGCAGCTAGCAAGGTAATGTTAATCATGCCCCCAAATGCACATCTTTTCAAATGGCTCTGTTGATTGAAGTGAATATGATTGGGGAAGCTGAAATTGAAAATATCTGGCTTGGCTTTCTCTTTTCTCTTTTCTCTCTTTCTTCTCTCTTCTCCCCTCTCTCTTCTCTCCTCTGTCCTCTGTCCTCTCTCCTGTCTCCCCTCTCGCCCTCCTCTGCC
>NW_004524625.1:4572291-4625815 GCF_000260255.1 Octodon degus | reverse complement strand
CCTCTCTCCTCTCCCCTCCCCTCCTCTCTCTCTCTTCCCCTTTCGTTCCCTTTAATGTGTAAAGGCTCACTGATGTCATAATGTAGGCACTGACCTATTAAATGCCATGATTATAGTGGTAGGGGTACCTGAGACCTGAGGAACTCAGGGTAATTACAATCACTAAAGAGTTGCCCAGAGGTGTGACCAGGAAGAAGTAGCTGGCAGGTAACTCAAGGAGTGTTTCAACAGCCCCAGAACTGGAGGTCACAGGAAGCAGAGAGCAGGCGCTGAGTGTGGGTCCTCTAGGGCTCAGAATGTGTCTTCTAAGTCTGAAAGGTAAACCAAACCAGGTTGGGAATGAGGAAAGGCTTAGGACATGGATAGGATGCCTGCGAATGCTTGAAGCCTGCTGGAAGCTAACCAAAACTTGAGAGCACGTTTGGGGTGTGATCTACCCTGCGAGCTGTGGTCAGGTGTGTGGATGGTGAGGTGTCAGTGTGTTCTGGACTCTTGTTCTTCAGAGGACACCACTGTTGCACCCCCTCCAGGGCTCCTGAGGTCTGAGGCATGACAATATGACTCTTCTTCCTTTTTTTTTTTTTTAAAGGTGTAATTGGAGCGGGATTAAATCTTAAATAAGTAGTGGAGTAAGCTATATTTATCAATATCTATCTTCATACATTTAAGTTTTTATAAATTTAGAAGCCTTTATAAGCATTACCATCACCAAGATACAGAATTATTTCTGTGTGAGGTGTTTTTTTTTTTTTTTGGTTTGTTTGTTTTTAATGTATTTAGTGCAGGGTCTGCAGGGTCTCACTCTGCAGTTCGGACTTACAGTGATCTTCCTGTTCTCAGCCTCCCAAGCGCTGGGATTACAGGCATGTGCCACCACACCCAGTCTCAGAATTATTTCTGTCACTCTAAAATCTTCTCTCCTTGCCCTCTAGAGTCAGTCTTCTTTCCCTACCTCAACCATAGGCAGCCCCTGATCCCCTTTTGTCACCATAGCTTAGATTTTTCTTTTCTAGACTTTCATATGAATGGAATTGTACAGTATTTACTCTTTTTGTAGATTCTTTCAGTAACTTTTGAGGTTTATCCAGTAGTTGCCTTTTTTGGTGAATATTATCCCATTGAATGGATATATCATAACTTATAACTGCATTCATTATTTCTGCATGGATTTTTTTTATTATTATTCTTTTGAGAGAAGATCCTCACTGTGCAGTTCAGGCTGGCCTTGAACTCACTGTGTATCCTAGGCTGGCCTTGAACTTGTAGTGATCCTTCTACCTCAGCCTCCAAGTCCTGCAGTTATAGGTATGCACCATTCCTGGCCTGTTTCTGCATGTTTTGTAGCAAATATAAATTTAAAAATTCATCATTTTAAGTAGTTCAGTTCAGTAACATTAATTACATTCACAATTTTGTGTATCCATACCATACATTAAAAAATGTGAGGGGTATACATTCATTTGAGAAGGTAACACTTGACGAGTGTTCTGTAAGTGCCAATTAGATTTGGATGGTATGTTGTGCTAAGTCCTGTTTCTTCTGTCTAGTTGTTCTATTCATTATTTAGAGGGGGCTTACTGAAGTCTCCAATTTTTTTTTTTTTTTTTTTTTTTTTTTTTTTGTGGAACCGGGGATTGAACTCAGGCCCTTGCACTTGCCAGGTAAGTGCTTATTCTACTGAGCCATCTCCCTGGCCCAAGTCTCCAACTATTATTGTTGATTTCCTTTCAGTCCTATTAGTTTATGCTTCATGTATTTTCATGGATCATCATTAGATGTGCTAGTATTTATAATTATTATTTCTTCTTGCTGTATTGAGCATGTTATTAATATAGAATGTCTTTCTTGTCTCATACTCTTGGGAGAGGGAAAAGGAGGGGAAGGGAATGAACGGAGGAATTAAGAATGATGTGTTGTATACATACACCAGCTCCACACAAGGAGAGCAAGCGCTATGCTGCAAACTTGGACTAATAAAAATTGTCTTAAATGAAGAATAAAAGAAGTACTGGGGATGTAATTCAGTGAGAAGGCCCCAGGTTCAATCTCGGACCACTGCCACAAGAAAAAGAATAAAATCCATTGATTAGATAATAAGAAAAAATCTATTTTGTCCGATGTTAGTGTAGCCTCTCCACTGCTGATGACTTTTTTCTTATCCTTTCACTTATGATCTGTTTCTGTCTTTGGTTCTAAAGTAAATTTCTTCAAAACAGTCTCTTGTTCTACTTAGTATTTTTCAAATAATGATGCAAAAGCGACACGCATTCTGTGGAGACTGTACTCCACGTTTTGACTTCCATTCTTGCCCTGCGCTACCAGTATGCAGGTGGTGCTCTCTGGTACTGGGGATCTGTGACTCTGTCAACTGTGCGGTCGCAGGGTAAACACCAGATATTTTGGCAGTGCACTGTGTTGCTAGCGGGTTGTTTGTTTGGTTGGTTGGTTGGTTTTGGTAGATAGCCAGTAAAATTATGTAAGATATGCAATACTGTACTTCTTTATAAAATGGACAAGATTAGATGGTAAAAGGGACACTAGGACCAAAACTTGGGGGCATGGGCAATAAGTTGCCTGTGCATAGCACAGCACAGTTCTGTTACTTCCAACTCAAGGCATTAAATCCTTACGAATTGCCTCAGTTACTTTTCTCTCATTGCTGGGACAAAATACCTGACACCCAGAATTAAAGAAGGAAAGGTTTAAAGTTCACAGATAGTAGAAGTTTCAGTCTGTACTCAGCTGGCTCCAAGGCAGAGTGGCACATGGCAGAGAGCAGCTAGCTGTTCATGGTGGCGGAAAACAGCAAAACAGCGAGAGTAAAAGCGCAGCCAAGGGGGCAACAGAGAGCACTTCTGTCCTTTTACGCTGCCTTCAGGCTGTCTGCCCCAGGCGGGGTGTAACACTCACACCCATAATCCCAGCACTGGATCTTGAATGATCACAAACTCTAGAAGTCCGCCCCATAACTGCATGAACCTTTGGGAGGACACCTGGACACAAACCATAATATGAATCAAGCATCCTCATCTCTAAAATGGAAAAAAAAAAAAAAAGTATATTGTATTGTTTAATAGAGTTACAAAGAAAATTAAATTGTTCAGATCTCTTTATGATCTGAACAATTGCAAGTGGCAGTGAGAGAGTGCTGTGGGAAGGGAGGCAACAGAAAATAGTGTCTATCTGTTGAGCACTTTGTCCTCCCAAGGCACTGGATGAAGCTGTTGGCATACTTTGCTTCATTTCTTCTGTACTGTAACCCCTGGACATGCATGGGCCTCACCCCACTTGGGCTAAGAAGGCAGGGCCCTCCCACCCTGCTCAGTCCCCTCTGCCCTGTGGATGAGGCCTCCGAAGCGGCAGTGCGTAAATCTGTCAGTTAAATGATGCCCAACCAACAGGGTAGTGCGGGTACCTCAGTACTACCTGTTCTCTCTAGTGGGTGCTGAAGAGCAAGGACCCTAAATGTAAGAGATGCAGGGGATATGGGCAGTCTGGATATCAGCAGATGCCCCTGACAGCCTTGACAGGCTTGTGTACTGTTTTGGAAAGATGATGTGTCTTACTGAGACCAGAGGATAAATATTCAGTTAAGACAGTCAGCGGGCTGGGCATGGTGGCACACGCCGGTAATCCCAGCACTGAGGAGACTGAGGCAGGAAGATTGCTTTGAGTTCTAGGCCAGCGTCCTGAACTACATGGCCATAGCCTTGTCTCAAAAAAAAAAAAAAAAAAACAACTCCACCAAACCAAAACCCAGTACACGGTGACTCTTGAATGCTGTTTTCTGTGCCCTCCTGCCACACAGCTCTGTGGAGTCCGCGGTTGGAGAAGCGATGAGTGACACTTCACTCCAACAAGTCAGAGACATGGACGCTGTGTTCAAGCCAAACAGCCTAGGGTAGTTTGTTTATTGTTATTGTGATACAGTGCCTCAGAAATAAAACCTTTCCTGGCTAAAGAGGCTCACCTGATTTAGCCCCTTTCAGAGATTTACACCTATGTGGCAGAAGCTAGTGTGTGAGCAAAGACTTCAAAAACTGACTGTTGTCCTCTGCTACCTTCTGTGAAGTTCTGCTTCAGAGAGCAGCAGACTTTTTTGTTTAGTAATGTATGTCCTGTTTGCTTTTTACTCTTCTCCAGCTGCCTTCTTCCCAGGGCCATTTCAAGATATTGTTTAGGGGTCAAAATATGCCACAGAAAAGGCATTGTCTGCTTATTTGACAAATACTGATTGTCTGTCTGGGCACCAGAGTAGCGTAATGAATAAAATGGATAGATGCGTCAGTCGTGAACTTTCTAATCTAAAGGGCATTGAACGGTCGCACCAGTACACAGTATATAACGTTTCTGTCTTAAACCTGCTGTGAGGGCCCGCGAGATAGCCAACTAAGCACATGCTTAGGCAAGTGCAGGGCTCAGGGTTCGATCTCCAGCACCACATGCTGCACCAGCCCCACCCCTGGGCGTGCTGAGCCTCCCACTGAGACCGGGCATGGTGGCGCGTACCTGTAAGTCCTAGTGCTGGGGAGGCTGAAAACAGGAGGATTGCTGTGAGTTTGAGCTGCATAGTGTGACCCTATACCAAATACATTTTTTTTAAAAAAGGTGCTCTGAACAGTAGCACATGGGCCATTGAAGTGTAGATGGGCAGGACTCCTAGGGGGGTGGAAGGCTGGGCTCAGATGGAGTTGGGAGGCGCTGGCTCCCCAGTGTCAAGAGGGAGGATCGGCCAGTCACACAGACACAGGTATCTGCAGTGCAGAAGAGAGCTGGGCTGAGAGCGAGCATTTGTGAATTGGATCCTGGTAGGTGGTTAATTGAAATGATGGGCTGAGGCAGGTAAGGAGAGAGAATGTAGAGTGAGAAAAGAAGCACGTCTAGGACTGAGTGTGGAGAAATGCACCAAAGAGGAGTGTGGCAGTGAAGGCAGAGATAGAAGGAATCCTGAGAGAAGGGTGCTGGGGAGGTCAAGAGGGCAGAGGGACTCAACGAGAACCACCCCATCATTGTCCTCCCTGTGTGGCTGACAGGAAGGCCTGCCCTGCTACCCTTTCTAGCTCCCTGACCTCACCCTTACCGCCTCCCGCCGCCTAACGGCTCTTGTCCTTTATGCACATCAGCGCCTCTCTTGACTCACAGTCCAGGTGCCTGGTGTTCCCTTTGCTCGTGTGTCCTTTTCAGCCCATCTCAGAATGGTGGCCGGCGCTGCAGCCCCCTTAGCAGGATTGCCATCAGATTCTGTCATACTTTGAATTTCATCATGCAGTTAAGATTCAATTTTCTTTGGTCATCAAATTCACTTCCAAGTATAATAATAAGAACATGTTAAAGAAAGTGAATTTTGCACAAGCACTTGGCAATAGTGGTAAGGGAGAATTGTTCAATTTTAGGGTGGACCTGCGTAGGCACACTGGCCCGGACAGTGGAATCGGCCAGGGCCACTGGTCTCCTCACGCTGTGGCACTGTGGCAGGGCCCTGCCTGCTGAAGAGGTGAGCAGCTCCTTCCTGTGTCGGATTAGAGAGCACTCGGGGCTGTCACAGTGCACATGGGAGGACACCTGCCCCTGCATGAGGCGGGCCGCTGGGTCGCAGGAACAGTCACGAAGCACCCTGCGCAGGTGTTGGCTGGCGCAGAGAGGTGCAGAGGGTGGCTCTGGGCGAGAGGCAGAGCTGCACAGCCTTTCACCTGGTCCTGTATTGTATTTTAGGAGTAGCCTTGTTGTCAGATTTCATTTCAGACCTTGGTTAGTTGATTTACTTAAGACTTGCTGCAAATGACTTTCCTGTCTGTTCTTCCTTCCATCTGTTGTATTGCTAAAGAGAGGAACAGGAGAAAGCTGAAGAGGAGGTTCCTGAGGTCAAGCCAGAGCTGTGTAGAAACAGTCAGTGGCAGACTATAGTATCGATAACCCCGCAGACCAAGGCAGTTACGGTATAGATGCACATTCCTGATTATGAGGAAAGCACTTGACAGAGATTGTTATAAGACTGTGTGAGAGTTCGTTTCAGTTCATTGAACTTGTACTGACCAGAAGTGCTACAGGGGAGGCCAGAGGGAAAGTTGCTGATCAGTGCTCCCAGACTAAAGAACAGCAAAACAGAAACTTAAAAGTTCAGCTCCAGAAAGAATAAATGGCCAAGCAGTTGGTGCCCCTGCTGTGGTGGCACGCGCTGGTGATCCCAGCACATGGGAGACTGAGGCAGAGGATCAAAAGTTAAACCCGCTGAGCAATTTAGTGAGACTGTCTCGAAGTAAGACAAAACTGGGCAGGGGTGAGGCTGCGTGGGAGAGTACTCCCAGTTCACTCCCCTGTGCGAAAAAGCCATCCCATACAGAGAAAAAGTAACTGGTGCCAAACCTTGTGTTTTATAATTCTCTTTATTTTGCATACAGCCACTTTTGTAGCCATTTTGATTGGTATGTGTTGGATGTTCTTTTGTTATCTTAAAAGTCAGCCCCACGTCCATGGACTTCCTTGCACAGCTCTCCTGTCTCCATGGTTTGGCACAGGAGTGATTTTTTTTTTTTTTGGTGCTGAGCATTTTTTTCTGCGGGTCTTCTCCCATAACTCTACCAGTGTTTTACCTGTTTTTTAGATTGTATTTTAGGAATGACCGTGTTGTAAGATTTTATTTTAAATGTTGGTTAGTTTAAGCCTCACTGCAAATGACTTACATGTCTGTGATTTCAGAAAAAAATAAAAGAGATCAGCATAAATTAAAATACAAGCCATTTCACGTGGGCTTAGAAACAAAATTATAAAAATACTAGCGATCGGTGCCAAGCTGTCCCATCCTCTGCCCTGCAAGAATTCGCAGATCAGAAAAGATAAATGGCTTACTAAAGTTACAAAATACAAGTAAAAATTTATCATTCTCACTGTTTTCTTGAAGACAGTATATTCTAGAGGGCCTTAAGTTTAGCATCATGTATTCATAAGGAAAGGAGAAGTCCAGACTACCCTGGTTATCTTCGAGAAGGAGTGCACCACTCACGTTTGCCTCTGCCCACAGGACTCGTGTATGTGCACTTCCTGCACGTGGTCCAGCGGTGAGCATCGCAGCGGAGCTGGACATGATCCAGCCTCTGTCCCCACAGCTCAGCAACTTTTGGGAAAGCTTGGGAACCTTCTTAACTTCAGTTTCTTATTCTGGAACAGAGAAGTGCTAATCCATCCTCAGTTATGAAGGAGTGAGCTTCAGCATTCTCAGATGTAATGGTTGGCCTGTGAGCATTAGTTCCTGTTGTATTTTGTTTTGATATTTGGAGACAGGGTCTCACTTTGTAGTTCAGGTGGGCCTCCTGCCTCAGCCTCCCTAGTGCTGCGATTTCAGGTGTCACCACCATGCCCAGCCTGGATCATGTGCTATTGTGGCCACTGTCACTGCTACTGCTCTAGTAGAACACTGGACCCTGGCATAGTGTTGTTAGTAATGGCTGGTGTAAGCAGTCGTTTTTCATTGATTTTTATAGATAATATAACAGGAAATATAAAACAGCAGTTTATCCAATTCAGTACTTTTTCTGTGTGTGGTGAACATTCAGTACACCATGCAGTATTGCAATCTGGACAGTAGTATGTGGGTACTTCTGAATTCCTTTTGCATTATTGAATTTGGAGGTCTTGTTAGAAACTGCCAATTTATTTGTTTATTTTCTTTTTTGTTTTAAGACAAGGTGTCATTCTTCTGGCTGGCCTTGCCCTCTTTATAAGGCCCAGGCTGGCCTCGAACTTGTGCCACTCTCCTGGCTTAGGCTCTGAGTGCTGGGATTGCAGATGTGCGGCACCTCGCTTGGTGCCACCATTGTATTTGTTCTGTGTGTGTGTGTGTGTGTGTGTGTGTGTGTGTGTGTGTGTGTGTGTGTGTTTTAGGGAAGGGTCTACAGGGTATTCAGCGTCTCACTACTAGATCGGACTTGTAGTGATCAGTCTGTTTACAGCCTCCCAAGAGCTGGGATTACAGGTGTGCGCCACCACGCCCAGTCTCAATTGCTGTTTCAGCATGCCTGGGAGGTGGGGGGCATGCCAGGCCTGGGATTGAACCCCGGCCCCTGTGCCTGCTTGCAGGGCTTCAGTCCGCTGAGCTGTTTGGCCACCCACCGCCATTGTGTTGGCAGCTTCTGCCCTAACACAGGCAGTGTGTCTCTTGAATAGCAGTCCTGTAAGCCTTCCTTGTAGTCTGGAGCCCTTGAAGTAGATTTCAGCTGTGCCACAGATGTGTTTATGCCCTGGGAAGCTTCCATAAGTGTCCTCTCAGGTTAGCTAGCATTTGTATGTACAGTTTCTTTGATGCTGTACCAGAAAGAAAAGGGTTTGTTTGGCTTGTTTTTGTTTTGAGACAGCATCGCACTGTATGATGCCGGATGGCCTTGAACTCAGTGCTTAGCGCAGCCTGGCTTCAGAGTCACTGCAGTGCTCCTGCCTCAGCCTCCTAAATGCCGAAGAAAAGTAGTTTCAAAGTGTAGCTACAGTGTTGCCACCCCACCTAGAAATGGTGCAGTCAGAGTGGACGCTGGTAGTCAGAGTGGACGCTGGGGTGGACGCTCAGGCTGTACGACTTTTTTTTTTCTAAACTCTTGAATTTATTGTTTGGGATAGAAGTACATTGTTTCCCCCACTTTAGGTGCCTATTTTAGTTACACTTGTTCAGTGCTGAGTAACTGCCTCAATAAGATGTATCAGAGTTTTTCTATATTTGTAACTGTGCTGTGAGGATGTTGTGCTTTTCCAGTTGACTGCTGACAGAGGAAGCCTGTCGTCATCATTAGCACTCATTCAGCATGAGCACCTGGCTCTGCTCGGCACTGGGGATGCAGACGGGAGGAAGCGCGGCTCCTGTTCTAGAAGACTGCATAGGTTATTGGGCCGGAAGATAGCTAGGGGCACGGTTACACCTCAAAGTGACGCGTCTCGTGTTCGTATGTAACAGACATGCACTCAAGGTGGTACTGTAAAGCAGAGAAAGAACCAATGCACCTGAAGGCGTGCTGACAGGTTGTCAGACAGGAAATGGCATTCGAACTGAGTTTGGGAGGTTGGGCGGGAACTTGCTGTTTGGCAAGGAGCAGGGACGGGGCATGCAGGACGGGAACAGCCTGAGCAGGGCCCAGAAGCCACGGGCATGCGAGGCGAGGAAGACGTCTTCACAGTGGCTGCAGACAAGACCACATGAGAGAAAATGGAACTGAGATGAGTTCTAGGTTTATCCGTTTGGCAGTGATGAATCATTGAAAATTTTAAAATTAGGTTGACATGATCAGATTTGAATTTGAAAACTTGTAGTAGCTTGGGGCCAGAGAAGACAAATGGCAGACACCGGTCTGTATTTGCTGTAGCTTCCAAGCAGAAGACAAGGATTTTGTGCCGGCAGCAGCTGGTAAGGTAAGGGACGCATCACTAGATTTAAGAGTGCTTCCCGATGTGCGAACAGTGACCTTTTGGTACTAATATCCCATCACGCATGGGTTTGTGGTGCCTGGCGTAGGTGCCTGAGTGGACGACAAAACTATTAACAACAATGAGGGAAATATAAAAAGAAGAGCAGTATTGTTTCAATAAGGGGTTGGGGTAAAGCTTTTCATGGTAAGTTAGATGGAGACTTTTCAGGAATAGTCTAGTAAGCAAGCTTGGATATGAATCTTGGGAGAAGAGTAACTATAGTAATTTTTTTTAGTTCTGAGTGTTTATTTTTCCATAAAAAAAAAAACTGACTGTGGTCCTAGGAAGGTAGCTGTAGAAACAGGATACATTCTCAGGCTTCTCACCAACTGGCCTTTTGAAAAAGAAAAGCAAATTCTTGGTTTCTGTTTCTTTTTTTTTTTTTTTTTTTTTTTTGGCGGAACTTGGGATTGAACTCAGGCAGCATTTATTCCACTGAGCCATCTCCCCGGGCCCCCAAATTCTTGGTTTCTACTATAATTATTTCCCTGTACCATTTACCATAGTATCTTTAAAAAACAAAACTTGTATATTAAAAGTTCATCTATTTTCTGCTGTGCTTGCTAGAGTCTGAGTGATTTGGCAGACAAAGAGTGGTTAAAGGGACAGTTAAGAGTCCAAGACAGCTTTCTTCCTTTCTTATTGCCCCCATGCCTTACCAGGCCGGCCCTTAAGGCAGCCTGAGCCAGCCCCTTGCCAAAAAAAATCCTTCGTTCTTGTTGCAAGAGCAAAATTTAAGACTAAGTCTATTCTGTCGTACTTGTTTCATGTATGTTTGATCTAATCTTAATCACTGCCCTACTTAAGTGTGAGGGAGACGAAAACTGTTAAAGAATGAAGTTATAGGGGCCGGGGAGATAGCTGGGTGGCGTAAGCGCCTACCTGGCACGTGCAAGGTCCTGAGTTGAGTCTCTGGTACTAAAAAAAAACCAATGAGGATATGTTGTCTACTACTTTGTAGAAATGCAAAAAAGCAGTCCAGGTTTCACTGCTGCCTGCCTAAGTCTGGATTTCCGGCTATGGTCCTTTATGAAACTCAGAGGATACTCAGATTTCAGGCATCACCTGACAGACATAGGTAGTTGTGCAGGCCTCGGATAGGATTGTAATGATCTAAATTACTGTACATGGCTGACATTCTTGGTTTTTATATTTTTTAAAATAAATGAGCACACCTTACCCACATGAAGTTCTAGTTTTTGCTGCTTCTGGGTGGCTTCTCCGGGTGATTTTTTGGCTGGTGGCACATTTCCTTTCCTTCCTTGATTGCTCTGGGCTACAGTTGCCTGCTGCTTAAGGCAGGTGCAGTAGAGTGCACTGGGAAGTGGCTATATTGCTATATTTAGAAAGCCATAGGGTTTCGAAAGCAGTTGTACATTCTTTTGGATAAAGTGGTTTCTATAAATGTAACACTTTTAATGAAACTATTATTATCACCCATTAGGGGAACAGCAGCTAACATTATGGGTCTGTGGACGTGACACAGTCCCAGAACTTCGTAACTTACGGGCACACTCTGGTAGAGAAAGCGGTGACCGACTTGCTTAGCATGTGCAGAGCCCTGGAGTCCACCCCTTGTACCATAAAAAGAGAGCACCAAGTTTTTAAATACTTAAAATTAATCATGTGAATCCTATTTTGAGACTCTTGCTCTTCAATTACAGAGCGTTTACTCGGGTGTTTACCTTTGGCCCAACATTCCGAGCTGAGAATTCTCAAAGCCGGAGACACCTGGCAGAGTTTTATATGGTAGAAGCAGAGATTTCTTTTATTGAAAACCTTCAAGATCTCATGCAGGTGAGTACACAGTATTAAAGTTTCATTTATCTGTGACATTAAAGTGCTTCTGCACATATTGCTACCCCAGGCATTGTGCATTACAAGTACTCTTAGGATGAAGGTGGATAATGATTTAACTTAATAACTATGTACTGAGTGCCTTCTGTGTAATAGTTGAGCGTATGAGTCAGATTTAAATTTAATCCAAGCTCTGCGGTGAGCTTTGCTTTACAGTTGCTTAACTTTCATGATCTTGTCTTACTGTACTGCAAAAGGAGAATAGTTGAACTTAGTGGGAGTGAATGAAATAATGTATATTAAAACCCCAGCAAGCTTAGTAATTACTAACCCTTAATTTTATTTAGGTAAATAAAACACCATATAAGTTTCTATAATACTTATATAAACATCAATAAAGCTGTTTTAGAAAGTATCCCCAGGAGATGTTGCAGTTTATTTAGGGAATAACATATAGAGCTAGAGAGATAGCAATCAGATCATTAAATAGCAGCTATTTAAAGACCATATGAAAGACTTTAAGATTTTATTTAAAAACTTTTTTTCCCAAAAGATATAAAAGAAAAAGTTTTAAGTTGGAAGAGACATTGTCAGAGTTACATAGATTTTTGTGATATAAACTCTTTTTTTAAAAAAATATTTTGTGTGGTTTAGCCAGTTGTGTCCTAATATGGTTTAAGTTTTTATTTTATTTTAAGTACATAATGATTAAATTCATCGTGGGGAGCTGGTACATGTACTTCAAACATCTTAATTCCATTTTTTATCCCTTCTCCTCCCCCATGCCCTAATTCCCTGTTATTCCCCTTCCCTTTTGCAAAAGCTCTATTTGCCCTTTTCCTATTATCTCTCTTATTTTGCCTTTTCTATTTATTAATATTCTGGGTTTCTCCTATAAAGAGAAGCTCAATATTCAACCTGTATGTCTGATTTAATTCACTTAATTTTCTGGTCTCAACATGCATCCATTTTTTTACAAATGACTCAGATTTATCCTTTATGTCTGTGTAATATGTATTTCATTGTATATAAATTCCACACTTTTTTTTTCATTTTTGGGGTCTACTTTTTTTGAGTTCTTTTTATATTTTAGTTTTTAGTCCTCTGTTCCAGGAGTAGCTGGCAAAAATTTTTCCTATTCTCTGGGTTGTTTCTGCACACTGTTGGTTTTTTCCTTTGCTGTGCAGAAACTGTGTGTAAATTGATATAATTCCTTCTTTTTTTTTAATGTTATTTCTTATGCAATTGGGGTTCTATTCAAAAGGCCCTTGCCTGTGCCTCTGTTGAGTTTTACCTATTTTATCTTGCAGCAGGTTGTTTTGGTTTTAACATTTATATCACTTGTCCATTTTGATGTTAATTTAGTATATGGAAAGAGATGGATCTACGGATCTAGATTCAACCTTCTGCATGTAGATAGCCGACTTTCCCAGCACCCTTTGTTGAACAGGCGATCCTTCCTCTAGCGTATGTTATGTTTTTGACCCCTGTGCCAAAAATCGAATGGGTGAATAGGCCTGTGGTTGTTTCTCAATCCTCTGCTTTGTTCTGCTGATCTACATGTATGTTTGGTTTTTTTTCCAGTACCATGCTGGGTTTTTTGTTTGTTTTGACTTTTTTTTTAACCACTGTAGTTTTGAAACATAACTTGAAATCTGGGATTATAGTAACTCCTCCTTTGCTCTTATTCCCTAGAATTGCCTTTGCTATTCTGAGTCTCTTCTGGTTCCAGATGAATTTTGGGATTCTTTTCTCTAGTTCTCTGAGGAATGCTGTTTGGATCTTGATTAGATTTGAATGAAATCTGTGTATCTGTTTTGGAATTAATACAATTTGACAATATGGTTCTCTGCCCAAGAATAAGGGTAACTTTCCAGTTTCTGAAGTCTTTGATCTCTTTTTTCAGTGCACTATAGTTTTCATTAGAGAAGTCTTTAACTTCCTACGCTAAGTCCTAAGTATTTGATTTTTCTTGCCACTATTGTGCATTTTATTTTATTTTTTGTCAGTGGGCTTATTTTTGGTGTATAGGAAGGCGGCTGATTTTATGATGTACTGCTACTCAGCTAAATTTGTTAGTTCTTGGAGTCTTTTGGTAAAATTTTTTAGGTGGCATACATAGATGTAAAAAATTATATCATTTATAAATAAGAATAGTTTGACTTCTGCTTTTCTTATGTATTTCTCAAGAGAAATAAATAAAAGATACATGTAGGAAAGGAAGAAGCCAAACTAGTTATACACATATGGCAAGTTTTGAATACTATATTGAATAGTATTAATGATAGTGGCAATCTTTGCCTTGTTCCTGATTTTAGAGAAAAACTTTGTTTTTCCCCATTTAATATGAATTGGCAGTAGATTTGTCATAAATTCCTTCCATCACATTTAGATGAGGTCCTCATATACCTGTTTTCTTTGGGTATCTTTTTTTATCATGAGTGGATGGACTTGGGCTTTGTTAAAGATGTTCCGGGTCTGTTGAGATGACCATGCAGTCTTGTCCTGCTTCTGCATGCGCGAGGCTTCGCACTGAATGGCACGGGTGTGCTGAGCCATCCTGCATCCCTGGCATGCAGCCGGCTGGGCATGGTATGTTAACCTTTCTGCTGATCCGTTGCATTCTGTTTGCCTGTATTTGTGGAGGATTTTTGTATCAGTATCCATTAAAGAGATTAGCCTATCATATTCTTCTTTAATTGAGGCCTTGCTGGTTTTGGAATCAAGGTAATGCTAGCTTCCAGGAATAACCATGGGAGTGCTCTTTCCCCTTTAGTTTCATCAGAGAGTTTAAGAAGTATTGATGTTAGATCTTCCCTAATGTTCTTGTAGAATTCAGCAGTGAATCCCCTGGGTCCTGAACTTTTTGTAATTGGTAGGTTTTTCTTTTTTTTACTAATCAAAATAATAATTTTTTTTATTTTAAAGAGAAAGAAAAAATAGAAATGAGTGCGGGCCAAATAGCTCAGCAGATTAAAGCACCTGCAAGTAGGCGCAGGGGCCAGGGATTTGATCCCCAGGCCTGCCGTGCCGTGCCGTCCCCACACTCGGGGCACGCTGAGATGGCATTTGAGACTGGGTGTATGGTGGTGCATGCCCGTAATCCCAGCTCTTGGGAGGCTGTAAATAGGAGAATCACTATGAGTCCGATTAATAATGAGACCCTGAACATGCTTATAGACCCTTCCCTAAAATACAGGAGAAAAAGAAAAAAGAAAAAGTAGAGATGATACAGAATTTCAAATCAAGATAATAGAAAATTAATAATAGTTATTATATTGCATATTATCTTTAAAATAGTTGCTCAGCTGGTAGCTTTTTCTACTTACTGCTTCATTTTCATTGCCTGTCATTGGATTTTTCAGAGTTTTTGTATCTTGTTTATTCAGTTTCGGTTATTCATGTGTCTAGCAATCTGCCCATTTCTTCCACATTCTATTTATTGGAGTCCAAATTTTTGAAGTATTTATTGACAATCTTTTGGGTTTTGGTGATGTTCATTGTGATTTCACCTTTTTCATTTCTAATTGCATTGATTTGGGGTCCTCCCCCACTTTTTTTTTTTTTTTTTTTTTTTTTTTTTTTTTTTTTTTGAAGCAGAGTCTCGCTATGTAGTTCAGGCAGGCACTGAACTCACTAATCTCCATTTCATTAATTTCTGCTGTGATCCTTCAGTTTCCTTCCTTGTATTGCTTTGAATTTGGATTGTTCTTGTTTTCCAGAACCTGGAGTTGCACCACTAGGGCATGTGGGCTCGTTCTGTTTTTCTGAGGTAGGCATTCACATTGTAAACTTCCCTTTTAGAACTGCATTCACCATGTCCCATAGGTATGTGATACCACCATATGGTTTGATTATATAAGCAGTCTCATTTCTTCTGTGACACATTGATTGTTCAGGAATACATGTCCATGTTTGCATAAGGACTGTGGTTTCTGTTACCATTAATTTCTAGTTTGATTGCGCTGTGATAGGATAATGTACACAGGATAATTTTAGTTCTATATTTATTTAAACATTCTTTACCAGCTAGTATGTGGGCTAGTTTGTGGAAAGTCCCATGTGTTACTAAGAGGAATATATTCTTGTTGGGTGAAATAGTAGATATCTATTAAATCCATTTATTTGAAGGGTTTTTTGTTTTTGTCTAGTTGATCTATTTGTAATAGAGATCCTAAGATCCTCTACTACGTGTGTAGATACTCACCTGATCTGTTATTGCTGGTGCATTTTCTTTTTCTAGGCTACCCTTGAGAATGTTTCAGAGTACTAGGCTAGTGGTTATGAATTCATTAAGGTGCTCTTGGTCATGGAAAGGTTTCATTTCTCCATCAGTTTCGAAAGATAGGGTGTGTTCAGAGTGGAAGGTATTTTCTTTTAGGGCTGAAATACTGCGCTCCAAGCTCTTCTGACCTGTAGGGTTTATACTGAGAAGTCTGCTGTAATTTTGATGAGTTATATCTTTAAGGTGATTTGTTCCTTTGAGGATTCTGAACTTGCCTGGAGTTTTGACTGTGCTGCGTCATGGCGTTCTTTCCTAATCGTAGCTATTTGGGGTTCTGTTTGCCTCCCCTGTTAAGTTTTTGCCTCACTGTGTTAAGCTGTTTTCCTACACTAGGAGAGTTTTCTGCTATTACTTTTGTTAACAGATTTTTATGCCATTTAAACTGGCTTCTAGTTTTTCACTAGTTCTCATTAACCTTAGACTAGTGTTTGTGTCCTTAGCAGTTCTTGCCTCCGTTTTTCATGTTCTCTCGGTGCTTTTGATACAGCTCTCGTCTTTGGTCACCTGCATCGCCTTGTCTTCTGCTTGTGACACTCAGTCCTCACCGTGGTTACTTTTGCTGCCCACATTTTCAGTGTAATTTTTTCTCTCTTAGAATTCTGTGTCCTACCTCTTCATGGACTCTAATTCTTTGCTAACGTGGTCATTGGTGTTTTGTATTGTTTTATTTAATTCAGCCAGTGTTATATTAGTATCTTTTATAAACTCACAGATCATTTTGTTTAGTAAGTCCATTATCTGCTGTTATATCCTCTTGGAGCTTGCCAGGCATCTTACTGATCTCTTTTTGTCTTTGAGTCTTATTTTCTATCATTCTTCATATCTGTCTGACTGCTGATGTCCTGAGCATCGTTGCCTCATGGCTCAGCTTTGACGGGAACTTTTGGAGGCATAGTGTTACCTTAACTGTTGCATGTTACTATTGACATTTTTTGAGGATTTTTTTTTCCTATGAGTGTACATGTGTGTACTGAGGGTTGCAATTTGATTCTGGTAGAAAGATTTTATTTCTAAAATGGAGATTTTTTTTTTTTTTTCCAGAACCGGGGATTGAACTTAGGCCCTTGCGCTTGCCAGGGAAGTGCTTATTCCACTGAGCTATCTCCCTAGCCCTAAAGTGGAGGTTCTTTAGCTTCTACTTGCCAGTGATGTGCTATGGGCATGGCATGGCCGTGTGCCTTGCCTCTGTCCCAGATTCCAGCCCCCTCCATTGGCCCAGCACTCAGTTCTCCAGAAATGATCCACGATACTGTTAATGACACAAAGACAAACCAAATACGGTCGTACAGTAGACACCAACGAATATCAGCAACTCTGCCACCCTGTCCATAGCAGTGAAGTCAGTAATAGTAACAAAGTCAAAGGAAACTGGCCATATACAGACCGTAGAGCCAACAAAAGCTGCCATCTCACCACCTTTAACAGTGGAAAAGAGATCTATAATTAATACAGAAAGACAAACCACATATTGACATATAATAAATATCTACTAAATGCAACACCTATTTTACTGTTAACAGTAGAAAAGAATTCAACAATAAGAGCATAGAGTCAGTTAAATATCTAAAGATTAATAAGGCTTAGTAGTAATTCTAATAAAGATGGAGGAGGTGGGAAGGAAGATTTTTTAAAAATCTGAAAAATAAAAGCAAGATGAGGTGAGAGAAGATAAAGGATCTTATTACACAGTAAAAAAAAATCATAGAATTAGATAAAAAGTAATAGAAGAGTTTTTTAAAAAAATGCAGAGAGCAAAATAAAGAAAAAGCCCAAACCATAAAAGAACAAGAAAAAGAGAACTGACTCCAAAAACGCTACCGTGGTTCTGAGTGCGCAGTCTCGCCGGTCTGCAGCATTGCGGTCAGCCGGACCGGCAGGCAGGCACTGAGGCAGCGCTGAGCTCTGCTTTGTTTCCTCTTCACATTTTGTGTGTGGAGACTGAGTCCTGTCCTGCGTTCCCTGCTAGGCATGGTCAGTCTGTGGCCTCTGCCTGTGCCTGTGTTCATTCCTTTGTCCCCCATTTCCATGTGCCCAAGTTACTGCTTTCTTGCCTGAGCTTTTACAGTGTGTGGGCTTGTGGGGGCCCCTGCTCCCAAAGCTCGCGTGTCCACACAGCCCGGGCCTGAGGCCCATGCCTGACCACACCAGCAGGTGAGGACGTCACACAGACCACGGAGCTCTATACTGAATGTAGGAAATGGGATGGAGAGTCAAGAGATCTGCTGGACTTAATGCCAACTCCAGAAACACACGACGGGCCTGGTGTCTCAGCTCGGAGAGCAGGGCCCATGTGACCTTCCCAGGCTGAATGTAGACTCTCAGGGGTTTGTCTATGCTGTGCCCTCTCCAGGACTATCTTTTCTTGCCACCACCCATCCAGTCACTGTGGTAGAGTGACCCAAGAAACCCTGAAGTGTAGTTCTGTTGACCCCTTAACAAAATAAAACAACCCCTTTCTCAAAACAGCTCCCAATTAAATCATCTCTAGAGATGGCAGGTGCTGTACAGGATTTCTCCCCCAACCCTAGCTTACCATGCAAGGGGAGTTATTTTCAGAGCAAAAGCAACGTGCTGTTTTCAGTTGGCAGCAACCCCGGACTACGTTTGGGCCCAGGCTGCCAGCCCAGCCTGTTGTCCCCGGAGCCGTTGACCCTCTCCAGGCTCACCCTGTTAGCAGACACAGACCCCACATTCCGCGCTCGCTTTCCAGACAGCTTTGTCCTTCTCTCTGCGTAGTGCTCCATTTGTCCAGCTCCTTCCTGTCAGCTTTCTCCAAATTCATGGGGATCTACTTCTTTTATCTTAAGCAAGCTGTGGTTTTCCAGGTGTCTCAATTACAGGGCCTGAAGAGGCTGCATTTTGCTGCTTGTCTTTACTCTCCCGTGTTTAATCTCAGTCATATTTTAGAACCATCTTTCTAGCAGTAATATGAAGAATGATCTTGAAGCGGATAAAAATAGGACGGGAGAGGCCTCCTTAGGAGGCTATGGATGGAATCCAGGTAGGACATGTAAGCCCTCAGGTTTGGTACACCAGGCTTTGATTTTTAATCACTATGGTTTGCTTGCTATATGATCTTAGATAAAGAGTTTCATTTCTCTGGGCCTCGATTTCCTCATTAATAAAATGGAAATATTCTCTATTCGGAAGGCAGTTGAAAAGTGTTGGCAGATAAGATACGTGTAAGGCATTTGGTGTTGTTCACTGTACTTAGGGAATTGACAAGCAGCCGACAGCAGCCTTAGCTTCCTGTGTGAGGAACTTTGGAGCTCGAATGATTCTTCACTGTTGTCCCATACAAACACGAGAGTATATTTTTTTTATCACCCCCTCCCAATCTAGCAGTTGATGGATAGGGCTAGTCCCTGAAAGGGACAATTCCTACAGAAGGACTGCAGTCTACACCCTTAGCCTTTGGCATTCCAGCTACCCAGCTAGGGCCTGTGCCCTTCAATGGGGCTGTGCCGCACACGGTGGTGCCCATTTACACACTCACTTGACACCTTACACTAATTACCCCAGTCAGCATTACCCAGGGGGTAGCTTGCTTTGTCTGCCAGGGAGGATGGGGGGGAGTGTAATTGCTGTGGGCACACATAGGCAAAGCAGGGTGCTGTTTAGGGCCCTATAAATCACAGCTTTGCCTCTCCTCAGGAGAATGATCCAACCCCAGACATCAGTAGCTCCAGTGGCAGGTATGGAGCTCAAGCTTGCCCAGGTGTCACTGTGCGTTCCTCAAGCCCCTGGAGCCCACACGCATCATTCTTCATGCAGGCATTGGGCCACACGTCTTACCTACTTTGTCTCCGCTCTGTCACCACACTTCTCTGTCAGTCCAAAATGGCATAAATTATTTTAGAATTTATAAAAAGATCTAAAATATTTACTGGGTATTTTACCGTATGACAAAATTACAAAATGCCTTTCATGACGTCATTGATGTTAGTAAGGGCCTTGAAGAGTAGATGCCACAAGCTGCACATCTTCCGTGGGTGGGAGCAGAGTCCGTCACTGGCCTTCCTGTCATGCACATGGTCAAGTCTGCAGGTTCCTTTATTCTGTTGCATTGGTGGAACCTTTCACATCTAATGTTAACATTTGAAATGAGTCATTTCTGCATTCTGTTCTCGGCTTTTCTCCTATCTTTTTCTTTGTGGATATTTTAGATACCTTGACTGATGGCGTTTTAGCCTAATTCTTAAAGCATTGGTGATTAATCTCTGGGAATGATGTGAACCAGAACAGTACAGAGTCATTCAGAGAATTTTTCTGCGTGACCTTTGCTGTTGCAGATATATTCCAAAAGAAGTTTAGAACTCATGAGCAAGGTCATGTGACCCCAGAGAGATAAGCAGTTACTTGTCTAGTGGCTTTCTGTGGACTAGGAATGGAGAAGGAAGCGACTTCAGTGACATTGCCTGAGTTGCATAATGTCTTCCTGGAACCTGAGTGGTTCATGTTTAAATTTAAATTTGCAGGCATAAAAACTTTTCAGTTTTCAGGAATTTCTATATCACTGTAATTAAGACTGTAATCAAAATACAGCATAATTTGGTCATCCCAAAACAACTGCCACACAGTATTTTCATTCCTCCCATTGGCAACTACTGGTCTGTTCTCTGTATAACTAACCTCTTGCTTTCCAGCAGGTCCTATCAATGGAATAATAGCATGTGTGAATTTTATTGTCTGCCACATAGCATATGTATATAAGATTCATCCGGGCTGCTTATTAATTGCTTTTTTCTGCTGGGCAGTGTTGGTGATATAGAGCCACCTCAATTCATTTTTCCATTGACCAGTTCAAGGATATCTGATTTACTTCTAGCTTTTGAAAATCATGAACAGAATCCTAAACATTTTTGTGTTTGTTTTTTATGAACATAGTTTTCCTTTTTCTTAAGTTCCTAGGAAGGGGACCATCGATGTTTGACATTTCATTTTTGTAGAAAACCAGTCTGTTTTCCAAAGTGACTATTGTTTTTGTATTCCCATCAGCAGTTACAGAAGTTTTAACTTTTTCTTCTTCCTCACCATTACTTACTATTGCCAGGAGTGTGTGTGTGTGTCTTATGCTTTTATTTTGCATTTCCCTAAAGCCTATTAACATTGAGCAGGGATGGCCAGGTAGCTCAGCGGACTAAATTGCCTGCTTAGGCAGGCACAGGGACCAGGGCTCGATCCCTGGCATGCTATCCTGGTCCCACCCCCTGGGCACGCTGAGACTGCGATTGAGACTGGGTGTGGTGGTGTGCACCTATAATCCCAGCACTTGGGAAGCTGAAAACAGGAGGATCACTGTGAGTCAGATCTGGGTAGTGAGACCCTGTAGACCCTGTACTAAATACATTAAATGATAATAATGATAACGCTGAGTATCTTTTGTGTACTTCTAGTTCATCAATTTATAGTTCTTGATGAAGTGTTTATTGAGATATATTTGTTGGATTTTTTAATGTTGTTCAGTTTGAAAAATTTATTTATTTTAAGTGAAAGCCTTTTTCAAACATGTGGACTTGTGACTATTTCTCGCAGTTGGTGTCTTGTATTTTCATACTCTTAACAGAGTCACACAGAGAAAAGGGATTTAATTTTATGAACATTATTTAACTATTTTCCCTTCTATGAATCTTTGTCAAGGTCACAACAATATTCTCCTAGCTTTTTTCTGAAAGTTTTACTCCTTTAAGTTTTACTTTTAGGTGTGTGACCTATTTTAAATTAATGCGTGTCGCATCTCCTTACTATCTGTTTGCCACCTGTACATCCCCTTAAATTACAGTCTGTTCGGATCTTTTTCTCATCTTTTGTCCATTTGCTTTATGGGTTGTTTATGTTTCCACCGTTGATCTGAGAGTTCTTTGTATATTTTAAGCAGTAGTTCTTTGCTGGGCGTTCCTAAGTATGTTTTCCTAGTAAGTAGCTCTCCTTTTCACTATCTCAATATTCTGAGACCAGGCTTCATCTTCACTTTTCAGCAGGCAGAGCATTACATGAGCAGGCGTGAGTGTCTTTGCGCGCATCCTGTTTGTGGCCTGGGGAGCGAGTCTTTAGCCGGCTGGGGCACCTTTGCAGTCACTGTTACCTTGCATGTTTTTTCTGTGATGGCCTCCATCTTTTCTTCTGGCACTCTAATGACACCTGCGGAAGGCCTTTCCATACTGCCCTGTAATCCTCTGAGGCTCTGTTCATTTTGCCCTGAGTGCCCCTTTCCCTGCTTGTTCCCCACCTTCTCTTCCTGTCTTTTTCCTTTGGTATAGACTGGATCATTTCAACTAATCTGTCTTCAGATTCATTAATTATTTTCCCTGTTCATTCTACATTTTTTTCTAGGTTTTTTTTTTATCCGCTGAGAAGTCCTCTTTCTGTTCAAAGAATGTTTACCTTTCTGTAGGGTGTATTTTACTTTATGTTGGACTTTGGTTTCTATGCCAGTTAGGTTTTCGCAGCCTTTATTACGTTACGAGACTACTCTGATGTATGTGCCACTTGGCAGTTTTTCTAGAACTTGCACAGCGGTTCACATTGTAGCTAATTGCAGAAAGCCTGTGAAGCGCTTCTTCAGACCTGTTGCACATGTGGGCCACTTTGGGGTGAGCCCTGACCTCACAGGAGCTTACATGAAATTAGGGCTCACCTTCTCCAGCTGTTCATTTTCCTTCACAGCTTCTGGCTTCCTGAGGCCAAAATGTTTTTAGCACCTGGCCTTCTGTTTCCTTCCAAGTCTTTATGTTCATCATTAGGTAAAAGTAGTAGCAAAAAAAAAAAAACAGCTAAAAATGGAAGGCAGTTTCCAAGTACGCACTCTCCATGGCGGGGAGGCCCCCTTCCCATTCCTTTGATTGGAGAAGTGGGTCATCTTTTTGAGTTGCATATGCTTGTGTCATTGTTGCCACAGCACAGCTCCGCAGCTAGAACTGCCTTCAGGGCATGACCAGAGGAGAAAAGAGAGCTGAAAGAAAAAAACTTACTTCATGTCATTAGCAGAAGCCTGTAACACTGGTACTCGGCAGCTAGGGCAAGAAAACTGCGAGTGCAAGTCCGCCAGGGCAGCTTAGTGAGACCTAGGAAGGAAGGAGGGAGGGAAGGAAGAAGGAAGGAAAAGAAAGAGAGAGGTGGGCAACTGGTGATGTAGCTCAGTAAAAAAAAGGTCCTGGAGTCAAGCCCCACTGCCAAAAAATAAAAAAAATAAAAAATTTTTAAAAGCCACCCCTAGGGATTTCCCCCTACACACTCTACTCCATACAAACTTTTTCATAGTTTTATGGGATATATCAACTTTCTCTTAGAAATTTCACTTTCCTTGCCCCCTGGACAGTTCAACACTTCACCCTCAAATCAAAGTCAAGAGACAGAAGGGAAGAAGGGAGCTGTTGGATTTTTCCCCAACCTTTGCCTATCATTGTTTGCTTGTTTGAGCCCTTGCACTTGTCTTTGGGACCTGACTAGATTTTTAAGTTACAGTTGATTAGAGAGATGTTTGTAGTCAGCTTTCTTCGTCTTGGCCAGCTAGAGAAATAATTATTAACACTTAATTATTAACACTTCGTGCTTTGTATATTCTGTGTACTCAGTCACCAAAAGGAAGCTGAGCAGCAGCTACTCTTGCTCAGACATTAAAAGGCATTGAAGAAATGAGCTGTGGGAGCCGGGGAGATAGCTCAGTAGAATAAGTGCTTCCCTGGCAAGTGCAAGGGCCTGCGTTCAATCCCCAGTTCTTCCAAAAAACGAAAGAAAGGAGCTGTGGGGTTGAGAACGGGCCTCAGTGGTAGAAGCCTGGCTGAGCCTGAGTGGTGCCTGGATTCGATCTCCAGCACCACAAAACCAAAAAGAAATTGTTGGAAGAGATGGAGAAGGTCACTGTAGAATGATAAAGGAGTCAATTCAACCAGAAGATACAATAAGTACTATTAAATCTTAAAGGAGAGAGAGAAGCCTAATACAGGAAGAGGAACTTCACCCCTTTTCATGAAGAAAAAGATCATCCAGATAAAAATGAACAACAACAATAAAAAATCAGAGGTGAACTCTCCTGTACTGTGGCACCCATGGATTTAACAGACATTATAGAAAGTTCATCCAGTGACTCTAAAATACACATTCTTTTCTGTAGTACATAGAACATTCTCGAGAACAGACAGGCTATAGCACAAGCCTCAACACAGTTTTTAAAAATTCAGATCATAGCATATATCTTGTTTGAGTTCCATGGAGTAAAACTAAAATGTAATAATAAAGGAAACTTTCTTTTTGAGACAGGGTCCCACGTAGTTCAAGCTGTCCTTAACCTCACTAGGTAGCCTAGGCTGGCTTCAAACTCAGGGCAGTCCTCTTGTCTCAGTCTCCTCAGTTCTGGGAATACAGGAATGCACTGCCATACCTGGCCAACACAAAAAACAGTATAAATTCACGGAGATGTAACATATTTTTCAATGAACAGTGAGTCATTGACAGAATCAAACAAATTTTTAAAAAGTGCTGAAGCAAAAGCAATACTAAGCGGGAAGCTTACAGCAAGAAATGCCTGAAGCAAAACATGGGGTTGTTTAAAAAAAAGAAAGAAAGAAAGAACGAACGAACGAACGAACGAACGAACTGGGTATGGTCTGTGCCAATGATCACAGCCATTTGGGAGGCTGAGGCAAAAAGATCCCAAGTTTGAAGCCATCGTGGGCAGCTAGCTCAGAGTTAAGAAAAGGGGGAAGATTTCAAATAACCTAACACTGCCTCTCAAAGACCTAGAAAACTAACAACAAACCACAGCCCAATTAGGAGAGGAAAGAAAGAGCAAAGATCAGAGCAGAAGCCTGGCTTGGTGGCACATACCTGTAATCCCAGCACTCAGGAAGCTGAAGCAGGGGGATTACAGTGAGTTCAGGGCTAGCGTCCGCTGCATAGTGAGACCCTTCAGTATTTTGCTAATACTGAAGCCAGAAAAGGACACAATGACAGCAACAATAAAAACTATGAACCATTATCACTAATCAGTTTAGATGAAAAATGCGTAGCAAAATGCTAGCAAATTGAACCCCATACCATATCAAAAAGAATATTCATTATAATCTGTGATCTATCCCAGGATAAAAGGATGGTTCAACATTCTCAAGTCAATAAATGTAATCTATCTAATCAAGAAAATGAAGGATTAAAAGCTATATGTTCATCTTTCTTTCTTTCTTTCTTTTTTAGATAGATTTCCTCTCTGTAATTCAGGGCGCCCTCCACTCACTATGTGCCAAGACTAGCCTCAAACTTGTGAGAATCTTCCTGCCTCAGCCTCCTGAGGGCTGGGATTACAGATGTACACACAGCTGCCACACCCAGCTTGTTAGTCTCTAATAGGAGAACATAATTTTGTAGATATCAGTAGCCCTAGGGCAGAGACCACAGCACTTAAGAGTACTAGCTTAATACAGGTGAAATCATGAGTTCATTCCCCAGTACTGGGGAAGGGAAAGGAAGAAGAGGGAGGGAGGAAGAAAGAAAGAAATTTGTGTTCATCCTGCCAAAGGGGCAGGGCTGGAACCTTTGCCTGAGTCTGGAAGGAGACAAGGGTATTCACACTCATCACGTGGGAGATCCAGCTGAAGCTACTAAGAAAGAGGAAGAAGAGGCATGCACATAGGTAGAAAGGCAGTAAAACTGTCCCTGCTTCCAGATTCTATGATTGGACATACGGAGAATCTAAATAGTTTGCTAAAATACTATGAAGAACTGACAAATTCAGTAAAATTGAAACAGAGGAAATCAACATAACAATTAACATTTTCATGTACAAATGATGACAAAACTCAGACTGCATGGGAAAGGATTCAAAAAATCAACAACTGGGGTCTTATTAAAAAAAAGATTTTGCACAGAAAAAAAAATTCAGCAAAGTGAAAAGACAACTCAGAGTAGAAAAAAACCCAATTGTCCCTGAGACAAAGGACCTCTATCTAGAACATAGTAAGATTTTTTTTGAAAAATCAGACCCCCCAGGCTGGGGTGATAGCTTGGCAGTCTAAGCACCTGCCTGGCAAGCGCGAGGACTAGAGTTCAATCCCCGGAACTGCCGTGCTGGCCTGAAACTGGGTGTGGTGGCACATCTGTAATTCCAGTGCTGAGGAGGCTGAGACAGGAGGATCACTATGAGTCTGAGCTGTATAGTGAGACCCTGTGACAACCAAATACATATTTTAAAAAAACAACAAAAACAAACCTAGATCTTTATATTTCATTGGTGGGGCTTGGCATACACCTCAGTGGTAGAGCTCTGAGTTTGGCCTGCAGACTTACATGTGAAACCTGAAGGTATGAAGCCACTAGAAGAAAACATAGGGGAAAGCCTTCTGGACAGCTGGATGTGCAAGTACGTTTTGGACAAAAAAAGCACAGAAGACAAAAGTAAAAATAGATGGGCGCTATTTTAGCCGTGGAGAAGCTTCAGCACAGTAAAGGAGACAGTCATCAGACTGAAGAGAAAACCCACAGAATAGAAGAAAATGTTTCCAAGTTATATACATTTAACAGCAGGCTAATATTTCAAATATAGAAGGAACTTCAAAAACTTAGCAAACCCAGAAAATAACAGCAGACATAATACTGGACAGTGAACCCAAGAAGATTTTTAAGATATAGGAATGGGTATCAGGTACATGAAAATAATGATCAGGGAAATACAAATTAGTATCACAGTAAGCCGGCATCTCACCCAGTAAGAACAGTATCACAATGGCTGCAGGTAACAAATGCTGCCAGCACGTGGAGAAAGTGTCCTTGCACGCTCTTGGGCGAGATGTAAGTTAGTTTAGCATTATGGAAACTTATGGAAGTTCCTCAGAAAATCAAAAACAGGACTTCAGTGTGATCCAGTAGTTCACTCCTTACTGAGTGTGTATCCAAAGGAAATGAAGTCAGCATGTCAGGGGGACACCTGCACTTCCATGCTAGTACTCACAGTCGCCAGGGTAAGGAACGACTGCAGCGTCCGAAGTGGTGAATGTATACAGAAGAGGTGACACGTCGTGATCTGTGCCATGGCGTAGCATGTCATCATTAAATACTCTTCTGAAAAACTCATACACATATGTATACAAATAACTAATGAAATAAAATTAGATAAATAAGTAGAACTTCAAGTCCTATTCTGTTTCAAAAATAATATATATGCTAATTTGTTTCATTTATATTACTAGCTTGTTTTAATTCACTGAGAAGAAAGCTTTGTGCTGTTATCTGTTCTTTATGAGAGAAACTATGCCTTGTATTCAGTAACTACTTTGACGATAATGACACATGTATATTAACTATTGTTATCCTCTTTATTCTGTTATGAAATTTGTTTTAAAAATACTAGTAATTTACAAGTAGAAGTGGGTCGCTATGTTAAGCCAGACACAGAAAGACAAATATTGCCTGTTGTCCGTCACATATGTGTAGTATAAAATTGATCTCAGAAAAGTTGGTTGTGTGTAGTGATGGTTACCAGAGGTTTGGCTGAGAACAGCGGCTGGTAGGGATGGGGAGGAGTTGCCCAAAAGATACTAAGTCACAGACAGGAGTAAGAAACTCTGAGATGGTGTTGCATGACAAGGTGAATACAGGTAACATTTATGCACATATATCCAAAAAATTATTAGAAGAGAGGATACTAAGAGTTTTCACCGTTAGGAAATGACAAATGACTGAGGAAATAGATACTTACTGTAATACCAACATTGCACAATGTGTACCTATATTGAAATATTATCATGAACATTACTGTAGTGGATTGCCAACTGGTGGGCAACTTGTCACACTCAGGTGAAGTGAATGAGCATGGTGCAGAGTGCCAGAGGCCCACCTGAGGGTTGTTGCCGGCAGCATAAAGGCAGAACAGGAGAAGCTGTGGAGGCTGTTAGGGATGCTGTTTGAAGAAACTGTTGGAGCTGTTGGAAACTGCTGGTTCTCTTGGGCGATTCTGCTGGAGGACCTTTTCATGCTGGCTTTCCTGGTGAACTTGGCTGTTCTTGGATGAGGAGCTCAGGACCTCACTATCAGTGAGGATGGCTGCGGTTCTCTTTGGGGGAGCTCTGGTCCTTACCTTGGGCATCGCTTCCTGGCTCCAGTGCAGATTCCTCAGCCTGCTGGCACAGACTTTGTAGTTTCCACCACTGATTCTTGGGCCTTCCCAGCACAGATCCGTGAAGTGGGCCTGCATTCGCTCATGCATGGGCTCCAGGCCTCCAGTTGAACTTTTGGAGGCATTGTTATGAGCTCTAGGTCTTCAGCTGGACTCATGTAGAATATTAGGATCCAGGCTGTCAGCTGGATTATTTACTCATTAGTGTGTGGAAGGTTTCCTAAGACCTTTGTATATGAGTCTTTTGGTGGTTATAAATTATTCTTATAAAATGTATCTTATATTGTTCACTTGCAAAAACCCCAAGCCATGGCAATTGCCATGTTCATTTTTTTATTCTTCTTTTTTTTTTTTTTTTTTATGGTACTGGGGCTTGAACTCAGGGCCTTGTGCTTGCTAGGAAGGCACACCACTGAGCTATATCCCTGGACATTTGTTTTTATGTCTTAACTACAAATAATAAAAAATGTCTGTGTTTATCTCAGAATTATCCCAACTTAGAAAGTTCATTACATAGTTATACAGAAAGGCCTCTGAGTAATTTTGCGAATCTTAATGCTGACCTTCATGAATTTAACAGTAACTAGAAAGTGAAGTTAAATAAAAAAGAGTACCCAAGTTGCAGTGTCAGGGATTTGCTACTTGTTCTACCACACAGAACCGTGGTACTCACGGAGTGCCCTGTGGATGATTTAGAGACTTGAAATAGAAATGTTTTTCCTAAAGACAGAAGAAAAAAAGTGTGCTCCTCGGGAATACCTGTTTTTTTCTTTTCATAAAACATTGTAGAGTTGGGCTAGCCCTTCAGTTTGTGTTTTCTTCAGATATATTTTTACAGCATGGTCTGAAAGTCAAGGTTAAGGAAGTCAGTGGTTTTCATCTTTAAGTGGAAGTTTACTGCTTAAGAAAGACCGACAGTTTAACAGCCCTAGCATGGCCAAAGTCTTATGTTATAGATAGGTGTGTTGTGCCTCTTAACAGTACTGATACCACCGTGTCCCCGCCACCCTGTCTCCCCCCAACACACAATCTCCTCGCTCTTTTGCTTTCCCGGGATCATAAATCGTTGTTATTTAGTAACTTCTTATCTCGCTGCTGGCCTGGAAGTTGATGCAGGCTCAGGGTGACAGCTCTTCAGGCTCCAGCTGGCCCTCTGCCACCACTGTGTTCCTCTCTCTTGCTTCCCCTTCCACGTGATTTGTCTGGTTTTCTTCTTTTCTTCCACTGTTTTAGAATATATTATTCTAGTTCTGTAACTTTAGTGGTTTGCTTTACTTTTTTACTGTAAGTCTACATTCAGACGGCTCTGCTCAGAGTACAAGGCCCTTAGAAAGTTCTACTTTAATTCTACTTATTCCTTCCATCCTAGCCTTACTCTTGTCTAGTCTTTGGATTCTAGCTTGTTTTTTCCATTCCTCAAATTAGTTGTCATTAGTGTTACATCGCCAGGACTGTAGAAACCCATGCACGCACAAATTTCTTTCAGTATTAAACACATACTGACTGGAAAGATGTATGACTGTGTTAACAGAAAGACTAAACCAGGACTATAGTATAGCTCACAGTACATCTGTGGTAAGTGGCACTAACAAAGGCTGATGCCTCGTAAACTATCTGTGATTATCACTTGGAACTGGGTTATTTTCCTCTATCTGATCCTACTAAGTTACGTCAGTAAACAGTAGGTGTTTCTAGCCTGGGATAGGATATACCAGAGATGCAGCAAAGGAAAAGATTGCCTTCCTCTGAAGCAGCCTGCTTTACAGTGTGTTTATGAACGTAACCTCTGCAGCGCCTAAAGAGAGCTCATTGACTTACAACCAGAAGTTCTAGCTTTTCCTTTTTTGTTTTTTTCAATGCTGGGGATTGAACTCAGGACCTCATTGATACTAAAGCATGCACTCTGTCACTGACCTATGGCCTAAGTCCTCCCAAGTTTTAATTTTGATTTAAAATAAGATTGTAGAAACATTTTCCAGTCCAGATACAGTTTTTTTTCTAAGAACATTCATCTGCCATGAATGCCTATGAACGCATCTTATAGAATGAATTCTTATGTGCTGATTTGTGATATGCTAATGTGTATTATTTTACTTGTTCTTTAGAAAAAAATAGCATGCATTTGTATTTAGCTACGTCTCACTGCTGTTGGGCATGTGGCGTAGGGATGAGGTAGTGCCTCCAAGTAGTCCAGCTAGTAGAAGGGTAACCCTACCTGCTAGATGTCTGATTCAGCACTCGGGTGTTCTCCAACATCGGAGAATGGATTCTAGGGACAACGGAGACTAGAGCTGGAACTTTTCGGTGAGAGAAAGAAAGCTTCTGAGAGGGACAGAAGGGGGTCTGGAGTGGGTTGCCGAGGAACAAAGAGCAAGAGCACAAGGGGCGGCAGGTTAGGGCAGGAAAGCCATGTTAACTGGTCATAAGTACAGCCACTTGGTGGACTTATCAGTGGAAACCCAGAAGGTGACTGCAGGGTGGGACAAAGCTGCAGGCAGCCAATAAGATGACAAGTAAAGTTGCTTAATGTGGGATGGAACAAGCAGGGGCTTCCCAGGAGGGAATGGGCTGGAGAGGTTTTGGTCCTCCTGATGCAGTCTTTTCTGTCTTGGGGCCAGACCTTCTACAAATGCTTCTCCAGCCACCATTGGCTTCTGCACTGACCTCTTCCAAGGGCCTAGCCCTGTCCACCTGCCTACAGGAATATAACTTAGCTGACTATAATGGCATTGCCTCTCAAACTTAAACTTTTACTTTTATTTATCTGTGACTAAATGAGCCACTTTTGAAAATGTTCCTATTCACAACAGCTAATACTTGCATACTTCTGTGAGCCAGGTACTATGTTAATAAGTCTGATAAGTGGATTATCTCATTTAATTCTCACAAAGTCCTGTAAGCTACGTACGGTCATTGTCCTGATTGTACAGATTAGTTTACTGATGTTTAGGAGAACATCAGTATAGCTATTCGTTTAACATCTCACTTCACCAGTATTGAAGCTATTAGTGTAAGAGTCAAACTTTTTTTTTTTTTCCTCCCTCTTGAAAAGAATTTAGCTTCCTGGGAAACTGGACTAATTTGCTGAAGTACATTCAAGAATTAGAAGCTTAGTGGTTTTATGGTTGCTGAAACCTGGAGGGCAGGCCTTGGAGCCCCCCACCCCTGCAGGATCTTTGTATAAAGTCACTGACCTCTAAGGCTGTCCTGTGCCATTGCCCGTAGGTTATAGAGGATCTCTTCAAGGCTACCACAATGACTGTTCTCTCAAATTGTCCCGAAGATGTTGAGCTCTGTCACAAATTCATAGCTCCTGGCCACAAGGTAATTAGTTTTGTGGATAAATCCATTATAACTGCTCTTTTTATGTTAATTTCATGCAATGACTGTGACTACATTGTAAATTTTTTCTTGTCTTTTCTTACCAAGGACAGATTAGAACATATGCTAAAAACGAACTTTTCAATGTAAGTAGATACTTTATTTCTTCTGAACTTTACTCATTTTATCATTGTTTTTATTACATTGAATTATAATTTTTTGTTTGTAAATCTGCTTAGCATATCTCCAGATTTGAACAAAACCTATGTCCTGATTATAATTCTTATATCTGGCTCATAATTGATTTCCTGTATCATCACTAAATTAATTGCTAAATCACAGCAGAATAAATGAACTTAGCATATAGCATATTTAGTATAATTTATGAACTATGTTACTGCAATTCAAACTTATACTGTTACACCTCCATATCCCCCAAGGAATGGTTCCAGGAACCCCTCCCCCAGTAGGTACTAAAATCTGTGGCTGCTAAAGTTCTTTACATAAAACAATGTACTATATTTGCATGTAACCTAAGAAACCCTTTCGTGAACTTTTAATCACAAGATTACTTAAATACTACTACAAAGAAGAAGGCTGGTTGCAGCAGTTCTAGCAGGTGGCAGGCATGATTAGATTCCCAGGAGGCTCACATCGCTGTAATGATAATACATGCACATTGTTGGGGGGAACCTGTCACCTCAGACCTGAAATAGTAGGCAGTGGTCACGTAAAACTGGACAGGTGCTTTGTGGCTGAAGTGTGTAATCCTTGTGTTGTTTGACAGGAAGAGAGAGACACGGACTCACTTTAGACTGGTCAAGTCAGGATGCATGTTAAAAACATTCAGAGTGGGCACGAAAAACATAATAGGACAGTGGCAATGTGTTCACAGGGGTGATCGAATTGATGTCATCCAAGTAAGAGAGGTGGGAGCTGGCGTGGTGGTGCGCACCACAGACTTCCCATCATCCTTCAGCTGCCTCGGACTCTTGGAGGCACTGGCCGGAATTCCTGAAAACACAGGCATACCTGAGTCCACCTAGGAGTAGTCCTTTTAAAAAGTAAGGAAAACAAATAAAAAGCAGAGATGGCAAAATAAAGTGTTGTCCTTTGTGTAGACTCTAGTAATTATTAGTGTGTGTAGCAATTTCATGTATGTAGAAAAATACCACGTGACCTGTGTCCTTTTGAATACAGATATCAGTGTATCGTTCAATACATGCTAAAATAGTTTCATATGGAAATATATTAAGGGACCTGTATAGTAATTTAATTTAATATTTACAAAGCAGAAATAGAGACAGAACTACCACCTCTTCAAAACAAATCACAAGCTGGGCCATGGAGATAGCTCAGTGGTGTAAGCACCTGCCTAGGCAAGTGCAAGGACCTGGATTTGATCCCCCATGCATGCTGAGCCAGCCACTGAGACCCGGTGTGGTGGTGCACACCTGTAATCCAAGCACTGGGGAGGCTGAGACAGGAGGATCACTGCAAGTCCAAGCTGTATAGTGAGACCATGTACCAAATACTTTGAAAAAAAAAAAAAATTAAAAAAAAAACCCCACCACAAACCATACTGAACTGAACACAGACTTTTTCACTAAGCTATGTCCCCAACCCTTAAAAAAAAAATTTTTTTTTATTATTTTACTTCTTGAACACAGTCTCCTTAAGTTGCTAAGTGATAGTAGGAGTAGTAATTTAATTATTTACCTTTTTGACGTAGAGTTTTGCTATGTAGTTCAGGCTGGCCTTGAACTCATTATGAAGCCCAGGCTGGCCTCAAACTCATGGTAGTCTTTCTGCCTCAGCCTCCCAAGGGCTGGGTTTACAGGCATGTGCCACCATACCTGGCCTATAACAATAATTTTAAAATTACACTAGAAGCATCTGAAATACCTATCAATAAATAGCTGGGTAAACTAAGTATGTATGTTACATCCACAAAATGGAGTATTATGAAATTCAAAAAAAAAAAATTTTTGCAGGCTGATAGGTCCGCAAGGTATATTGTTGAGTAAAATAAGGTATAAGAGTATTATGCCACATATGTGCTGTTATTGACATTCACTACAAAGAGATTATTAGTATTATACATGTTGTATGTATTTTTTTTTCCTCTGGAAGGATACACAGGCAACCAATAAGAGTGAATTATGAGAGGAAAGGAACATGGTGGCTGTGGGACAGAGAAGGAAGGAAGGGACAAAATTAGTGTCTGAAAATTCCTTGTAATAGCATTAAATAGAAACATGCAGAGTCATTCGTTTTCTGGGATGAGGTCCGGCTCTGCTGCCCACGCTGGTCTGCGCTGAAGGGAGTCCCGTCAGCCTCCTCAGTTGTTGGCACCTACGCTCAGGCCCCCACGCCTGGGCTTGCCCGGCCTCTGATGCATAGTGTGCAGCGTCTAGTCAGTATGGATGTTTGTTGGATGAGTGACACGCCTAGGAAATGCTGTTGCTCTTTTACCCTTAGTATTTTACGCCTTTTTTACACAGCATTGGTATAACAGGGATTCAGAGGAAATGTACATTTGCTAACGTGACCTAGCTCCTTTGTGTGCTTTATAGGTCCGTCAGGTGTGCGTTATTGAACTGCCACCTCTTCATGCACGTCAGCCCTCCATAGGCTTAGATCGCTTTGATTCCTCAGTGCTCAGTGCTCACTTAGGACCTTGCAGGCCACGTGGGATGAGCTCTCTGTAGTCTTAAGATGACCCAGTGAAAGGCTGACCCCTTGTGTTAAACCTTTCTCTGCTTTTCCCTTGTCTTCCTGCAGCATTTCTTACACGGAAGCCATAGAGATCCTCAAGAAAGCATCCCACAACTTCACCTTCACCCCAGAGGTAGTGTGCTGCCTTTGTTGTGTGTGTGAAATGTTTCCCTCTTGTCCTGTCTTCTGATCTAACTTTATTAAAAATCCTTCAAAATAATCTTACTCCTCTTGTTAGATGTGTGTGGTATTTTCTCATCTCTACATGGCCTTTGATGTTTGCTGGATCTTGTTGAACTACTTAGGATGAAAAATAATTTTGAAATGGGATTGTGTCACTTGAAATAGCAGTGACTAAAAGGCTATAAATGAGTCCCTTGAGTTTAGGATATGAAAATGATAAAAGAGGGTGATAATCATAGAATATTATTTCAGGAATCAACTACTTTACTGTCTCCCAAAGTTTATTCTGAGTGTTATTAAAAGGTGACAGACTCACATGCCCCACCGGCCCCGCCCCCCCAACACAGATGGCCATGAGACTGGGCGTGGTGGCAAATATCTGTAATCTCAGCGCTGGGGAGGCTGAAAACAGGAAGATCACGACAAGTCCAAGCTATGTAGCAAGACCCTCTACCAAATACATTAAATAAATAATAAAAATTGACAGACAAAAGTGCTATATGATTAAAGAAGCTTAGGCAATGTGTTTTTTTCTGTTACATTTTATAGAGGCTTTAATTTTGAGCCACTCAATATGGCCCTTTTTGAAGAATTGTATTTTTAAATACTTGCTAATAAAGATTATATTCAAGGTGGATGGCATGATAATCTGATGTCTGTCTACACTGTAGTGAGGGTCACAAGCCAAGTAGTGGACATGTCTGTCACCACCCATGCGACATAGTAGAGCCCCAGAAGCGTTCATCTTAAAACCAAAAGTCTGAGCCCTTTGCTCAACACCTTGTTGCCCCAGTCCCAGCTCCTGACGCCCCTTCTGCTGATCCTGTGTGAGAACTCCTTTACTCCTTTATTGCATTGGCAAGAGAGTAGATCCAGACAGGCCTCCTGTTGGATGCTGGTCTCCTCATTTCTGCTTCCATCCTCTTCTCCTGCTACGGCAACCTCCCCTGCTGTCACTCAGTGCTGCTGGTGTGCTCCTGTGGTGCAGGCTTGGTACCTCTGTGACCAAGCTATAGCCAAGGACGCCGGCGTTCACAACGACCCACACAGGAGCCAGGCCTGAGAACAGAGATCATACTGATTTAATCATATAACCTCTTTTGTCTGTCACCTCTCAGTGTCACTCAGAAGGTTGCATTGAACTCGTTGATTTCTAGAGTAATTACCAAGTAGCTCAATTGCCCGGGTGAGGCTCAAACTTGAGATTCTTTGGTCTCAAAATTTAAAAATCAGTAAAAAGGGCTGGGGACATAGTTCAGTGCAAACGCCTTGTATCCCATCCCAATGCCACAAAATAAATGAGTAGATACATGCATACTCACTAGAGCATGTCGTGCGTGAGTTGAGTTACTATTGAACAATTCACCAAGAGAAGCCAAAGACAGACTCAATATTAGGAATATTATCTTCCCTCACTTAATTTCCTGAGATTTAGGATCAGTTACTGTGGGAGAAGCTCCGGGCAATATTAATAAAAACTGGGCGTTCTGAAGTGAACTGTATCCCTTTGGAAAGTACGCTTTGTCTTCCTGTGAGCTACGCGTCAGCAGCTGAGTGCTGCTCCCTGAGGAGCAGGACGTGCATCTGTCCACCAGTTGGCTGCACGACCTCCCCTCGGTTTGGTCAGCTGGGGAACCTGGCAGAGAACCGTGCCCATCACCAAGCCCCAGGGAGAGGAAACCCTTGGAAGTCAGGGGTTCCTCTGGGCGTGCTCATTGTGTGTGTGGCACTGTCTTCCCTGGTGTGATGAATTTGCTCTCCTTACAGTGGGGCCTTGATCTACAAACCGAACACGAGAAGTACCTGGTGAAGCACTGTGGCGACGCCCCGGTCTTTGTCACTGACTACCCACTAGCACTCAAGCCCTTCTATATGCGGGACAATGAAGACGGGCCTCCACACACAGTAAGGAGACCCTGATGCGCCGGGCTGGCCATCTGTGCATGGGCTGTACCCTGGGCGTCACTGCCTGTAGCCTTTGGCCTGCTCCTGTGTGTGGTGTCCATTGCTCTCTTTGACTCACACAGTGAGCATGCTTTTCAGGGGCTCTGCTAACAAGCGCTCCCACAGGACACCAGCCTTCTCTGGATGCTGCTGCTCACTGCCGTCGCAAGGCATCCTCCCTAGCCTAGCAGGTACAGAGGCACAGGGGATTGGTTTGGCTTTTGTTCAAACCATTGAAAGGAAGCAGCCCGGAGCTCCACATAGGCCTGCCAAGCTCAGAATGAACTAGGAGATTCCAGGGCAAAGCGCTGGGCAGCTCGTGCTGCGGCCAGCCATCTGTTGGGCAGCAAAGGGCAGTTTAGATGTGCGGGGAAATAGGTGGGAGTGGCAGTGAGGGGCCGGAGAGTTGGGGTGCGGCAGGACCAGCTCCACCGGCACAGGCCCGGCTGCTCATCTCCATCTCCCTGTCCGTCTTTCTCCGACCTCTTTAGCCTTTCTCGTCCTCTCTTACCCTCGAATGTAGCTGCTTTTTGTTGTGGCTTCCTCTTTCCCTTTTTCTCCTAGTCTTTTTCAGTTCTCTACACAGCCCTAATATAAGAATCTATTCTTTTAATACCTTTATATTTCCTATCACTTACAAATCTGTGACACTTATTGATCTTTAAGTATGCACCCACACTCAGCTTGGGTTTGTGATGTTTCTCACTTGCGTCCGGGTAAATACAGAGAAAGTGTCTGAGTCTGCGAGTAACGAAGGCTGTCAATTGAGGTGTACAAATGTTTGGACACATTTCCTCTTTCTCTTAAAGTATTAATAAAATAGTATTAGCCCCCATAGCTACAAGTATCACATGCTTCCTACCATCTCATCTTAGAATTCTGAAATAATTTTGCAAAAAGCCTTATTTTTCTCACTTTATAAATGAAAAGCTGGAGTTCAGATAGAGTACTTGCCAGTCAGCGCTGAGTACCACAAGCACACTCCCCTGACCCCTGACCCTGCCACACCCCACTCAGTGCACCTGGGAGCCCTTTGCAGCCCTTCTCTTCTGGGCCCGCAGAAGTTCTTTCTTGGTCTCTTTCTCTGAAGAGGTTTCTGAGGTGCTGGCCACTAGGAGCCTTCCTTTGCTGGACTTGGACAGCACCGGTCTTGTTTTCACTCCCTGGTGTGTATCCTTGATGCCTACCACAGGGCCTGGCATGTCCCGGGCACCTAGTGTCTGTGTGGGGGGTGGACAGGTGATTGGATGGGCAGGTGGGTGGAGGGATGGGGAGAGCCCAACACAGGCTTAAATATCTAACAGATACATAGTAGCAACTTGATTTGCTGAAGTTACTGATAGATGCTAAGAAGAGCTTTATTCTAAATTTTCTGAATAATGGTAATGTAAGAAGAAAATCTAGTGGCCCTAGAATCAGGTACTCTTGGGTTCAAGCCCAAGGTCTATATATTACAAGCTTTGTGATCTTAGCTAAACCACCTGATCTCTTTGAATCTTAGTTTCTTGGTCTGTAAAAATGAAATCATAACATTCCTGAGGATAAACTTAGGCAATGTAAGAAAAGTTCGTAGCAGAGTGTTTGTGGTAATAATAGTATGAGGCTACCTGTTGTTCTCTAAATTGTAACAAAATCCTTACTGTGTTAATGTTGCAGTGTGTGTGTGTGTGTGTGTGTGTGTGTGATCACACTGTAACATGCACTAATGCAAGACTCCTCGAGCGGCATCTCCTCTCCAGCAAGTGCGCACGCTCACTCCCACCTCTGGCAGTACTAGGAGGCCTTCAGTACAGCTCAGCCTCCTTGGCGCATGGTCTCAAACCATGAAAACGGTATAGTGGGACGTTAGTGTAACTCCAAACCTCATACGCTGATTCATACGGCATATGTACTAGCACATGCCCACGTGCTAAATAGAGACCATAGCATGTAACATCCCATGATGCCATTATTCAGATAGTCAGCTACTGTGTTCACCATTAAGTTGTATCAACAACCTAGATTTCTTTTTAGTATGCCTGTATAAGCATCTGCTTCTATTCCATTATGTTTTTCAGTACTGACTGCACAGACTTTGGGCAGATGACTAACTTCTGTATTTATGCAGTAAGATTCTAATAATATTGTGGCTTCCCACTTTGCAGAGTTTCTGCAAGGTGTACAGTGCAGTCTTTAAAAATAAGACAGGTGTGTTTCACAGCTGCTTTCTCTAGGGAATCAAAAGAGAAGGGTAGGAAAATATTTTACTGGCACTTAGAACTCTGGGCCAGATGTGATAAATAATAAAATGGTATGTTTCCACAGTTAAAAGATTTTCTTTCTTAGGGCCAGCCAGATAGCTCAGCAGACAAAAACGCTTGCTTAGGCTGGCACAAGGACAAGGGTTCAGTCCCTGGTGTGCCGTGCCGGCCCCGCCCCCAGGGCACCCTGAGATAGACTGAGACTGGATGTAGTAGCAGGTGCCTGTAATCCCAGTGCTTGGGAGGCTGAGAACATGAGGATCACTATAATTCCTATCTGTAGTGAGATCCTGTAGACCCTATACTAAAAATACCAAAAAAAAAAGATTTTCTTTTCCCCCTCTACCTCCTAAAAAAATGAAGTTGAATATTATGGTGTAATATATTGAGATCTACTACTTTCCGGTTTGAAACACACCTATCTTACTAGTTAGCTCCACAATCATAGGCCACTTTCTTTGATCTTGAAGCCTCAGTTTCTCCCTCTGTAGTAAGAGAAAGGTGGGTTAGATGATCTCTGAGCTCTAAAGTTCTCTGATTCATGGAGCCTAAGTTTTCTTCATTGGCATATGTAACTTGTAAACGGGGCCACATCCTGGGCCAGTAAAATTCATCTAGACAAACATGTAACTATGCAGTATTCCCTAAGTCTAGGTCCCTGAGCCTCCCAGAGTTAAATGGCCGATATTCAACAAGGAGTGTCACAGAGAAGTCATGTGTGGCTGGTAGTCCATGATGAAGTAGATCAGGTCACGGTTGTACCTTCATTACTTAGCAAATCAGAAAGGTTTAAGTATTTTGTAGGCAGCTAGCTGTCAAACCAGCCTGGACAGGGGACCTTCAGTCCAGGCGGTCGAAGGCCATTTCCCTGGGCTGTGGCTCTTTAACCGACATACTCAGTTAACTTGAGCCTCAAACCAGCAAAAAAAATAGTGGTCAGAATCACCAATTTTAGGGCTGGCCAAATAGCTCAGTGGATTAAAGCACCTGCTTAGACAGACACAGCGGCTGGGGTTCCATCACCAGTGTGCCCTGCTGGCCCTGCCCACAGGGCGCACTGAGATGACAACTAAGACCGGGCGTGGTGGTGCGCACCTGTAATCCCAGCTCTTGGGAGGCTGAAAACTGGAAAATCACTGTGAGTCCGATCTACGTAGTGAGACCCTGTAGACCCTGTACTAAAATACAAAAAAAAAAAGTCACCAATTTTCCTCATATCTAGGACCAAATTCTACTGGGAATTCATGTCAGAGTTAAACATATGCACTTGGTCATTGTACATTGCTCCTGGCTCCTCCTCAGAAAATGTTTTATAGAGGGAGACAGAGATGTGTGGAGGACATTTCTAAGCTTCTGTTGGTGGTCTGTTTCTCACCATTTCGGTCTTCTCACTTCCTTAACCAGACAGCTTGTTTATTTAAAATGATTAAGATAAAAGTAAACAGAGATGCCTTCTAAGGCTCCTGGTAAAGCAAGAACGTAGAGGAAGCTACAATATTATAAAGAATACAAAGAAAAAAAATTGAAGTTGAGAGATTTTTATTTTTTATTTATTTTGTCCCATCTTATCTAAAGAAACTGCAGGATTGGAGAGGAAATGTGCTTAGGGTTGCAAGCAGCATAAAATGGCAAGGAAGATTGAAAAGTGGATTAAACTCTTGAGATGTGGTGGCGTAGACCTGTACTCCAGCTATTCCAGAGGCTTAGGCAGGAAGATGCCAGTTCCAGGCCAGCCTGGGTAACTTGCAAAACCTTGTCTGAGGGCTGGTGAGATGGCTCAGTGGTCTAAAGCACCTACTTAGAACAAGCTTAGCAAAGCACAGGGACCGCGGTTCAATCCCCCAGCACCACATGCCAGCCAGCCGCGCCCCCTGGTGGGCTGAGCTGGCCACACACACACATAAATAAATAAAAATATATTTTAAAAAAACCTTGTCTGAAAAAAAAAATTGTAAAAAGGGCCTGGTGAGGGGGCCGGGGAGATGGCTCAGTAGGATAAGCGCTTGACTGGCAAACGCAAGGATCTGAGTTCAATCCCCGGTTCCACAAAAAAAAAAAGGGCCTGGTGGGATGTGGCTTGGTGCGCCCTCATGCAGCCTCCAGGACTGCAGGAAGTGGAGGGTTCTGAACTGGCGTCTACATTAAGAGGCACAGCGGGCGCCTATGGGACTTGTGATCCTTCTCTTAGCGAGGAGGCTCCTGCTCCTTGGCACAGCAGCGACTGCGCATGTGCTGGTCACATAGGCAGTTGTAGCCAAGGAATACCATGTAGTTGGTGGCTTTGCTAGAGCCCACCTGATGTTGCAGGAACAAAATGTGTGGGGTGTCAGGGAAAAATAAAAAGCCATGAAACTTCAGTTTTGCACCTGTATCTACAACTTCATCTTTCCTGACCTTGGTATTCTCAGAGAATCAGTCTCACTGGCTGGCAAGGAAATTAAAACCACAGAAATACTCCAATACATATAAATTAGAATGCTAAAATGAGAAACCTGTGATTGCAACAGTTGGTAACAGCATGAGGAATGAATGAAATTTTTATTTGATACTGGTAGAAGTTTGTAGGCAGAATCACTTCGGAAGTTGTACAGCGGGATCCACATTTGCCAGTTTTACATGGTTACAAAGAAATACCAGAGGCAGCTAGCTTGCAAAAAGAAAATGCTTGTGCAGCTCACAGTTCTGGGGGTTCAGATGCAAAGACTGGGAGGGGTGCTGGTTTGGCCTCTGGATGGGCAGGACATAGACACATTGGGGGGGAGCGTGGGGTCACATCTAACCCAGGAGCACAGAAGAGCAGGACGGGGCCGGGCTTGCCCCTTCCTTGACAGCTGTCTCATGGAAACCACCAGGAGAGTCCACTGACAGTACTCTGTGCCCTGGTGACCTAAGGATGCCCTGCCAGGCCCCATCTCCCAAAGGTCCTCCCTTTCCAGCAGAGCTGCGAACCAAGCTTCCAGTCATAGTGTACCTTAGGGGATACAAACGCTGTTCAGTCGGAGTGCTGTTAAGCTGAATATTTGCATATTCTACAATCCAGTGCTTCTATCAAAATGTATAGCTCCCAGCAAAATGTTTTCTCTTTTCAAATGTATGTGCCCCCCAATATTTATAGGAGCGTTCAGAGCAACACTGTTTCTAATAGCCCAGAAGTGTGGGGGTGGGGTGCCATCAGCTGCATAAAGAGTAGCTGAGAGTACAGACTCAGCCAGGACATACCTAATGAATTTCCCTGCGGCTGGGGTGATGAGCTGCCCTTAGTCACAGTGACCAGAGCCTCCCACCAACAGATGCAGTGACGAAAGCAGTAGCTATTTAAAACAAAGTATCTGTGCGTGTCCTCACGTGATACAGTTCAAGAGCTGAGTGAAACAAAGCTACAGAAAAGTGTTTACTGTGACACTGTGTATTGAAAGTTAAAGAAAGGCGCCTTCGCTCTGTAACACTGGTCAAAAAAGAGGTTATTTCAGTAGGAGTAGTATGCAACAAAAGGCATGAGAAGAACTATTTCAATAAACCTTGTTCTGTTTCTTGATCTGCGCAGTGATTTTTTTTTCCCCATACTTGGAATCAAACTCACGACCTCATGCTTGCCAGGCACACGCTTGTGCCTCTGTGCTACATCCCTCATCCTACGTGATAATTTGTGGCATATTCATTTTTTTAAAGCTAATAGAACTATGTACTTGTTTGTATACTTTCTGTACATGCTGTACTTTAATAAAGCTTATTTTAAAAGGGAATGTTTTTTAATCAACACAGACATGTGGAGGTCATATAAGCTAATGTTTATAAAATAACTGTGCAAATTAAAAATTAAAAAATATTAGAGAGCTGGGCACCCTAGTGCATGCCTGTAATCCCAGCATTCAGGAAACAGGATGGAGTATCACCCAAGGCAGCCTGGCCTCCACATAGTGAGTTCAAGGACAGCCTGAACTGTGTAGTGAGACCCTATCTCAGACTTGCTCCCCCCACAGTATGCGTGTATGTGAAAGAGGTGGAGAACGATTCATGGAAAGATGACTAGGCAGGGAGGAACCGGTCATGCAGACACTGGATGCCAGAGACAGCACGCAGTGCGCATCTTCGTAGAAGACCCTGGTCATCTGGTGAGGCAAGATGAGATCAGAGACAGTGGGTCTAACAACAAACATGGGGAATAAGAGAATTAAATCTAGAAAAATATTCCCAAGCAGTCATCGGTGAAATAAACCAGGATAGCATAGTGGGGAGGGGTCCCCAGTGATTCCCAGAGCCGGCCATTCATTGTAAGAGTGGTGCTGTTTCCATGTTTTTCCCGCTCTGGGGAGAGCTCATACCTGACTATTTGTGTAGCCCCCTGCTGACGTTTCTGCTCACTTGCTGTCCAAAGCAAGGGGGTGGGGTGCCCTCAGCAGCAGCGTAAGTGCTCAGGGATAGCGTATTTTTATAACGGGGCTACAGCTTTGGGGAGGCAGGCAGAGGCACAAGGGGGCAAGGAAGTGGGGGAGACGGAGGGAGGGAGAGCAGCCGTTGTGAAACAAGGTGGACGTTCCGTTCCTTTGAAACCACGATTCCTGTGCCAGCTAGTGTAACACCGTTGCCTGTCGTGGCTACAGAGTAGCGAGTTGGCTCATCCTCCTTCTCTGAGGCCAACGCTGTCACCTGTAGCCCTTCTGCATGTTCTCGTGTCTCAAGCGGGAGGTCTCTTATCTGTGTAGGTGTTTATTTAGGAGCAAAATACCGTCTGTCAGCAGCAGCTAGAGCAAACGCGCACAGACGCGAGGGCCACACTCATGGCTTACAGAACGTTCTTCTTTTGGTAGTGATAGGTCATCTTCCTCCATTGTAAGTAGCAGCCTGTGAGAATGTGAGTAAGGAGGCATCCAATTTGTGGTTTTCATCAATATTTTAAAATGTTGAGTTAGGTGGGAAGAGTAGGAACAGAAAAGAGCTGACACTCTTTTTCCTCCCTTTGAACTTAGCATAGCAAAGGTTATCTATCAAAGGCCTTATTCCTATCTAGCCTTTTTTTTTTTTTTTTTTTTAACTCAGGATCTGGGTTTTATTTTCAGTAAATTGATTGGAATCAAAGAGTCAGAATCAGAAAGAAGTATTATAAATAGAAGCCAGGGTTTGTTCCACAGAGTGCCAACATGCACTATTTCTAGACAGCACGTTGCTGCAGCTGTGTGACTTAAGCAAAGTCAGAACTCTACCTGGTGGAGGAAAGTGCTCCGGAAGTGGTCCGGGCCTAGATCTACCTACCCAAGAGAAGCAGGCTTTATTTAGGGTTAGGGAAGTCCAGGAATGAAACATTCTCTGTGGCCTCGCTGTGACCTGTGCTGGCACTTGGAAGCACAGCACAACTGGCCTTTCCACTTATTCATGCCTTACAAATAGGAGAGAATTTTTAGTTGCAAAGTGCGCAGATTTGCTTGTCGTTAACATAGCATTTCACTACTCAGGTGGGGAATTATCTCATGAAAGATTGCACTCTCTTGCCCGTTTTCATAGTTTGTTATTCCCACTAACCACCAGACCTGCAGCTATGCTAAGCATGTTTTCTGGCCCTACCATCTCTTTCAACCTCATGTTTTCCCATAAAATAAAAGTGTATATTAATATTGAAGGACGTTGAAAACAACGCAAGGTCATGCTGATTTTGGGCTGTGACTTAATGAAAGATTCTAAGAAGCCTAATATAGGAAGGTGAATTGCTTTGGGACTCCTGTGCCATTAGTTATCACGTATGTCACTCAGAAATAATCATAGATAAAAGCCAGGTATGGTAGGCATGCACCTGTGATCCCAGCACGGAGGAAGCCAAGGCAGGAGTGTCACTGCAAGTTTGAGGCCAGCTTGGCCTCCACAGTGAGCCAGCCTGAACTAGATAGCAAGGCCCTGTCTTAAAAAAAAAAAAAACAAAAAAAAAAAAAACATAGTTATAAAGAAACCTTAAAAACCTATATAAGCAAGTGTGCTTTTGGTCATCCAGGTAAAAGATACAGTGTTTCCCAAAGGGAAGTGCAGAGACTTGCAGCTTGCTCCCCAGAGGCAAGGGTGACATGCTGTGACTAGCTTACAATACACCCTCAGTCCAGCCGTTCGGAAGCTGATCCTGCAACAGCTGCAGGAGCGGGAAGGGTCCTGACGGTGGCTTGGTTCTAGAGTCACCTTCGCAGATAGCTGTCTGGGACTCCAGGCACCGGACTGCCCGGAAGGTCCATTAGTGTCACAGTACTGATGCTGTGAGAGTGCCTGTGATCTTCGTGATTGTTCCTGGTGCCTTCTCTGCCTTTCTGGCCCCTGGTACTTTGTATCATGGGTTACGTTAGCATGATGAAACCAGTGCTCTGCTGTGACTTCATGCACTGTATCTGTGAGCCTTCCCCACTTGCCCTAATGGAGATTCATTCTTCCTGTCTACACTGCCTGCTCAGTCTCGGGGTCATATAAAGCACAGACCCCCAGCCTGTGAGGCTTTGATCACCAGCCAATGGTTTCAGCAACTTGCTGGGTCCCTCATGTGTGTCCTGTCGGCCTCCCCACGTGCAAACACGCACGTGACCATGGCTTGCTTGGTACTTCCTCAGGGTATTTGTCTGATCCTCTCCATATTTTGCATTTTGTGCATATTATATAATGCATTGTGTTATATCTGTATTGCCTGTTATCTCCATAGAGACGTTAGAGAAATAGCTGATAACATTCTCTGCTACCTAGCCCAGTGGGTCGCAGGGGAAACACAAAGGAGAAGAATCCTACTTGGGCCAGGCGTGGCAGTGCATGTCTGTGATCCTGCCTTTCTGGAAGCCTGAGGCACGGGATCCACAGGAGCCCAGCCTGGACAATTTAGCAACTTAGCAAAATATTAAAAAAAAAAAAAAAAAAAAAAGTCCCCCAAAATGAAAGAAACTAAAAAGTATAGAAATTGGAGAGGATTGTTCCAGAGATCTTCAGAAAATTTTACTTTTTCATATCAGAATGAAGTGCAGCTTTGTATAAACTTAGGTTTTTGTTTGTAGTTGAGGAGAGTATTATATATAATTCTCAGAAAGTGGGAAACTAGATTGGAGGATATAGTTATAAAGAGCAGCGAGTGTTAGAATTTGGTTTTGTTGAAAGGAAACTAAACCTAAGGAAAGTAGAAAAAAGAATTTATATCAGCAGAAGAGATAAAATCAAGGGCTTTGTTGAGTTTTCTTCAGAGGTAAATCTGTACTAGCTGAAAAAGAAATAGTACTGTTTGGTCACGGAATGTTTATGAGACACTGTAAAAGAATCCCCTACCCTAAATGTAAGATGTATTAAAAGGGGGAACAATTTTGCTGATGTCAACTATGATTCTCAGTCAGGGATTACACTGCCCTCCTCTCTGTAGCCTCACAAGACAAGAGCCAAGGCTGGAATCCCTTCACACAGTCACAGTTGAAATCACGCAACTCGCATCTGGTGGGTAGGGACAGGTTGTGCTGCCAGGTCCCCCCGTGGGCTGTGGACGTCGCCTTGGGGCAGAACACATGCTTGGCACAGTCACTACCACCAAGAAGAAATAAGTAGATAGAGAGAGCTTGCCCGAAATGCCACACAGGCCTCACAGCACAGACGCTCGGGCCACAGCTGCTGGCAGAGCTGCTAGCAAAGCTGAGCCAGAGAGACCCTGCTGCCAGCTTCTGGGATTGTCTGTAACTGCAGCATAACCCAGCCTGCCTGCCTGACATAGCAATTTAATTTTAATTTTACCTTAATTTTATAATAGCCAGTGCAGAAATAGTTGAGCATAACTAATTAGGTATCCTAGTAGTTAGGAAGCTAGAATTGGAAGAAATTGTCCATATATATATCGGGGATAAGATTTTGACAATGTTGCTCAAAAGTGTCTAGTTGCACTATGGTTGCAGATATTTAAAATGTATGAAAATCAGATAGGAAGATCTCAAACGAATTGGTAAACTCAAACACTAAAGTAGAGGAGGTTTGTGTTCTAAAGATAACAATCTTTTACACTCTTCTAGAAATAAGATTTTTTAAAAAACGAGATCCAAAATTGACATAATTTAGGCCAGCAGACAATGCTGAGGTCCCAGCAGGCTTTTGGCTTGGTTGTGCTTGCAGCAAGACCAAGCAGATGAATTTCATACCTGCTGCTCACAGACGACACAGACAAGGCAGGGCGGCTCTGTCGGCACTGCCCACCAGCACCTGCCTCTGCCCCTTCTGAGCATGGACCGCCCAGCATCTTTGAGGGAGTGGACCTTTTCAGCCCCAGCTTCCAAGCTTTGCATCTTCTTTACAGCATCAGAAGCAGTAATGGCCTGTGCTTGCTGCGTGGAATGACCCCTACTTAAACCTTGGGAATGATTGTACCTGCCCCTTGATACAGCTGAACAAAGCTGTGGTGCTTTTTGTAGGGTACTGGTTCCCAAATCTTAAATATTGTCAGTCAGAAGCCCCCTTGGCTAATTATCCTCTTCTAAATCTAATTATCAAAAAATAAATAAAATCTAATTATCTTTAATTCTAAATTTATAACTCTGAAGCTGGGCATGGTGGTGCATGCCTATAATCCCCCAGCACAGGGGAGGCTGAGGCAGGAGGACCACTGTGAGCTCAAAGCTGGCCTGGGCTACATACTGAGACTCTGTCTCAAAAGCACAAAATGCAACAAAATGCCAGTCTTTCTCTGACCATAGATAAAAACTCCATCTGGATGGATGAGAATTCCTTCATGCTATTCTGTCTTGTCTACTTATCCAAAGTATTGGATTTCATTAGCTGTGACCACATCAGAGTTACCAAATCACATTGTAGATAATCTAGACACTCAGTGTAGGTACCCCAGCTTCATACAAGAGTTCCTGCCAAGCACTGTGGTGTGACAGTGTCTTTCTGTACAATCACCCTTTGTCCTCCCTGCTTTATTGAGACGCGAGAGACTTAGTAGAAGTATAAAACCACTGTAAAGCTCCGTTGTCACTTTAATTCAGTGTGGCCATGAGAATCTTACCTGATACATTTTTATGTTAATGAGGTGGGACATACAGTATTTAGAGTACATTCTTGAATTTTTTATCAATCTCAACTATTTATAAAGTGTATTTCAGTGAGAAATTCTGAAATCAATACTAGGGTGATAGATTAATGGTAAAGTGAGAATTTAAGAGTTTATATATAATGTGACATTTACAGATTAAAATGTATTCTATAGATTCTTAATTTTTTGTTTGTTGCACTGAATTAGTTTTACATTGTCAGAATACTGGGCTTAATAAAAGGATCCCCCAACCCCTCCCAGCCCCAAGAACTGACAAATCATTTGGCAATGGCAGGGACCAGGGTTTGATCCCTTGTCCCACATGCCCTGCCAGCCCCGTTCCTGGGCTGCACTGAGCCAACGATCTGTCAATCAATTGGTCATTCAAGTCTGGGCGTGGTGGTACACATGTAATCCCGGCGCTGGGGAGGCTGAAAACAGGAGGCTTACTGTGAGTCCGAGCTGCGTACTGAGACCCTGTACCAAAATACATAAATGAAAAAGAAAAAAAAGAACTGGCAAATCACAAAGCACAGAGCGAATCAACATTCTTAAGATACTAAATATTGCTATAATACAAGGGCCATTTTACTCTCTTAGAAAGCTTTTGATATCTCCTGACAGAAGTGTGATGCCTCTTTATTACAGACAACTAAGATATAAACAGGAGAAAAGCAAACCTTGCAAAGTCGCACACCCACCGCAGCGGCTACCCAGTGAGCCTCGCCTCGCGCGGCCTCACTCAGGCCTGAGCCCCGCCCAGCAGACTCCTGCTGATGCAACTTGCAGGGTTTGTTTTTTGGTTTTTTTTTCTTGTGAGTAATGCTGTCATAAACATCCTGTGCGAATCTTTTTTGTGTATCTGATTGTTTTGTTAGGACCAGTTCCTAGAACTGCTTTGGTAACTGAAAGGATGTTGCACTTCTAAGGCTGTTGAGTGTCTGTTGCCACACTGCTGACCACCACAGGTTATATCAAGTCTGCTGTTCTGTGACCCATATGGTTTGTGTTGTCTTTTTAGCTTTACCAAGATAAAAAACTCCAAAATGCTATTTCATTGTTTTAATTTGTACTTACTTGATAATCAGAAGTTATTGTATGACACAATAAATGACTACAAGCTAAATGCCTCTACTGTAGGGGTTGAGAGCATGACCTGTGGTAGAGCACGTGCTTGCCTTGCACAAGGCCTGGGTTCGAACCTCAGCACCAAAAAATACCTGCTACACACAGCTACCCATCTCATTGCCACTTTTTTTCCCCCTGAAACAGGGTCTTGCCACACAACTCAGACTTGTAGTGATTATCCTGCCTCAGCCTCCCCAATGCTGGGTTTATAGATGTGTGTCACCATGCCCAGTTCTGGGGCTGACATGACATGCAGTACTGAAGATCGAACTTGGGACCTTGCGCTTGCCAGGCAGGCACTTATGCTGCAGAGCTATCGCTCCAGCCCCTTGTTGCCACATTATTTATGATGAAAAAACAAAATGTACACATGAGACTGTTCAACAAAAAGAAAATTGTACTTCTAAACAACCAACGAAGCAACTGATGTAGGAAAGAATATTAGATATTTGATATTTAAACAGCATACATAAACAGAGAAGATGAAAAAGATCCTGGTAAGCAGTGAAGAAACAATCGTAAAATTGTTTTTTAAAATGTACATTTGCTTGAGAAACTGTTAGAATCCCTTGAAAGTGTAATGCTATTTATGATTCTTTTTGTTTCCTTTCTAGGTTGCTGCTGTTGATCTTCTGGTACCTGTAGTTGGGGAACTTTTTGGTGGTAGCCTCAGGGAGGAACGGTACCACCACTTAGAGCAGCGACTAGCCAGGTACTCGTCAGACCTAAGGAAAGCACATTTCAGAAACTAGGGCAAAGCACAGGGAGTTAGCACCCACAGAGTAACCCAGAAAAGCCCTCGCTCAGGTCCCACACCAGGCAGATGGGAGCGCCATGCACCTCGAGCTAGGTGTCTCTCACCTAGGTCCTCCTTCCCCTTTTTAGTACATGTTTGCAGTATATAACACGCCATAATTATTTTTACATTCCTTGCCCCTTAAATATCCCATGGTTTTGTCATCAGGTTGGGTCTATCATAGGTCCCTCATGCTGAAATAAAGAAACTAACCGATCCTTTTAAAGTAAGTTTGCAGGTTTACTGACTCCTGCTGTGGAAAAAATTCCCAGGCTGCATCAGTGAGACAGACAGGGCAGGTTTATGACAGAGAGAGATACAGGACACATTCAAAGACTGAAGTGTGGTGCTCTGAGAACTGAGACAGCGAGCTGCCCTTCCTTAAAGGAGAAGCCAGCCCACAACAGGACTTGCCCTCTACTTGTAAATGCCTCTCCCTTCAGAAAGTAGCTTTTTTTTTTTAATGGTTTTATTTATTTATGTGTGTGTACGTGCGCGCGTGTGTGGCCAGCTCAGCCCACCAGGGGGTAGGGCTGGCTGACACGTGGTGCTGGGGGATTGAACCCCAGTCCCTGTGCTTAGCTTAGCTTGTTCTAAGTAGGTGCTTTAGACCACTGAGCCATCTCACCAGCCCCAGAAAGTAGTTTTTAAAACTCATAAAAGGAAGAGGTAGATTTCGCTCTCAAGGCCCGTGTACATTCCTCGGCTGAAGCGGGAAAAGGATAAAGACAGAAAACAAAGCTGGAAATAGCTGTGAAGCTAATGTTTAAGCAAGCAGGTTTCCCTTTTCAGGTTCTCCACGGTGTACAGGTCTGGGTTGAGCTCTGTCGTAACTCTGACTGGCCGTTGGAGACCTTGGAAGTGAATCCATGAACAGCAAGAAGTGCTCTAGAGAAAGGAAGCGGGGTCCCCTGGGCTTGTGCGCCTGCATGTGCGCGGGCTGCCAGCAGCCACGGTGCACAAGGTCGTAAACCTCTGTTCTCCGTGATTTCCACTTCTCCCTGCCAGACTTAAAAACAGTTCCCACGTCTGTAGGTTTAATCCTTCTCTGCAGACCACACCAAGTTCTGTCGTACCTGGCAAGGCCGTAGTTGTCTGAAGGCAGCCTGCTAAGCCAGCCATCTGTACAGCTGCTGTCCTACTGGACAGATGCTTTAGAAGTTTGTGCTTCTCCACAGTGCATCTTATAAATCTGTTGGGTCACTTAGTTTGCAAGCCACAGTCTCGGGGGCTTCTCTGTTGATCTAGATTCCAGAGGAAAGGGGACGGAGAGCTCCGAGAAGACTGCTTCATCAGTTAGGCGCCACCTCTTTACAACTACCATGCGTTGGAAAGTCACGGGGAAGTGGAACTAAGGAAAGGTCAGACTCTTTGGTCGGAAGGAATTTGATCATTCTCTGGAGTTTTTTTCAAAGCACAATAAAAATTACACGTGGCAAGATCCCTCATCTGTTGAAAGATTAATTGGTCTGTTTTCTTTGCTTGCTTCCTTCCTTCAGGAAACCTTTCCTCATGACATTGAACGTTTACCTAATGTCCAGCTCTGTCTTTCCTAATGAAGTAGACACGTGCTTTCCTATCAGGGGTCTGTCTGTGGCTACTAGTCACATCGTGTCTAATTTTATATATTTAAATTTTTCAGTGTCCCTATCCCTTCAGGTACAGTTTGGTCCCAAACACTAAAGTACCGAGATAAATTTTAGTGAGTACTGAGAGCCTAAAAATTGCCACATTTCTTAAATTAGACAAGAACCAACTTGCAGCAGTACTAGGAAGGCACACGCAGGAGTTGTGCTAGTTCTGTGTTGGAGAATGAACGTGGTGTGCTTGCTCTCTGGCCTCCTTTAACCAATAATCAGGTGCTTCCCTGTGCCACCCGACAGTACGTTCACCTCAGCTGTGTCACATCTTTCGGGTTCTGTCTTCATTGTCTTTACCACTTACTTCATGAGCGTGTGGGCGATTGACTGGCTTTACTGTAAAATTGCAGCTTCTCAGCCCCGTTGCCTGTTACTGGAGAGCACAGGCGATGTTGTGTGCTGCCTCATGAAGAGCTCTTTGCGCACAAAGTAGGTATTTTGTGGCTGACAACTTACTGCCATCGCCTGAAGCAATTCTGTTCCTTTCATTTTACAGATCAGGACTGACAGAAGCCTACCAATGGTAAGATTGTGGCTGTTCGCCTCACTTATTTGAGCAACCTGTCTCAATGTTACATAGATGTTCTAACTTCTATTCCAAAGACTGTGGAAGAATGTGAAGGACTGAACAGGAGTCTCCAAGGATTGCCTGCTCTCTTTAAGTCCTTGTAAAATGCTAAAAACAATGATTGCCATTTAATTATCGCTTACTGTGTCAGCTAACTACGCTAACGTCTGCGTGTATCCTATGCCCTGTAACCTCCCTCATACTCTTGAAAGGTAAGTTAGTGCTGCCTCCTTTTTATTACCCCTCTGAGCCTGAGGTCCACATAGATGACCAACCATGTTCTCACAGAATGGGCGGCTGAAAATTGATCTACAAATCAAAAACTTTCTGTCTCAATAATTACACTCTAGTTTCTCTGTGTGTGAAATTAGAAACTTGAATTAAAGGTTAGGGATATAGCTCAGCAGCACGTGTGCATGCCTGGCAAGGGCAAGGTTCTGAGTTTGATTCCCAGTACCAAAGAGACTTCAGTTAGGTGAACTTGAGTTTTCTCAGAACTATATAGATCTGAGCTACTTGGATGTCCGCACTCAGGCATTCGCTTTCCGAAAGTTGCTCTGGATTTTTTTCTGCACACCTTTTCTTCAGTTCTTTCCCAATGCATTCCGTAAAGTCATGGTGTAGTAATATCAGCAGTATCAGGAATCCTGTGCCATCCTCTGGAGGAGAACTAGGCAGATGACACATTTGACTTACTGATGAAAGGGTTCGATTTCACGGTGCTGAAGTCAAGTCCAGGCAATAGCCTCTAAGGCTGGATGTGTACCAGAACGACCTCGCGCCCCCTTAATCTCTCCGGGGGCCTTGATTTCCAGTGCAGTGAAAGGGAACAATGATCCCTGCCTGAGGGGGCAGGAGAATGAGAAGAAATGGGACAGGCTGCAGAGGTGCCCGCGTGGGAGCCAGCACGGGCCAGCCTCCCGCCCCACCTCGCGCTGAGCCCTGCCGCCAGGTAGGAAAGCCTGACCAAGCAGAGGTGCGCATTTTGTTCTTCGGGCTCTTTCTGTCTGAGAGGTGACATTGAGTGTGTATAGAATAGTCTAACTTCATAAAAGGTATAGTAGTAGTTGATACTTACGGCCCTTCTGGTCTTTATTAGTCATTTCAACACTGTCCTTTGCCCAACTAGTTTTTACACTTACAATCTCCAAATATGAGTCATTATTATTTGAATTTATAATTCTTTTTACAAGGCAATCATAGTATAGGTAAGAGAGATCTCAGAAGGCTTGGAGCTGTACCCCAGCTGCGTAGCATGGGCCCAGGATGAGCAAACGCTGGGTTCAGCCCAAGGGCTATTTAAGAAGAAGACAGAAATTTTCAAGTCTGAGGTCTGTGCAAGTCTTCATTCTTTGAGTAGCACCAGATGTCCAAAGCGCTCGCTTCCTATCTCTACATGCCATAGGCAAATAAAATCTGTAACTAGTTGTACAAATTTTGTAGCATCTCTTCTATAGCTGGTTACCCTAGAATTAATTTAACAACAAAGTAGATTTTTCCATCTATCAAACTATTAAACTAAATCCTCTGCTGAATTCCATTTGTAGACATTTGTGTCAGTGTTTTGCCATCTGTGTATGAGAAATTTAGAAACATGTAAAACTATCTTTGGACTTATAGCAGCAAGCTCAAGTGTTGCAGGTGTGTATGACAAGAGGTTTCGTGTGCCTTTCGTCTCATTTTGTCACTAAACCAAAGGATAGCCTGTCCCCATGCCTTGTAAATTAAAGTGAATTCACCTATTAGTTTAATTATTCAAGACTTCCCTTATTCCTCAAAGCTCGTACTGAGTTGAAGTTTTATACTAAATGACCTTTGTCCTATCGAGCCCTCACCTAATTCTAGCCCATCCAGTTACAATTCATTTTTTTATTTTAGAAAAATACATACATACTCTTATGTCTCCAAAATACCGGTACTCCTAGACATTATAACAGGGAAACAGCCTTTGTGTCAGAGGACCCAAGTGGTCAACAACTGCCCAGCTTAATTCTTAGCTCAGAATAGGGTGTTGTTGTGGTGGTTGTTTTTGAAGCGGGGATTGCGCTTGCCAGGCAAATGGTTATTCTGCTGAGCCATCTCCCTGGCCCCTTAGAACTGATTTTGCAAATCAAGAAGCTGTTTTTACGGGCCGGGGAGAGCGCTCAGTAGAATAAGTGTTTGCCTGGCAAGTGCAAGGGCCTGAGTTCAATCCCTGGTTCCACCAAAAAAAAAAAAAAAGCTGTTTTTAAAAAGCTATAAACGGGGCTGGTGAGATGGCTCAGTGGTCTAAAGCACCTACTTAGAACAAGCTTAGCAAAGCACAGGGACCACGGTTCGATCCCCCAGCACCACATGC
>NW_004524625.1:4550529-4572021 GCF_000260255.1 Octodon degus | reverse complement strand
AATAAAAAGCTATAAACTTACCCTGAAGAATGTCTGTACCAAATGACATAATTAAAATGTCTCAAGTTTTCCTTTTCTTCCTAAAATGTTTTTACTCCATACTGGTGTGCTGGAACTTGATTTTTTGTTGTGCCGGTACCATTTCTTAGCAATGTGGTCCTAAAGAGGAACAGCGTGCATACGTGGATGGGCATTGGAGGTCGTGTAGCCCATCAGAAAAATTCTCCAGGCATCCTCTGTGGGCCAGAAGCTGAGAACTGTACACTTATTTCTCTGTAGCACTTAGGAATGTATTTTGGTGCCTTCAAACAGTCACCTTTCATTTAATAAGCCTTTCCTTTGGAACATTTTCTAAAGATAGATAAAATGAAGGCCTGGGCGCCCCCCCCCCCATGTGGTTTACAGTCTATAATCTTTTCCTAATGCACCAGATAAAAGATTACTTCCTCTGTGTGTGATTTGGTGGGAGTGGGAAGCATTGTATTAATAGTCCAAGAAATAGAAGAGAAATATATTTTCAAGAAAACTAGTAAAGCTGTTAAAAAAAACACACACACACACACACAAAAAACCAACCTTCTAAAGCCTCATAGGGGAGAAGGCCTGAATATCGTGGAAAGGGGCGGGGCGGCTGGAGGGTGGGGCTTTATCTGGTAGGAGGAGGCAGACTCTGCCACAAGCTGAGGACAACGGCAGGTGATGTTGGATCATTGTGAAAGGTGATGCACACTGCAGCCTGGACGTGGCGCCTCGGAGGCTGCTTACAGATGATTCTCTGTTTCTGAAAACAGGTACCTGGACCTGCGTCGCTTTGGATCTGTGCCTCATGGAGGTTTCGGGATGGGCTTTGAGCGCTACCTGCAGTGCATCTTGGGAGTCGACAATATCAAAGATGTCATCCCCTTTCCAAGATTCACTCATTCATGTCTTTTATAACTGACAGTTGGTTATATTTAGCGTAGTGCCCTGTGACAGAGGCACTACACATAGATATGACTTTCAAACTGCTGTTGTGAATTTGAGAGATGTGGAATTTTGTATAATTATTCCGCCATAAGATATAATGTATATGAAAAGTAAAAATGATCACAATTTTCTGATAAAACCAAGGGTGTTGTGTGGAAAAGTGGTCTCCCACTGGAAGAGGTGCTTAGTGCAGATAGACTTTCTTTTTTTTTTTTTTTTTTTTTGTATTTTAGGGAAGGATCTACAGGATGTACAGGGTCTCACTACTAGATCGGACTCCTAGTGATTCTCCTGTTTACAGTCTCCCAAGAGCTGGGATTATAGGCACGTACCACCACGCCCAGTGTCAATCGCCCCTTGCCCCAGAGCCAGGACCAGCACGGCAGGCCTGGGATCGAAGCCCTGGCCCTTGCGCCTGCTTGCAGGTGCTTTGATCCGCCGAGCTATTTGGCAGGCCCCTGCAAGTGGACTTTCAGATCCATTACTTTAGTTAGGAAGAAAGGCAGCGACCAAGACTGCAGGCCAGCTCCTTGGGACTGCGGCAGCACCGGATGAGCCTGGAAGGAAGCCTGAACAACAGAGCAACACCTCACCTCAAAAAAGAGAAGGAACTGAACCAGATGGGTGGTCTCAAAGGTCTCTTCAGACCCCAGCACAAGATGAAGCCCTGTATTTCACTTCGTCTTTACTCAGTAGATCACTTCCTTCTGTAACTTTTAAAAATCAATAGCTAAAAATAAAATACTGGTACTTTTTATCTCCTTTGCTACTTAACCTGTGGTAAATGTCCATTTTACTCTCAGTGCTTTATTAAACTTAACAGAAGAAAATATTCCTTTCTAGAGTCTTAGTTAATTAAGTTGCTATTCTGAATTGAAGTCATCTTTCATTAGTCTGGGTGAAAAATAGTGAATGGGAAACCAGTCATGGTGGCACACGTCTGTAATCTCAGGAGGCTGAGGAAGGAGGATTGTGAGCTTGAGACCAGCATGAGCTACAGCATGAGCTCAAGGCCAGCCTGAACGGCCTAGCGAGACCTTGTCTGAAAAAGACAAAAAAACAGGAGGTCTGTCTCAAAATTTAAGTTTTAGAGAATTGGCTGGTGAATAGCCTTTATGTTAGTATCATTGTTTTTTGGTTATTTTATGTCTTTCTTTTTTTAATGTAGACTTCACTGAGTTGATCTTTTGATAATCTGGATAATTTATATAGCTAAAGTTTTAATAAACTTGAAATGAGAAAAAACAGTTAATGAGGTGCAATCATTGTTCCAGTTATTTTATGCTAGATCATTGTAACTTCTCCAATAGTTAATAAAATTTAAAAATAGACCCCTAGGGATAAAGGATATTTGTTGTTTTGTTATCTGCTTGTCTTGCTATGTAGTTCAGGCAGGTTTTGAATTTCCTGAGCGGCCCCAGCTGGCCTGCGACTCAGTGACCCCACAGCCTCCGAGTGTTGAGATTGCAGGTGTGCGCCAACACACCCGGATGAAAAATTGCTTAGAAAATTTTCTTCATCCTTTCTCAGTATAATTTGGAAAAAGACATCTCTAAGCTAAGATGGAAATGGCAGTGTGGCTAAGCCAAAGAATAAGTCTGGAGTCCAAATTGCATGGCTTACTAGAGAGAGATCTGGAGTCCGAGTCAGGTGACAGTTTGGTGTTTTGGACAGTCTTCCTTTTCTCTCTAAGCTCACAGTATTCATATAGTGATTACATGAAGAGTGTGTGTGTGTGTGTGTGTGTGTGTGTGTGTTGTAAACTCATGCTGGGGCCAAGCACAGTGATATGTGCTTCTAATCCCAGCTGCTCAGAAGAGGAGGATCACAAGTTCAAGACCAGCCTGAACGCCTTGAAGAGACCCCATTTGAAAATAAAAACTATATGGGGGCCTGCCCCTTAGCTCAGTCGTTTAAGTGGCTGCTTCAACAAAGCAGTCAGGCTCAGGTTGCTGTGGTTCGATCCCCACAACTCAAGCAGCCAAACCTGCCCTGAAGGCATTCGGAGCAAAAAAAGAAAAAAAAAACTATAAAAAGGACTAGGGATGTAGCTTAGTTGTAGGGTATTTGTCAGTATTCTAGTGAGCATTGCTGCGTACAGTGCCCATTGCCCAAGTCTCCAGGGAAGAGAGGTGCGACTGGCTTGTGATTCCATTGCTTCCTCGGCTGGCTCCAAGGATGGGAGTGCGTGGTAAAAGGCCGTGGTGCAGCAGTGCTGCCCAGTCTGTGGTGGCCAGGAGGCAAAGCAGGCAACAGTGCGGGGAGGAAGGGCTGAAAGGCCGGACAAACACCCCACAGCCATGCCGCCCAGTCCGCCAGGCACCCCTGGAAGTGTTCACCGCAAAACTGGGGGCAGATCCCAAAGCCAGTAAGGTTGAAACTCCATCCTGAACGTCTGACCTAGCATGCATGAGGCCCTGGACTCAAGGCCCACGACCAGAAGGAAGGGGAGAGCTCTTGGGTCATTTCTTCCTGAGTGTGTACGTATTCCTCTTCTCAGCATAATCTAAAATCAAGCAGCTAACAAGAAATGGACTTTAGAACCTTAGGGTGGGAAGACATCGGAGAGATTGCCAAGGCTGGCCTCCATTCCTTGATGCACTTGACTTTCCAGCAGCCCCGTTTGCAGCCTGTGTGGTGGCCCTGGTCTGAGGTGCTGGTGCACGCACGCGGCACATTGCAGATCACCTCTGCCCCTCGCTTCCCTCCCAGTGCCTTATTCCCTACCCTCCCTCTGACACTTTCTCTTCTTTTTTTTCCTATTGCCTTTTATTTTGCTCTTAATTTATACTCAGAGTTTCTCATAACTTGTGTGTCTGATTTATTTCACTTATTTCCATGGCAGTTGTATTAGTTTCCATTCTCACCAACAAGAAGAGCTCCATTTGGCACAGATCTTCCTCAGCATTTGTTGTCTGGTTTCTTGACAGTTAACCATTTTTCTCCATAAGATAGAGTCCGTGATGCTTTAATTTGCATTTCTCAATAACCAGCTAAGTTTTTTGTGTATTCTAGGTATTACTCTTTCATCCAATGAATGCTGACAAAATTTCTGTCCTAGAGCTTGCCTCTTCACTTTTGTTTCCTTTGCTGCATGAAAACTTTTTGGTAGGACCCATTTGTTGGTTCTTGCACAGTTGGAGTTTGTTCAGAAAGTGGTCACATATGCGTCTCTTCAAGAGTTGTGCATATTTTATCTCCCAGCAAATAAGGTATTTCCTTTTTAATATTCAGATTTTTGATCCACTTTGGAGTCTAAATTCAGTTTGCTTGTGGATAGCCACTTCTCCCAGCACCATTCACAAAGAGGGTCTCTTTCCTTCAGTGTAAGTTTTGTCCCCTTTGTCAAAGGTCAGGTAACTGAATGTGCTTGAAATTGTTTCTGCAAATCTTGTAATTTGTTCCATTGATTGACATGTCTTCTTTCCCATTACCGTGCTGCTTGTTTTGCCCACTGTACTTTGTGGTATAATTTGAAGTCTAGGATTATGAGTCCTTCTGCCTTGTTCTTGTTGCCCAGGTTTGTTTTTCATATTCTAGGTCTCTTCTAGTTCCATATGAATTTTAATATTGTGTTCTCTAGTTCTGTGAAGAATTATGTTGGTATTCTGATAGGAAGTGCATTAAATCTGTATGTCATTTTTGGAAGTATGAACATTTTGACTATATTGTTTTGCCTATCCAGGAATGGGATGTTTTTCCATTTTCTGATGTTCTCTTCAATCTACCTTTTCACGGTGTTGTAGTTTGCATATAGCAGTCTTTCACTTGGTTAGGTTAATTCCTAGACATTTAACTTTCCCTATAGCTATCGTGAATGTTTTTTTTTTCCTAATTTCTTTCTCCATGAATTTGTTATTGGTATGCAAAATGTTAGATTTTTTGTGGGTTGACTTCGTACCTGTTTACTGAATTTTGCTACAAGGTCTAGGGGTCTTTTGGTGGATTTCGAGGTCTTCCATGTAGAGGATCATGTCATCTGCAAATAATAATAATTTCACTTCTTTCCTATACAGATCCTTTTTATTTCTTTCTCTTCCTTGGTTGATGTAGCTAATTTTTGAAGAAATACATTGAACAGTAGTAGTAACAGTAGACATCTTTGTCTTCCTGCAGATTTTAAAGGGAAAGCTTTCAGCATATCCCCAGGCAATTTATTGGTCATGGCCAATTGGGGCTCTGTATGCCTCACTTAACTGTCAAATTCTTTTTCTCTGCCAGGGAAGTTTTATGCCATGATGGCTGAGCAATATAGATAGATAGATAGATAGATAGATAGATAGATAGATAGATAGATAGATAGATAATTGTGCTATCCTGCTTTTTCATTGACTCCAGTCAATCTTTTATTCTTCTTTACATCATCTAGCGACTCTTGTATTGATTCTTGTGGTTTCTTGCTATTTTTATTTTTATTTGTTGTGGTACCAGGGATCAAACTCAGACTCTTGCACTTGCTAGGCAGTCCCTTGCCATTTTTAGGAAATCTTTCTTTTTGTGAATGCTAGCTGCAAGCCTGTCTGCTATGTCTGAAATCCTGTCCTCACATTGGCTTAGGTGCTATGCATATTTTCAATAGAAGTTTTATTCTCCTGCATATCTGCTTGAATCTGCCTTGTGGATTTCATTTCTTTCCTAACATTCATGCCTTCCATAATTTACTTAAGCTCATCCGTTTTCTTGTCTGCAGTGGGCACCATCCTTGCAGTTATCTGAGAAATTATTTCTGACTTGATTTTTCCCGAGCCTCATTCAGTTGCTCACTGCAGAGAGGCCACGTGGGTGGCTTGCAGAGTGCCTGCTGGGTTTGCCTTTTTGATGTTTATGGTTGCATCTTGTTTAAGTGTCTCCTCATTTTCTTTCCTTTTTCATTTTTTCTTTTCTTGTTTTAATTTAATTCCTACGGTGGTTTGTAACAGCTGTTTAAAACAGCTATGTCACCTTTGGCTATAGTGGTACCAATTACAGTAACAAAACACAACCTAGAAAATGACAAACTAACCATAAATTTGCCACCTTTAAGTGTAGGCACTAGATTTGTGGTTATCCAGCAAAATCACCACAAAATTGTATTGTACACAGTATACAAGTGTGTCAATTTTGCCCTCAGGGGTTAACATTTAAAATAGGTTAGAGAGAAAATAGAGAAGTGGCAGAAGAGGGAGAGATCCGAAGGCCGGAGGACAGAGTGGGACCACACTAACTTGGGGAATCTGGTGTAGAAGATTAGAGGAAAGCAGGAAGAGATAAAGAGGAGCTGAACAGAGGCACAACCACAAAGAGCAGACACTGTGTTCACACTCCTTTGAATACAAGTTCAAACTGTGAAGGAGAAAAGAAAAAAAAAAAAACTGCGATAAAAACAGTGCAAAGAAACAACAGCAGCGTCCACTGCCAGGTTTGACTCTGCTGTCATTGGCAAACAACACAGGGAGGCAGCCTCCTGATCCACATTGATTTATCCCAAAAGCCAGCATGCCTGCACCCTCTGCAGCTTGCAGCTCTCAGCGCACCCCCAGGGACCTGAGCCCAACTGGGAGCTGCTAGGTGAAGCCAGCAGCCGCTCTTAGCTCGTGGGTCTCTACGACGCTTCCCTGCCAAAGGCCTTTGCTCTCGCAGGCTGGCTGAGGCCTCAGCACTCCCCTGCAGCCAGTGCAGCCTTTGCTGGCAGTGTCTGCAGTGGTTGACATCTGCTGCTCCCCTCCACTGCAGCTGTCTCTGTGGAACCCTGGGCCACCGGCACCAGCCGTGCGTTGGCAGATTTGGACCACTCCTCTCGCACAGTGTCTTCCCCTCTCGGGGAAAAGGCACCCTGGAGCACCTCCTCCTTCATTGTGGAGTTCCTCTCTTCACTCTCCCTGGGCTTCAGTTCATGCCTCCGTTCCTTCCTGGGTCAGAGGGGCTTGCTTCCCCCTCTTCTTCCCCGCATTGCTGTATTCAGTGTTTGGATGGTGGCACTCAGATTCTTTCTCTGTTGCTTAGCACTCTTGTCATCTCAGGCCCACAGCCACAAAGCTGTCTGCAGCGCCCAGACATGAGAGCTGTCACCCCATATGATACAGTGTTGGCCACTGCTTGGCATTAATGGCTTCTGGATTTCGGCAGTGTCTGCTGTGATCTGACTCTTTTCCTTTCTAAGTGTCCAATTCAGGCTGGGCTTGAACTCACTTTGTAGCCCAGGCTCCCCGTGAGCTCCCAGTGATCCTCCTGCCTCCCCTTTCAAGGGCTTGGATTATAGGTGTGCACCACTATTCCTGGCTTTCCAGTAGGTTCAGATATGCTGCACTGGCATCTTTTTTTTTTTTTTTTAAATCTTACTTATTTGGTACAGGGTCTCACTACACAGCTCAGACCCATAGTGATCCTCCCGTCTCAGCCTGCACAGGGCTGGGATGATAGGCATGCGCCACCATGCCGTTTCAGTGGCCAGCACAGCACAGCCAGGGTTCTGGGCCAGCATGACAGGTGGTACCAGGGATTGGACCTGGGTCCTTGTGCTGGTGAGGCAGGCGCTTATACCGCTGAGCTGTCTACCCAGCCACTGACATTATCTTTTGCTTCTAAGAATGTTCTTAATTTTTTCATTTATTTCTCATATGACCCATTGATTATTCAAGAGGGTATTGGTTGATTTCATGTGTTTACACAATTTTTTTATGCTTTTTGCCATTGGTTTCTACTGAATGATTTGAGTTCTTTTGTATTTACTTAAGCACTTTTTAATGGGCTAGCATGTGGTTTATTTTAGATAACATCCCATGTACGACATTTTTTTTGAAGATTTGGTTCAACTTTGATATTTTTTTGTAGTTCATCTGTCTTTTGTGATAGTAGGGTATTAAGGTCCCCTATTATAATTGTTGGCATTTAACTGGATTTTTATTTGTTTACTGCTTTTTTTTTTGTTCGTTTTGTTTTGTTTTTGAGACACATCTCAGTGTGTAGCACAGGCTGGCTTGAACTCACAGCGATCTGCCTCCACCTCCTGAATGCTGGGACTACAGGCATGCACCACCATGGCCTGCCCTAGCTGGTATTTTATGTCCAGTCTTTTTTATCTTATGAAGTTAGATGAGTCAGTGCTTGGTGCATATGTTAATAATTGTTATCTCTTCCTGATCAGTTGTTCCTTTAGTCCTTACGCATAAGGCTAATTTTGTCATCAAGGTGCAAAGACCCACGCTTATTCTTTAGAATATTTCCACTGATGAATTATTAATTATATTTTATGAGTTTTATTACACAATAAGTAATTGACAGGAAAAAAATCACAAAAATAAAGTATTGAGGTTTTAATATTTACTATTAAAAAGCATAAAAACTTTTAACATGGACTGGTTTTTGGTATACAAAGTCTAAAAAAGAATATCAGAAATAAACTACCTTTTGACCTACATGAAAATACCAACAGCATGCTATGAAACAAGTCTTCACTTCAGCCACCACAGCTACGACAGTCTGCCGCCTAAAGCACCATGCGGCACACCCGCACCACACACTGTCAGCACTTGTCTTTTGCTTTCTGGGCCCTTGTGGGACCTGACATCCTAGTGGTTTTGCTCTTTTGTCATAAGGTTCTTATTATACAATGTGTGGTTAACAGGAGCATAAAATAGTCTTACTATGTATTTGTGTTCAGAACAGACATCATTTCATGTCAACTGTGGACTTCCATACAAAATCTAAAAGATGGCATCAGAATAAATTCCCATATGAACTACAGTGGGAATACCAATAGAACTCTAGCACAGAAATTCTCCACTTCACCCGTCACACCCAAGGCAGTTTTCACACATGACAAGTGCATGCTCCATGCACAACTTTTACTTACACTGATGCCCATAGGGTTGTGGTTTCCTGTCCTCTTGTAGGTCACAGTTGACATCTTTTTTCTGCACCTGCCTGTTCACCTGTCAGCCCACCAATGAGCTTCCTAATTCTTTTGTGTAGTTCCCTGGGCAGACACATCGTGTTTTTCCTCTGCTGTCAGTGATGTTATGAGCTCCAGTCCCAATCCGCTAAGAAAATCTCTCCGTGATATTTTGCACTTACTTTCTTTATAAACTACCACACTAGTTATGCTACCATATATGTTTAGGCTCGAGTAAAACACGACCATAGGCCAAAGCTTTGTGTTTCGAGTGACACCATAGTTGCTGTGTAACTCATCAAAAACCTCTACTCCACCTTTGGTTTTCTTGTAGAAAGTTTCCGTCTCAAGTTTCCATTGTGTTGAGGTTTCCATATCAGTGTTACCATCGTGCTGACACGTTGGCCTCAGCAGTTTGACATCAGAAAGTTTGTTTTTCTTTGCCACATACTAGGCCAATGTTGTATCTTTCTGCAATCGAAAGATTGTACCACACAATTCTGTTTTAAAATTGCAACATTTCATTTGGAGTCTCTGCTTGGGTCCTGCACACAGTTCCTGAGCTGGTCAGCTGGTGCTGTCAGCAACTGTAGTGTAACTGGAAACAGGTAAACCAGTTGTCCAGTGTCACGTTCTGCTTAGTTTGGGAGATGGGAGCAAACAAGTCTGTCTGCAGCATCATTGGGCTGCTGCTTATCCAAACAAGTACCTGATGGCTACGTTCCAGGATAGTCTTAAGCCTGAAAAATATGTCTTCACTTCCTTTTTTTTTTTTTTTTTTTTTTCAGTATGGGGCATTGATCTTAGGACCCTGCACTTGCCAGGCAAGCACTTATTCTACTGAGCTATCTCCCCAGTCCTGTAAGTCTTTACTTCTATTACACCATGATTTGACCCATTACTTGCAACCACCATAAGAAATCTGTGTTAAGTATGTCAGACCTATAAATGTGTTCAGTTTAGCTAATGAGGCGGCATAAGAAATACAGCCTTGGCCGGGGAGAGAGCTCAGCAGCGTAAGTGCCTGCCTGGCAAGCACAAGTTCCCAAGTTTAATCCCTGATACCAAAAAAAAAAAAAAAAAAAAAGAAAAGAAAAGAAAAGAAAAGAAAAGAAACACAGCTCTGGACATGGCTGTTGGTGTGCGCAGAATGTGTCACCTGTGTATTCACAGCATCTTATAATGCTCATCTGCTTCAATTTCCAGCCCTGAAGGGCAGTGCTGGCGTCCTCTCCCACATGTTTCACCCCGCCAAGACGTCTCTGTTTTCAGACACAGTTCTAACACCGGATCATCCCATTTGGTTCCGGGGCCAGCAACACTTCCACTCGTCACGTATGTACCCATTTCGCCATTTTCATCTCTAAATCAAGAGGCCTGCACTTCCTGTGCCTGTACCAGTTGATTCTTGCTCCATTTTGCCATCACAGGAATTTGGCTCACAGGACCAGCATCAAAGTCCCTGTCATCAGCAGCAGCAGCAGCAGCATACACCCACACCACTCTTCTGTTGTAAAAGCGTGTATTTTCCATAATAGATTACTTCATCATCCAGCATGAGTAAGCCGATGATTCACTTTTTTTTTTTTTTTTAAGCTGAGACAGGGTCTTGCTATGTTGTGCAGGCTGGCCTTGAGGTCATTATGCATCCCCTGCTGGCCTCAAGCTCACGGTGATCGTCCTGTCTCAGGTTCCCAAGTGCTGGGATTACAGGTGTGCACCACTGAGCCCGGCTTTTATGATTCACTTTTGACCTCCTCCAAAATTTGCAAATCTGATTTTTCATATGCTGTTGTACTGAATTGGGCCACTTTTACCAGAAAAATAAAAATATTTTTTAAACAGTTCCTGAAGTGCTGTGGGTCTGTTGGACACTAATAATCAGGTCAACATACACAGAAACCTTTGTGCACAGCATAAGCCTGGGCCCAAGTCCCATTCTGCCACTTTTGCACACGTGCATGCTCCTTGCCTTCCACCATGCCAAGTGGGCACATGCACAGATTGCTGCCTTCTGGGAGAGGTACCGAGACACACCTAGCCGGTGTTGGAAAAGCGAGAGATGGGTCCACTGGATCCGGGCTCAGGCCTCCTGTGTAGTGACCAACTTTGCCTCTTCTGATCAGTGTTGACTTGAAATCTACTTTGTCTTGAAAATTAGGGTAGCTATTTCTGAATTTTTTTTCCAAGTTCCTCTTAAAGGGAATATTGTTTTCTATTGATCTTTAATCTATATATTTCTTTTTGTGTTATGTGTTTTTGTATACTTGTACCATTGAGTTTTGTTTCTTGATTTATTCTGCAGTCTGTGTCCTTTGATCAGAAAATTGAGGCCATTCACATTGAGAACTGTTACTGAAAGCTGCTGACTTAATTCTGCTTCCGTCCTTTCCTGTTGCTAACCCCCCCCAACTGCTCACCCAGCCTAGTCCATGTATTTCACTAGGCTTTTGGCACTAGTGACTTCATTGTCTCTTCCTAGGATATGCTGAAGGGTGTTTTGTATTCCTGGATTGGTGGTCATGAATTCCTTGAGAAATACTTTATTTCTCCATCAATTTTGAAAGAAACTTTTACAGGGTATATAAGTCTGGGTCAGAAGTTATCTTTCAGGGCTTGAAACACCTCTCAGGTTCTCTTGGCCTTTAAGGTTTGTGTTGAGAAGTCTGCTGTAATTCCAATGGGTTCATTCACCTTGCTGTGTTGCTTTTCTCTGTTGGCTTTCAAAATTTTGTCCCCATGTAGGACTTCTGGTATCGACTATGATGTGACATCGGAGTGTCTCTTGATCGTGACCTTTTGAGGTTCCATAGCCTTATTTATCACTTTGTTTCCTGATGCTTAGGAAGTTTTCTGCTGCTATGCAGGTAAACAGGTTGCTTATGCCCTGCGTGTGGTCTTCTGATTTTTCATGCATTCCACTTCATCTTAAAGCAATCGAATTTATGCCATAAAGCAGCTTGCAAATCCACCTTGCATGCTCTCGTTGTTTCTAAGGCCCCTCTGAGTAACAGGTCTCTGATTCTGTCTTTTTAAGTCTCATATTCTGTCCCCAAGCTGCTCACTTCTCCTGCACGTACTTTCAGTATAATTTAAGATCTTTTCATGGACTCTCATCTTTTGCTGAAATGGTCATTTATGTGTTTTATCATTTTGTTTAACTCAATTATTTTTGTTGGTGTCTTCTGTAAGCTTCCTGATTATTTTATTTCCTCTACTATCTGATTAGTTATATTGTCTGTGTACCTGCTGAGCTAAGGAATCTGATCCTTGCCATTTGTTTGTTTGTTTGTTTTTGTGTGCGTGTATACAGGGTCTTGCCACTCAGCTCAGACTCAGTGATCCTCCTGTCTCAGCCTCCCCAGTGCTGGGATTACAGGCATGTGCCCCCACGCCTGGTTTCAGGCTGGCACAACGTGCCCTGGGTTCTGAAGCTGACACAGCGTATGTTAGCGGGGATTGAACCAGGGTCCCTGTGCTTGCCAGGCAGGCTCTTAGACCATCGAGCAAGCATCTCCCTAGCCTGATCAGCACCATACTGAGCTGGAGACCTCTTCCCCACCTCACATGCACCACCACCATGCGTGCTAGAAATATATAATCACAGGTCGACGAGGCCCAGAAACCGTAGCCGCAGGCCATAATTCCCGTCATTACTCAGCCCTGCTTCACAGTAACTGCAAGGCCCTGTGTATTCTCAAGCCTTGTCCCTAACAGTAACTACAGCTCCTTTTCACTGAAACACACACACACACCCTGCCCCATATCCAATCCCTATAAAAGACTTTATAGCCTCCAAGAGCAGTTGATCTGGGCTCTCATGCCAGAGCAGTCCCTCTCGGGTGTGTTCTGAAAAAAACCTATCCTGTTGCACCTGTTCTTCTGTTTCTTTCTCTTTGTTTCTTAACACAGAGCACCTCATTGATCTGTTGTTTAATCTCTTCTGTTGTCCGTTGAATACTTTGCTTGCGAGGCATTTGCTTTCCTTCCCTTGAATGCCCCTTGGATTGGCTTGGGCAAGTGGGCAGTTTCGTTTGTGCTGAGCTATGTGGCTGCTTACAGCAGGTAGACTTGGTTGCTAGCATGCAGATCTCTTTAGTTAGTCTGGTTTTCTGTAATATGCTCAGGGTATAGCTAATTATAGTCCTTTGCCACTGTCCCAAACCCAGCACCTGTATTAATATGAGATGAACAGGTCGCAGTGCAACTGGCCCAGCACCTAGTTCTTCAGGCATGGACTGCAGTGTCATTAATGTCATAAAGGTAACCAGGTATTGGCACAGAGAGAAAACATTAATGGCAACAGCTGCGTGACCCTGGCAACAGCAAGTAACTTAGCAGCAGTAGTATCATCCAAGACAAACTGGGTGTTGACATAACATAGAACCAATCCAGGGTATCACCCTTAAGACAAAGCACTGTACCTGAGGTGTAGTGGTATCTCAGATCATGAACACTTTTGTTTACAAACAGTTTGGTTCATAAATAGAAGTGTTTAGCAAAAATTTGATTTTGGGGCCAGGGAGATGGCTCAGTAGGATAAGCACTTGACTGGGAAACGCAAGGATCTGAGTTCAATCCCTGGTTCTGCCAAAAAAAAAAAAAAAAAAAAATTGATTTTGTTTTTGAGCTTTGCATTGGGTGATGCACACAGCTGTGGCCATCATTTCCAGAAGCATGGAACAAATTAAGTTCATGAACCAAGGTACCACTGTCCTAACATGCAGTAAACACCCGCTAAATGTGATAACTGCACCTCCACTATAGATAAGAAAGAGCTCACCGCTAATAGGATAGAGTTAACTATCTGAAGATTAGTAAAGTTTTATGGTCTTAACGATTAAAAACATAGGGGTTGGGAATGGGATAATGCAGAAAGAGAAATTTAAAAATTAAATAATGGGAAATGAGAGGTGAGAAAGAATCCTGCTACAGAGTAGGATATTTATAGAATTAGATAAAAGTAATAGAAAAACACAAGAAGAAATAGAAGATAAGGGAGAAAAAAAACATGCACAATTAAACAGAAAACATTAAAAGGAAAGGAGAAAAAGAAGGAAAGAGTCCAAAAACATTTTTTAAAAACTAGTTTCCTCTGTATTTTTGATGAGTGGTTTCCTTCTAGATCCATAGTCTTGGTCCTAGTCCTCTAGCTGCACGGCCTGTGGGTTTGTGAGGTACACACACACCCCTGCATCCCAGAGGTCCCTCTCTTTCCTGCAGGCTGTGGAGCTGTGTCTTCACATTGGTGGATGGGGAAAACGGCAGACCTCAGGTCTCTGCTGAGTGTAGGCCGCAAACAATGGCTCAAGATCCGGCTGTTTCTCAGTGCAACTCAAGCATAGCCTGGCTTCTTAATGTCTGGGTAGGGCTCATGTCCTTACTGCCCTGGGCTTCCCAAGTGGCTTCTTCCTAGCCAGGCTCCCTGCCCGTGGCTGACTCTCACCAGTCACTGGGGGAAGGCAATACTGGGAGTCCTGGAATGAAGGTGTTTTTCAGTTGTGCTGAGTCCTAGATTTATGCTGTCCCTTCCCAGCATGGCTCCTGAGCAAACATCCTTTGGTGACTTGGCAGGTGCCCAAGTTCAGTCTCCCTGCTGTTGCCTGTTTCGTGGAAGTCCCAGGGCAAAGCCTGTGCTGCTTTGGCAGTTTGCATAGCCATGGGCTCAGCTCCAGTTGCTCCCCAGATCCTCCAGCCCTGGGCAGTCACAAGAGCTACAGAGAAAGTCTGAAATTTTCCTCTTTTTCTCTCACTGAAGACTATCTTTGCACTTGCTCCATAGCTTCTTACTATTTTTGTCATTTCTTTCCTGATTCCTGGCAATCTTTTATTTTTTATTTTTTATTTTAGTATAGGGTCTACAGGGACTCACTACATAGATTGGAGTCTTGTGTTCAGCCTCCCAAAAGCTGAGATTACAGGTTTGTGTCACCATGCCCAGTCTCAGTCACCATCTCAGCCTGCCCCAGGGGCCTGCACACTGATCCTCAGCCACTGCAGCTGCCTATGCAGGCACTTTAATCCACTGAGCTATTTGGCTGGCCCTAACACTCATTTCTTTCTTTCTTCAACAAGTTATTTTCCAGTGTCTGGGTTCTGGATCTCTCAGAAGGTGAACCTTGCGAGCAGTTACCACTCTGCCGTCTTCAAGGCTGACCTTTGCCTAGTGCTGATAGATCTCATGTGCCTGGCAGGTGGTCATCCAGCATCTTCTGGACGAAGAGCAGCTCAGTACCCTACAGAATTGTTTGTTCCTTTTTTTTTTTTTTTTTTTAACCTAATTGGTAAGCTGTGCTAGACTAGAAGTTGCTTCCCTGGAAATGTAATCCTCCAGGCTTACACACCAAGTTTCAGAAAAGACTAGAAGATACTTAGGACTCCCCTAGGGATGGCTTTACCACGATTAGAAAGAGAAATTCATTCATTTACTAAAAAACCATTATCTGAGGTTCTTTTACATGTCAAGACTGCTGGGTGTCAGATAAACAATTATGAACAAAACAAAAATGACCTGTCTTAATGGTGTTGTCTTGAAGTATTGCAGAAGATACTTAATAACTAAATAAACACTTCAAAATATGATACGCTAGAAATCTATGGAAACAAGGTATACAAGTTATGATAGAAAGTGTGTTGAATTTTTAAAAATTTATTTGCACTAAAAGACACGTTGCAATTTGATCCCCTCAAAATCACCCATCACTTCATGACATGTACCCATTTGTTTCTTTCTTTTCTATTTTTATTTTTTTTTTTTTTTTTTTAGATAGGGTCTCGCTGTTTAGTTCAAGCTGGCCCTGAACTCACTATGTAGGCTGTGCTGACCTCAAATTCACAGTGATCCTCCAGCCTCTGCCTCCCAAAGGTGAGATTACAGGTGTGCGCCACCACACCCCGCTGGCCCTACCACTTCCTGAAGCAGTTCTGAAAGTCCTCCATTGGGCCTCTAGTTGTGCTGTTGTGGTGGCCTCACTTTCCTCACTCAGCTCATAACATTTGCTTTTCAAGGTCATTTTGACTTTGGGGAAGAGACACAGGGCACAGGGCAACAGTCGGAACACACGGTAACGCCCTGATCAGTCCGTCCCTCCACCTGTGGCCCTGGGCAGCAGCGTTCGCCATATTGCTTTTTATCACCTCTTGTAAAGACAGGAGAGCACTCAGAACGTGACAAGAATGATGGGGTAAGTTTGAGGCAAGACGGAATATTTTGAAAGGAAGTAATAGCAATGTATCTTGCACTGTAATAAGTTTTTAAAAAATTAAACATATACAGTATTTTTCTGTCTCATCTCACAGAAGCATCTAGAAAAAAGTGATATTCAGCCTTTCACCTAGAATACAGAATGCAGAAGCACTCTGAGAGGTCCACAACCTCAGCCATTGTAGATTTGGCATTCACAGCTCACATGGTCCTGTAGCGTGGCCTTCACAGACCGGAAGCTGGAAATGATCTGGGAAACGAGACAAGTCTACGTCACTCTGTACTCTAGTGCCATTTTTTTTTGGCGGAACCGGGGATTGAATTCAGGCCCTTGTGCTTGCCAGGGAAGCGCTTATTCCACTGAGCCATCTCCCCGACCCCTATCTAGTGCCATTTTAAAGCTTAAGTTAGTTTCCTGTAAATATCATAGTTCCCTAACCTGATACCACCCCATGCTTTGTCTTAAGACCCTTCATTCCCTACATCAAAGGTCAAACACCTTTGTCCTTTTGTCACAGCTAACCCTATACTTTGCAGGAGTATTTCTGTAGCTGCACTAAGTCATATCAGAGAAAACCAAATCATTGAAACTGTCTCATTGCTATCTGTTTATCAATAAAACTTTGAAAAAAAAAAAAAAAAAGAAAACCAAATCATCCCCCCGAGACCCAGACCTAGACCTGGTCCTAGAGCTGTGGAACTGTTCTCTTCTGCCCTTCGCAGTTGGTGTTCGTCATGTGCTGGGTGCCCACCGCTGGGCCCCAGTAAGCTTGCCTGTCTCTGCACCTGGCCCCTGAGTGGCCCATTAAATAAGCGTGTTTGACACAACAGAGGTGCTGCAGTTCTCAAGGCCTTTAAGAATCACTCCTCAGGGGCTAGGGAGATGTCTCAGTAGAATAAGCCTGGCAAGTGCAAGGACCTGAGTTCAATCCCCGGTTCTGCCAAAAAATTAAAAAAAAATCACGCCTCCCAGAATTTCTGAGAAACCAGGCAGAGTCACAATGTTAACCCCATAGCAGGATAGCCAAAGTAAGTGCTGTCAAAAATACTGAGCAGGAAAGGCCTAGCTTCTGGTCTCAGAACCATCATCTGTGTAACTTTGGATCCTTATGCAAGTTAGATTATCTCTGTAGTCTCCAGTTACTTCAGCACAAAAAAAAAATGTTATTTGTTCTTGTTTTTATTTGGTTGGCTTGTTGGGGTTTGGTCTTTTTGAGACACAGGTTTTATCATGCAGTTCAGGCTAGCCTCGAACTCGCAGCAGTCTCCCTGCCTCAGCCTCCGCAGTGCTCAGCATCTGGAAGTGGCCAAGCTCTAAAGGCCTTTTTACTCAGTGAGTCTGTACTGGAGACAGTCACTAATAATACAGAACCTTAGGCCAGGCACAACTTCCTGTCTGGTCTATTCTAAATCTCTGCAGTGCTGAATGGCATTGCATCGCTGAAAGTTGAGCACTAGATCTGAGTGTGTTCATTATACACTGGAAAGGAAAAGGCCCTTTGTGAGGCAATAGTATATATTATTTCCTGAATTTTTAGAAAAATTTTAAAAATCTTTTATGTATTTCGTAGAGGGTCTTGCTACGCAGCTTGGACTCCTAGTGATCCTCCTGTCTCAGTTTCCCCATCGCTGGGATTACAGGCCTGCATCACCAGCCCGGTTTCGGTGGGAAGCTCAGCAGCACAGCTTGTGGTAGTGGGGATCAAACCCAGGTCCTTGCACTTGCCAGGCAGGCGCATACACTGCCGAGCTATCTCCGTAGCCCCATTTTTGTTGTTGTTTTGTTTTGTTTATTGGTACTGGGGATCAAACTCAGGACCTTGCACTTACTAGGGAGGCACTTTAACCACTGAACTATGTCCCTGGTCCTGCAGCCCCATTTTTTAATGAATTTTTAAAAATCTTTTTATCCTGCATTGTTTATAAAGCCTGAGAGTATAATATAGGGATCCGTTGGTCTCAGTGTGAGCCATTCTATCCAGGGGGAAAATGGCAGCAGAAATGAGGAAAAGATAGAGAAGAAGACAAGAGCTGGGATAGGTGGTGACTGGTCTGCCTGCTGGCTACATGACCCCTTGAGCAACAATATGGATGTTTATATATACTTTTGCAAATTTAGTAACACGAGACACAAGGTTGCCTAGTGACTAATAGCCAACAATAACCAGTCAGGATGCTTATCTCAGGACTGAGGTAGCTTGATTGCTTTATGCCCTGAGGTCTAGACCTGCGTTCTCACATTTGCCCCATTTTCCAGCTTCCATGGCTCCCAACAATATAATCCCAAAACTTCATACTCATTTGCCCTGATAGTTATTCACACAGTATCTGGTTGAAGCCAAACATTTGTCTGAAGCAACCCTAATGATTTCCATTTTCGACTGAGTTCTTCTCTTAACCAGTTGTTAAACAGAAACAAACACTGATGTCATACAAAGATGATGAAAATACCAAGATGAAACTGTTGCTTGCAGGCCACATAACAGGAGAAACAAATGTCCATTTATCAGCTGATACATGATAATCTAAATTCCGGATGTAAGTAGCACTTTCTGTGGTCTGTTTTATAGTGAATAAAATACAGATTTGCTAGTCGGAACTGTCTGGAATATATTTTAAGTTTTGAGTTCAAGGTGATTTGAAGGTGAGTAGTTTTTGGTTTGTTTGGGTTTTTTTTTTTTTGTTTTTTTTTTTTTACTTAAGTAACCAGATTCCAATAGGAGACAAATCAGATTTTTATATTCTCACGATTTTTAAGTATCACCCAAAACAATAACTCTACCATACAAAACAAGAGTATATTCTATATTCTTAGAAATATTTCCTGCACCATTTATTGCCATTTTTATTTCACATTTTGAGATAGTAGAAAAACAGAGTTGTTTTCCATCCAGCTCCTCTCTTCTTGCCCTGCGGAGCTGTGTGATGCCGTGGTTTGGTCTGACAAGAACTAATCTGTCCGAGCTATCGGTTCCAGATCTAGGAGCCCGCAGCCTCAGGCCTGGCCGAGACTGTTTTAACTGTCACAGATCAGCAAAGAAACCCTGTGACCTTTTGTCCCTCTTAGAATCCGCCAGAACTTCCTTCTACAATGTTATAAGTTCATATTCCCTATAAATTGAATCTGGACTTTCAAGCATGACCAAACATGCACTGAAGATCATTTGGTGACTGGAACTGACTCTAACCATGTTTAAATCTCTTCAGATAATTATAGATGAAACATGCTCATTTGGATTGGATTGCTATTTATTCATATATTTATTTTAGTAAGTGATGAGGCAAGAATATAAAAATGCAGAGTTGAAAGACATATTGGCCTGAATTGAATTGTTAAGAAATGTGTGGGGTATTTTGGCTTCTGACCAATTATTTAAAAAAAAAAAAAAATATGTGAGGGTAATAGTCAATTGTAATTTCCTCCCAGTTTATATTCCAAATTAGAAGACAGGAAAAACATTTAGATCAGAAGTACCACTGCCTCAGCCTCCAAAAAATGCTGGGGTTACAGGCACGTGCCCCCCCAGTAGCTTGCCTGGAGATTCTGTTCCACTTCCATACAGATTGGGCAAACACAGCCAGGAGGGAGGGAGGTTCCAGTGGGCAGTTGTGAAATGCAGGAAGCAGGCAGGGCTTCCCGAGCAAAGCCAAGGCTGGCCGCTGTCTACTTGTAGCACTTCGGAGGGCTGTGGTGCCCCTGCCCTAAGGACTTCTGCAGATGCGATCAGGCCTAACCAGGTAAGGTAGGACACTCCCTTACTGGAGTCAGGTCTCGACGCCTGCGCAAATGCTGTCATAGCAGCCCTGACATTTGGACTGGCTTTGTCTGCTTAGCTGGGGTGCACATCCTTGCCCTCCAGGCAGGAGCTGCACTGCTGAGCCTCACCCCAGCCCGTCTTGTGCATGAATCCCTAGAGACTATAGTCTACCCAAGCTGACACCTCAGAAAGCCCATCACATATACGTTATCTGAAAACAGAAACACCTATTTGTCTATGCCAGCAAAGCAGTCTGAAGGCAGCCTGTAGTCCAAGCTACTAAGGAAGCTGAGGCAGGAGGATCTCTTGAGCCAAATAGTCTAGGGCAAGTCCAAAAACACAGTGAGAACATCATTCTTTAAAGAGTGGGGCAGGGGGATATAGCACAGCAGGATAAGCATCTTCTTGGAAAGTACAAGTTCCTGAATTCGATCCCCGGTACCCCGCAAAAAAAAAAAAAAAAAAAAAAAAAAAATGGGGCTGAGGAGAAAGAAGATCAAATCTGCATCCAGACTTGTATAAGAATGGTATAAAAAAACAGAGACAGAGACACAGAGCGCAGGCCAGGCGAGTGAGTGAGATGACCGGGGCCGCGGGATCCTGAATAGACCCAGAGCCCAGGCCTGGCAAGTGAGTGAGACCACCCAGAGCCCGCGACTCTTCATTCGACCCAGAGTGCAGGCCCAGCACAGAACCCTTTAGCAGAACTCCCTGCAAAGAGGCTAGAGGCAAGATCCACCCAGCTGATTCAGAAGCAGAACATCTTGCCAGAGAGACACAAAGGGTTCAACTCTAACGCCTGCAACAGAAAGAAGTGGAGCACAGCAGCCAGATCCAAACAACACCCACCTGGAGGAATCTGAACTTCGTAGATCCGGACCTGGTGCTAAGGTAATAACTCTATCTAAGCTCTACACCGAAGGTCAGAAGACAGTGGTATACAAAATGACAAAGAGAAGGAACAAAATGCAGTCTCAGGCCCCGAGTACACCCAGTACAACTGCAGAAGATACTAGCACTGAGGAAACTAGAAATCACACACCAGATATCTCTGAAATAATAGTGTTGGCAGTAAAGAAACAACTGCATAAAGGTATAGAAGAAATAATTTCTGAATAAAAAATGTAGTGATAACTATAATCAAAGAAGTACTAAGTGCTTCTAAAGAATATACTGATAAAAAATAGAGCAGATTATAAAAATGATGGAACCCCTGAATAAGCAATTTAGGAAAGAAGTAGAATGTATGAAGCAGGTTCAAAGTGATATACAGGAAATTAAAACCTCAATCACAAGCTGGCAAAACCGTTTGCATGAAAGTGAAAATAGACTTTCTGACCTGAAAGACACCATTATGGCTAGTGAAAAAGTAAGAAAAGATCTCTTTAAAACAACTAGGATGCAGGAAAGAATAATTCAATACCTGCAAGACAATGCAAAGATGAACAATGTGAGACTAATAGGCATCGATGAGAAGGAAGGCGTCAATACAAATGATATAAAAAGAATATGGGCAGAAGTAATAGCAGAAAACTTCCCAAATATGGGGCAACAATCTGACATTCATGTAATTGAAGCATATAGAACTCCAAATAATATCAACCCAATGAAAACCACACCCAGACATATAATAATCAAGATTTCAGAAATTCAGCATAGGAACAGTATACTAAAAGCCGCTAAAGAAAAGAAGC
>NW_004524625.1:4526122-4549220 GCF_000260255.1 Octodon degus | reverse complement strand
AAAAGGTTCATTTTTCTTGGAAATGTGGTATTATAAGTTGAACTAAATTCAGAAATTTTAAATCTTAAAAAAAATGCTTAAAACTATTGTTTGAAGCAAGGTACAATTCCCCTATGATGAATGCTATCACTATGTGTATATAAAATGTACCAATAAAAAAATTCAATGAAAAAAAATAGAGACAAAAAAATTTTTCAGTACATCAATAGATAAATTAGGTTCATGTTGTTGGACACTACTGGTCAGTGAACAGGGATTGCCTATCAGTCCACTCAATCACAGGGCCAAATCTCAAAGTCATACTGAGCAACAAGTGAAGAACAAGAGCACTTATTGCCTTGTTCTGTTTACATAAAATTACAGGAATTGCAATCTGATCTGTAATGACAGATCAGTGATTGTCTGGGACCAGATTTGGAGAGAGAGCCAAAAGGACACAACAACTTTGGGGACGGTAAGAAAGATCTGAATCTTGATCCTGGTCATGGTTCTAAGAGTGTGCATTTTTTTTTTTTAATCTATTTGGGGCAGGGTCTACAGGGTCTCACTATGTAGATCAGACTCATAGTGATTTTCCTGTTTTTAGCCTCCCAAGCACTGGGATTATAGGCTCACACCACCAAGCCCAGTCTCAGTGCACTCTGGGGGTGGGGCTGGCACAGCACACCACCTGGGATTGAACCCATGCCACTGCGCACTGCCTAAGCAGGCGCTTTGTCTGCTGAGCTATCTGGCTGGCCCTGTGAGTGTGCATTCTACACAGATGCAATATACTGTATGTATGATGTATGCATCCTCAGGAAGGTTGTTACTAAGGGAGAATTACATGAAATTAGTAGCAGATTAGAACCATGAGAAGAACAGATTAGTAAACAGAAAGCAGGCAGCAAGAAATACACAGATGAAAACACCAAAAAAGCTAGGCATGATGGTGTACATCTGTAATCCCAACACTCAAGAGGATCAACGAAATTCAAGGTCACCCTGGCCTACATAATAAGACCTTGTCTCCAAAAAGCAAAATCAAAAAAAGGAGGAAAGAGAAAGAAGCCAGAAAAGGGCAGAGGAGGAGTGGAGATTGCAGTAAAAGGTGAGGCTATGGGAGGTAGATTCAAGGAAGGAGGTGGGACCAGTTTGGCTTGGTGCTCCTGGGTGCTCAGCACCAAAAGGCCTGGGTGCAAGTCCTACATCCCAGACTGGGGAGACTCTAGGGCTGCTGTTGATTATATAAATGGCTCTGGCCGGGATGCAACAGCGGCCAGCCCTAAGACTGATCCAGTAAATTGGAAGTGTGTAGACATGTTGCCCACCCTACAGAAACTCAGCACATCCAGGCAGAACTCAGATGCCCAAAGCAAGCACCATCCACACACAGCACATGCACTCTGCACCTCAGGATGGAGTACAAAGCCCACTGCAGTGGTTAAAATATGTATGAGCAGATAAATACCTGGGGGTGATGTGAGAAATGCCAAACAAATGGTGCTCTTGTTCTAGTGCAATGCCTTATGGAGGCACGTGACACAGCTGGTGATTGTATTAGATTTGCAGATTTTTAAGCTCTGATCCTTTTTGTTTTAAGGAAAGGACATTTTAATGAAGATATCCAGGTGAAGAGACAAGCAGGATGAGTTCTCAGGCTGGGGTGCAGCTCAGAAGTGAGGGCTCAGTGGGCGCACACAGATGGGGTACTGCAAGATGGGAACAAGGGGAAACTGCGCAACATCAAGAGCTCAGAGAGAAATGCAGCCGAAATCACAGGAGAATGCCAGCCTATGTGCATGGCAAGGGCCAACAGGAAAGACCAAGGATATCAAGCATGCACAGGGACGTAGGGGAATTAGAAGATGCTGGACACGCCAGTGGAAGTGTGGAAGGGAGCCTCCATCTTGGATCACAGTTTTGCAGATTCTTTAAAAATTAAGCATTCAAAGGCTGGCCAGATAGCTCAGCAGATTAAAGCACCTGCAAGCAGGCAAAGGGGCTGGGGGTTCAATCCCCATCCCCGCACCCTGGGCACACTACGATAACAATTGAGACTGTGGTGGTGGTGTGTGCCTGTAATCCCAGCTCCTAGAGAGAGAGAGACTTTAAACAGGTGGATCACTATGATTCCGATCTAGTAGTGAGACCCTGAACTCCTTGTAGACACTTCCCTAAAATACAGGGACCCGGGAGATGGCTCAGTAGAATAAGTGCTTCCCTGGGAAGCGCAAGGGTCTGAGTTCAATCCCCGGTTCTGAAAAAAAATTAAATGTTCAAGCTGGGTACAGACCTTTAAGCCTAGGGCTTTTGGAGGTCAAGACAGGAGGATCACAAGTTAGGCCCAGCCTGGGAGATTTAGCAACTTAGCAAGTAAAATAAATAAATAAATAATCCAGTACTGCAAATAAGTATGCAAATAATAAATTCACCTAACCTATGGTTAGACACCAATGCCTCAATTAATAACAAAAGGAAATGAACATATATGTTCTGTATTAGGTTTTGTTTTTTTTTTTACAACATTCAAAAACTAGAAACAACACAAATGTTCATAAGTTGGGGAGTAGGTAACTGTGTCCATGGAATAGAACATATTTAGCAAAACAAAAACAGAAGGGCTGGCCAGATAGTTCAGTGGACTAAAGCACTTGCTTAGGCAGGCACAAGGACCAGGTTTGATCCTCAGCATGCCGTGCTGGTCCCACCCCCGGGGCAAGCTGAGAAGGCAGTTGAGACTGGGTGTGGTGGTGTGCCTCTGTAATCCCAGTGCTTGGGAGGCTGAAAACAGGAAGATTACTACAAGTCTGGTCTGTGTAGTGAGACCCTGCAGACCCTGTACTAAATATATTTTTAAAAAATGATTGGAGGACTGGCCTCAAATTTGATTTTTTTTTTTTTTTTTCAGTCAGGATCTCGCTTCGTATCTCAGGCTTGTTTGGAACTCCCTATGCAGCCCAGGTTGACCTCAGACTCACTACGATGCTCTTGCTTCAGTCTCCCAAGTGAGCATTGCTTCACAGTGAATAAAAATGTTTAATATGTTTTTTCTTTTGTTCTGTTTTTTGCAGAGCCGGGGATTGAACTCAGGCCCATGCACTTAATATGTTGTCTTAATTCATAAGACTATTATGAAATATTCCTTTGATTCTTAGTGGGTTTGAAATTTATTTGGTTCAAAGAAAAATTAGCTTTAGTTGTTATGAAGATTGGGAATTCCTAATACAATAAGAATACCTCAGTCCACGAATACTTCTGCTGGCAAACAATTTGGTTCCCAAACAGAAGCTTTCAGCAAAAGTTTTCCTCCAAGTGCAAACTCCAAATTGAGTAATGAACAAGAATGCAGCCATCTTCCAGAACCACGGAAGGAAGGAAGTTCATGAGCCAAGATACCACTGTCATGAGAGGGAATAAGACCACAGACAGGTTTTACTGCCATCATCCTCTATAGGAACTAAAAATACAGAACTTTCTAGTAACCACATAACTTTGCATTTTAAGCCCCAGGGTTTATACTTTGGCCTCTGATGTTGGTTGAATTCAAATACATTTTGGTAAACAGAAATTTTGAAAATGGAACAAAATGTCCTAGACCCAGGAGCGCCTCAAATTTTTGTTACCTCAGTCTGGAGTAGTATAGCACATCTGTAATCCCAGATCTCTAGGAGTCTAAGACAGAAAGATTGCCAAGTCTAGCCCAGCCTGAGCAACTTAGTGACTGTAGTGAAACTCTTATCTAAAAAAAAAAAAAAAAAAAAAAATACCCTTAAGGACTAGGGTAGAGGTGGTGACAGTAACAGCCTACAAGCCGAACAGTCAAATTCAATTCACTAGTCAAAAGACAGACTGGCAGAATGAATCAAGCAAGATCCAAGATATGCTGCATACAAAAACCACATTTAATTAAAAAAGAAATTCACAGACTGAAAGTCAAAGGACAGAGAACAGTACTTCATGCCACAGGAACCTTGAAAAATGCAACTATTTGTAGAGAAATTTATTTTCAGACTAAGACTGATTAAGAGAGACAGAGGTCATTACATCCTGGTGAAGGGAACAACCCAAGAGGAAGTGATAACAATTATAAATATATATGTAACAAATACAAGTGCACACAACTATGTAAAATAAATATTAACAAATATAAAAAATCAAATAAGCACTACTAGAATTGTTTTGGGGAATCTCAATATCACATTGTCACAGAAAGACAGATCAACTAGATAAAAAATCAGCAATGAAATATTAGAACCAAACCAAACTTTTGAACAAATGGGCTTAGTAGATGTCTAAGCTCATACAAGGGAGGAAACTCTAAAAATTAGAGCAGAAATTAACATACTGGAGAGTAAGAAAACAATACACATTCAGCTATTCACAAGATTTTCCAATCACAGAATATTCTTAACTAAAGGAACTGAAATTATCTCTACCACATGCTGTGCTGGCCCTGCCACTGATCTGAGTACAGTGGTGCACACCTGTAATCCCAGCGCTGGGGAGGCTGAAAACAGGAGGATCACTTCAAGTCCAAGCTGCATAGTGAGACCCTGTACCAAATACATTTAAAAAAATTCTTGTATTATCAGATTATAGTGCAATGAAATTGGAAATCAATGGCCAAAGAAACCACAAGAACTTCATAAACACATGGAAATTAAGTAGCACCCTCCTGAACAACCAATGGGTCACAGAAGTTAAAGAAGTTAAATAGTTTATACAATTAAATGATAATGACAATTCAGCATACTGGAACTTATAGGACACAATGAAAGCAGTCCTAAGAGGGAAATTTACAGCACTGAATACCCATATCAGAACAAGCACAAATAAGTAGCTTAATGGCAAACCTCAAACTTCTAGAAAAAGAAAATCAAGCTAAGATGAAGGCTCATACAAGGAAGGAAATTATAAAAATCAGAGCAGAAATAAATGCACTGGAGACTAAGAAAACAATACAAAGATTCAATGAATCTAAGAGTTGGTTCTTTGAAGGATTAAATAAAATTGATAAGCCTGCAGCCAACCTTATCAAAAAAGAAAAAACTCAAAGCCATGCAATTAGGAATGAAAAGGGAGAAATCAGCACAGACCCTGCAGAAATCCAGTTCATTTATTCCTACTTAGAGAACTTATATTCTAATAAGATGGAAGATGCAGAAGAAATGGACAGATTACTAGATACATATAAATTACCAAAGCTGAATCAAGAAGATATAAAAATCCTAAAACAATATCAATCAATGAAATTGAAAATGTAATTAAAAAACCTATCAACAAAGAAAACCCTAGGGCCTGTGAATTCAGTACTGAATTCTATAAGAAATTTAGAGAAAACCTAATACCACTATTTGTCAAACACTTTAATGAAATTAAAAGGGAAGTAATACTTGCAAATTCATTCCTGAAAACAAGTATTACCCTGATACCCAAACCAGAGAAGGATCCAAATAAGATAACTACAGGCCAAATTCCCTAATGAACATAGACACATAAATTCTCAATAAGATACTAGCAAACAGAATGCAGCAAAATCATCGAGATTATACACCATGACCAAGTTGGATTCATGCCAGGAATACAAGGATGGCTAAACATGTAAATCAATAAATGCAATACACCATATTAACAGAGCCAAGGACAAAAATCATATGAATATCTCAATAGATGCAGAAAAAACTTTTGACAAAGTCCAGCACCCATTCATGATTTAAAAAACCCTACAGAAAATTGGAATAGATGGCCCATATCTCAATCTGATAAAAGCCATCTATGACAAACCAACACCTAACATTGTACGATATATGCAAAAACTGAAAACTTTTACTCTAAAATCAGGAACAAGACAAGGACATCCACTGTCTCCACTCTTATTCAACATAGTCCTGGAAACTTTAGCCAGAGAAATTAGACAAGAGAAAGAAATAAAAGGAGTAACAATAGAAGTTGTTAAACTATTTGCAGATAACATGGTATTCTACATAGAAGACCCCAAAAATTCCAATAAAAAAACTGCTGGATTTAATAATTTAGTTACATTATTGGATATAATGTCAAGCCTCAAAAATCAACAGCCTTAATGTACATGAATAACAAACTCACTGAGAGAAATTAGGGAAACAAAACCTTTCATGTTAGTATCCAAAAGAAAGAAAGAAAGAAAGGCCTAGGAATCAATGTTAACAATGACAGTAAAAGGGCCAGGGAGATGGCTCAGTGGAGTAAGTGCTTCGGTGGCAAGCACGAGGTCCTGAGTTCAATCCCCAGTTCTGCCAAAAAAAATGACAGTAAAAGACCTTCACATTGGAAACTATAATACTCTGAAAAAGAAATTGAAGAGGGTATCAGAGAATGCAACGGTATCTCTTATTCTTAGGAAGTACCAATATGATGAAAATGGCCATACTTTCAAAACTTTTGACAGATTTAATGCAATTCTGAGCAATAGTCCAATGGCATATCTCACAAAATCAGAAAAATCATCTTAAATTTTATTTAGAATGACAGACCTAGAATAGCAGAGGTCTTCCTGAGCTACAAAGGAAAACTGGGGCTTCACAATCCCTGACTTGAAATAATACTATAAAGCTACTGTGATTAAAAAATAATAAGACCAGGTGTCATGGCACATGCCTCTAATCTCAGTGCTGGGGCGGCTGAAAACAGAAGGATCACTATGAGTCCAAGCTTCGTAGTGAGACCCTGTACCAACTACATTAATGATGATGATGATGATGATGATGATAATAATAATAGCAGCAGACCCAAAGATCAATGAAACAGATTTGAAGATACAGAAACAACTCCAAACATACTGAGCACCCAATCTTTGACAAAGATACCGAGATCCAGCCCTAGCCCAGGCCCTGTGAGTGTGTGGGAGAGCTTCCTGCTACCCTGCAACCGCGGGACCTGTCTGGTCCAAGCCCAGGTGCAGCGTGGGTGAGACCCTCTTCCACCCCTTTGGCACCCCCACCACCACTCCACAGCCCCCCCTCCGCCCACCGAGTGACAACTTCTGCCACCTTCTCGGGACCCCCAGATCCAGCCCTAGCCTAGGCCCGATGAGTGTGTGAGAGAGCTGCCTCTCCCCGCTACTCCACCTTGTCCCCTTCAGACTCAGCTCAGGCCTGGCATACAGGCCTGGGGTGAAACTCTGCAGCTACATTCCTTGCAGGGAGAGTAGGGGACAGAACTACCCAGCTAGTCCAGGAGCAGAACATCTTGCCAGAGGGGCACAACAAGTTCATTCCCAAGGGCAGCAGAAGGAAGAAGCTGAGCATAGCAGCCAGACCCAAGCCAGGCACAGCTGGATACATCCAAACTTTGTAGAGCTGCACCTGAACTTCAGTAGGTGCTAAGGTTATAACTGCACCAAAACTCTACAACAAAGGTCAGAAGACAGTGCCACACAAAATGATGAGAAGGAGCAAAATGCAATCTCAGACTAAGACACCAAACACATTCACTGAAGGCAAGATAGCCTCTTTAATAAATGGGGCTGGAAAAACTGGCTCTGCACATGCCAGAGATTAAAACTGAACCCATATCTTTCACCACACCTTAAACTAAATTTGAAATGGATTAAAGATCTAAATATTAAAACAGAAACATTGAACATGCTGGAAGATAGAATAGTTAAACTCTTGGACATTGGTATAGGCAAAGACTATGAATAAAACTCTTATCACACAAGAACCATCACAAAGAATAACTGGGATCTCATCTTATGAAAAAGCTTTTGCACAGCAGAGAAACCACCAACAGACTAAAGAGACAACCCACAACATGGGAAAAAATGTTAGTCAGATCTTCCTCAGAAAAAGGATTACCATCCAGAACATACAAAGAACTAAAAAAAGAAAAAATCATGCCTCCCAAATTTAAAGACCCAATTCAAAAATGAACATGAATGAGATGAATGCACAATTCTCAGATGGAGAAGTGCAGCAAATAAATATATGATAAAATATTCAATATCACTACATCCATTTATATAATTTGAGATATGAAAATGAAAACACTAAAATTCCACCTCATCCTGGAAAGAACAGCTATCATCAAGAAATCAACTAGTGGGGCTGGGAAGATAGCTCAGTAGAATAAGTGTTTGCCTGGCAAGCGCAAGGTCCTGAGTTCAATCCCCGGTACTGCCCAAAAAAAAAAAAAAAAAAAAAAGATTTTGGGCTGGGGTGATGGCTCAGTGAAATAAGTGCTTCCTGGCAAGTGCAAGGGCCTGGGTTCAATCCCTGGTTTCACCAAAAAAAGAAATCAACTAGTAACAAAAGCTGGAGAGACTGTGGGGAAGAAGGAACACTTCTTCACTGTTGGTGGAAGTGTACACTGGTGCAACCACTGTGGAAATCAGTGTGGAGATTCCCTAAAAAACTAGGATTGAGCTGAGGAAATAGCTCAGCAGCACAAGCACCTGCTTGAGTTCAATTTTCAATAACAACAGCAAAAAAGGTGAGATTGGAGCCCATTTGACCCACTATTCCTCTTCTGAGTATCTTCCAGAAGAATTAAAGACATCCTACCACAGCGATATGTGTGTACCCATGCTTGTGGCAGTGCAATCTGTGATAGCTAAATGTCAGAAACAACCCAGATACCCATCAGCCAAGGAATGAGTAGTAAGATTTGGTCTTTTTATACAATGGAGTATGACTTAGACAAAAGGAAGGATAAACTTGAGACTTTCATAGGTAAATGGGTGCAGCTTGAGTCAGACTCCTAAGTGACATAAACCAGACTCACATGTGTAAACATCATATTGTCTCCCTAGTATGAGAAGCTGAAAGAGTAAATAAAATCTAAACTGTAAAATAGATATTGTACAGTGGGCAGAAACTATTCAAAAGGAAAGAGAAACTGGGATGGGGGAAAGGAGAAAAGAACAAAGGAAAAAACAAACAAAAATAGTTATGATTGTTACACTACTAATTTCTCTTAGTTCATTGAAAAGGAAGTTTTGTGCTAATATTGTTTGGAAAATTAAATGGACATACCTTGTATTCTGAGTAACTAAAGAGAACAATACACAGTGTGTTAACCAGTTACCCTCCTATTGTTTTGAAATCTTGTTTTATTTTTTCTCTTTAAAACTAAAATTAATTATTTTTTAAAAATTAAACTAAATTAAATTCTTTAAAAAGTGTGAGAGTATGTGGTTCCGTATGAAGGCTCTGGATTCAATCCCCATTACTGGGTAAAATTTCATGTCACTTTTTAAGAGATTACTTTCATCTTTGCCCTGCCTTTGTTTTTGAGCGCACCCTAGAATGTATATAGCTGCAAGAACATGGATAGGAATTATTAATAGCTTTTCAAAGTGACAGACTTGGTATTTTAAGATGATACATTGGGAATGGATACGTGACAGGCCTGGCCTGTCTAGCAAGTCTTTCATGTCACAAGCACTCTGCTGGAGCAGAGTTATGTGCTGCTGTGGTGGTGCTGGGAATTGAGCCCTGGGCCTTGTGTGTGTCGGGCAAGCACCACACCACTAAGCTACACTGCCAGCCCCATGAGGGTATTTGGCAGAACTGGAGCCATTTGTGACTGACTCTGACTCACAACACTGGCTCAGCAAGAATTACTCACTTGCTGTTCCATTAGGTCCTAGTTCTGAAAAATCTCATTATAGAAAATAGTATCCTTTCTCTAAATACATACAGAGACATGCACTTCAGTTCATGAACTTAATTTGTTCTAAAATTTTGGAAAAGATGGCCATGTTTGTGTTTGTGTGGGGAAGATGGGCATGGTCATGTTTGTCACCTGAGGCAGTGTTTACAAGCAAAAACGATTTTTTTCTGAACACTTCAGTTTGCAAACCAAATTGTTTGCAAATAAAAGTGATCCTGAACAAATATACCACTCTGTGCGTGTTTCCAGTTTCCCACAATTCCTAGTACTTTACCCACAATTCCTTCAGCGAATAGGAACTCACTACCTAAAGAGAGAAATTTTCTATCCTCAAAGAGCTCTGATTGTTAGAAATTTCTACCTGATAGTAATGAAAACTGTGTCTCTGTAGTGTGCAGACTAAATGGATTAGAAACACAGCAGCACTTTCTTCTGCCAGCCTTCTCTTCTCCACTATTGAACGCCTGTAGTTAATTAGACAGTCTGTCCCTGCCCTGAAGTAACCTCTCCAGCTTACTCACTGGGCAAATGTGTCCTGGACCCTTCTGTCAGCAGTAGGTGAAAGCTTTCTTTGCCTGTTCCCTCAGCTGCTACCCCAGTGTCCCGTGATACCACTGTTGACTCTAGGAAAGCTTTAAAGTCTCTAGTGCCTCTTGTCCATCCACCTCATAGCCCATAGTGGTTCTTCCATTTCCTATAAAGACTCTGAAAAACCTTAATTACAATTTCAGAGTGTTCTGGAACAATCCAAACCTTCACTTGGGGATTGCAAAGATGGGCTTGGGTCACATAGAGATCTCAGAGACAGCATGAGGTATTGTTGGAGCACAATAAGTCCTTTCACCGCAAGTTGCCATTAATATATCATTTTCTTTGCAGTACTTCAGGGGATGACAGCTGGTTCCTGTACAGCTAGGATATGGCTCTTTAAATGTAATTTCCATCTGTCACATACTGCACTACAGGATTTTCCATCACAACCTATTGGGTCAGATTCTTGCCAGAAAATGTGCTGAGTATCTGATGTCTTAGAAATGGTAGTAGATATATAGAGAAGACCCAGGTTTAAGTGACATTCCAGGGCCTAGCTGTGTTACCTTGAGCAAATCATTTAATCTTGGAATCTATACTTCCATCTGTGAAATGGGGATAAAGCTGCTTCTGCAGAGTGTTGTGAGGAGCAATGAAGACACTGTAAAAGGATTTCATGAACTGAAAAGCACTGTCTCCTAGGGAAAAGCTTCTTTAAAAACTCAAAATCTGTATGAGCTAAATTTTATTCATTTTGAATTTAATATTTAATAACCATTAAAAATTTTTAAGAGAAGCCAAATATGGTGGTGCACATCTATAATGCCTGCACTAGGGAGGCTGAAGTATGGGGGATTGTGAGATCTAGGCAATCGTATGCTGAATAACAAGATCCTATCTCAAAATACACACCAAAAGAAGTGAAGTTTTTATTTTATTTTATTTTTTAATGTATTTGGTACAGAGTCTCACTATGCAGCTTGGACTCGTAAGTCAACTGTTTTCAGCCTCCCCAGTGCTGGGATTACAGGCGTGCACCACCAGGCCTAGACTTGGTCGTAGGCATAGTATGCCCATGGTGGGGCCAGCACAACATGTGGTACCTGGGATCAAACCCAGGCCTCTGCACTTGCCTAAGCAGGTGCTTAGTCCGCTGAGCTATCTTGCCGACTGTTTGAAGTTTTTAAGTAAAGTTTTAAATTGTAATTATAGCAGTTTGTAAGAGCTGTGAACACAGAATAGAAAAATACAGAAAAAAAAATGAAATCAACTATTACACTGAAAACTTTAAAGTTTCTTATGTATTAATTTGGTTTAGGTCAATAAACTTTTTTTTTTTTCTTTTAATGTTTTTTGTAAGTACAGGGTCTCACTACACAGATCAGACTCATAATGATCCTCCTGTTTTCAGCCTCCCAAGTGCTGGGATTACAGGTGTGTACCACCATGCCCAGTCTCAGTCGCTGTCTAAGCATGCCCCACGGGCAGGGCCTGCACAGCATGCTGGGGATCGAACCCTGGCTGCTGAGCTCTGCCTAAGCAGGCATTTTAGTCCGCTGAGCTATCTGGCCAGCCCATTGTCAATAAACTTTTACTGAGCACTCATTATGCCATACCCAGATCCTACAGAGAACTAAGACATGCTTCCCCACCTCAAGGACTCCTTTCCTACGTTCTTCAAAGCTTGTTAAAGTTTGTGATTACACTGTTTCTGCCCTTTAAGGTCTAATTCAGGGGTTTACAGATGCAACAGCATATAATTTATAATTTGGGGAGTACCAAGGATTGAACTCAGGACCTTGTGCTTGCCACACGGGCCCTTAGGCCACTGAGCTATCTCTCCAGCCCTATAATTTACAATTTTTAAGCAGTCACCCTGAGTAAATGATGTAGGCATTTAATTCTATGCTGAGAAACCTTCAGTGAGGTTTTGATATTTTTACAGGAAAGGATAGGTAATGATTATACAGATGTCCTGCTCATTGAATAAGATCCTGCCTTCAGTTATTCTCTGTACTTGAGCTGGATTGCACACCAGTTTCAAGGGTGGACAGTCAGCCTGCAGAGTGATACCCTGGGCACCCGTGTAACCTGCCACAACTTAGCCCATCTCCCTACCTCCCCCAGGTTTCCATCCCTCTGCCTGGGTTCTCTCTCACTGGTTCCTTCTATGCTACTAATGTGCCAAAGCCCATGTGTTCCTCCTTCCATTTTCTGCCTACCTCCATACATACCAATTTTACTAAAAAATGACAATTTCAACTTATTTCGTAAATGCAAACTTATGCCGGTGACTGTTTTTCAAATAGAAGTAGCTATTTGTTGATCAACAAACATGCACACACAAAGAAATCCCACATGTAAGCTTTTATGTCTTCGTGTTTCACTGACTCTTGATTGACGTTGTTCCAGCAGGCCAGTGGTAGAATTCCGCCATGCAGATCCCTGCCCTGCACATAGCGCTGGGTGCACACTGGCTGCATCCTAAGTGAGCTGCCTATCCGCACAGGTCCTGAGGGACTCTCAGGCTGCATACCTGTTGCCGCTTAGTCATCCAGAATCAAAGTATTAACAGCTCCGATCGCACTGCCTGAAGCCCATGGGTTTTATTTCAGGAGTGGTCCCACTCCAAAATGCAGCGAAGGCTTCTATTGTTCTCACATTAGTGTTCACACCTGTGCTGCAGGGAGCCAAGAACTGGACAATGGTTTCCCTTCTTTCATTATGCATTCCCAGTACCTCAATGCAAGCACTAGGCATCTCGAGCTGTCGTTTTGCTTCTGTGCCAGAATGTGAGCTCCACTCTGGCAAAGAGCACATTCATCTTCTTATCTATAGTGACTTGGAGAGCTCTGGGAACACAGTAAGCGTGCATTCATTCATTTATTTTGCTACCAGGAATTGAACTCTGGTCCTTGCACTTGCTAGGCAGACAATATGCCAGTGAGCTACCTCCTCAGCACTGAGCTATATCCCTGGCATGAGCATTTATTAAAAACGATTCAGTGGAGTGGAAGCGTAGCCATGGTAGAGCCCTTGCCGACCAGCATGCATGAAGACTCGCATTCAATCCCCAACACCAGCAACAACAAAAAAGTTGCATGAATTATTATCAACACAGAAGGGTGGAGGGAGAATATGCCCATTCAACAAAAGAAATATTCCTGAAAAACAATTTCATCATTTCTCCTTTGTGCACCTGAAATGTTTCATAAAATTTTATACTAGCCATTTCAGCACAAATCTAAGTCTAGAACCATTCTCTGAATATAAGCACAAAAAGGAAGGAATAAAAAGTAAGCATAGCTTCAGCTACTAATCTTCCCCCCACACACACCCCTTTTGGTACAGGGAGTAAAGTAGAGCCTTGACACTGAGCTACATCCTCAGCTCTTTTTTATTTCTTATTGTGACACAGAGTCTCATTAAGTTAGCTAGACTAAGTTCAAAGTTTTGATCTTCCTGCCTCAGCTTCAAAGAGTGCTGGATCACAGGCAAGCAGCGCCATGCCTGGCCGGTAATCTGTGTTCATGATCTCTGTTAGTAGCAAAGGTGATTTCTAAGGCATCTCTCCAGATGTTGGCTCTGGAATGAGTAACTTGATAGCATTCTCAAGAACATGGCCAGGCCATCAACCATTACAGTCCCCAGACCTCTCCTTGTGCCAAGCACATAGTAAGTACTCAATATTGTTGACTGAATGTATTCAATTGAGAAAAGAAATTCGGAAGTAATTCCCAGATGAATTGAGTTGATGTTCACTTGGCAGTTTTCCTCAGTTTAATGTGTATCTAGACAAGTCTCTTGCCTCCAAACTGAAGCTAACTACTTACATTATCTACTTCAACAGTTGTTCACCGATACCTGCTCTGACTTGTCCCTGTAAGACACCAAAGTCACACTACAATGTGGGCCATCTGGTTTCAGTCCCCAGAGCTGGTCGATGATTTCTTTGATCTCCTGTGAACATGCCTTTCTCGCAGCATTGCCCGCATGCCACTGTAAATGCCTGTCCATCTGTGTCTCTCTCCAGAAGGAATCTGACATTCCTAAGAAACCGGCCTTAGACAGGAGTGATAGTGCACACCTATAACCCCAGCTGCTAAAGAGACGAAAGTAGCAGATTGCAAGTTTGAATCCAGCCTGGGCAGTTTGATGAGACCCTGTCTCAAAATGTAGCTGACTGCAAAGTGACTAGGTTAAATCTCCAGTACCACCAAAAGAAAACCTAAAAACAAACAGGCCTTACTTCTCTTAGCATACCTATCCTGTATGTAAGGTAGTAGTTTCTTAGCAAATCTGAGAATTGAGTAACTTCTACAGATTAATCATAAATAACATATATTTGAACCCTGTATAAATATATTTTCCTTTTGAAATAAATGCATGCTTTTTAAAGTGTTTTTAGAGCTTCAAGTGATAAGTACTGTTACCATCCAGCTGCTGGGTTGCTCTCTCAGCCCAGAAAACATTACGAGGTAGATGGTCAAAGCAAAAGTATTTATTGTAAAACAAGAGCAGAAAGCAAAAGTATTTATTGCAAAACAAGAGCAGAAAGTAAGGTTTATCATAAAGCAAAAGCAGATAGCCCCCAGGCAGATGAGCTTGGGCGGGAGTTGAAGAGAGTTGCCAAAGGACAACTTTTGTCTCTGGGTTTCCATATACACAAAAATAATGACATCTCAGCCACGCTGAGATCTCCTGTGGGGTCACCATCAGGAAAGTCAGGTGCAGAAGTGAGCCCGTGGCCTTGGGCAAGGAGCAGGTGCTTTCTTAGCTGTAATCTAGGGCAGCCTTTGTGCACTGAGTCAGCAGGGGCGCTGGCCTTGGTCAGCAGGGTGTCCTTCACAGAACCTCTCTGATCTCTGAGGCTTAGCCTCTCCCAGAGGCCCTGGCTACATGCCCATCTGTGGGTCACTCTCGTCAGAACCCTTCCCACACTCTCCACCCTTCGGCACAGCCCTGTCTGTCCACAGTAATCACTGTTGGGAGCTTCTGGTTAGGTTAGGAAAATGATGCCCCAAGTTAGAGAACAAGACCTAAGCCCACCTGCGCCAGCACGAAGGACTCAGGTATGCTCTCCACATCTCATTCTTTTCCTGCTTCACACACTGGGTATGTCCTGAAAGAAACAAGATTGCTTTTTCTGTCAAACACCATCCAAGGTGATCACTTAGTTCCCCAGCTGCCTTTAGAATGGCCCAGTCTCATTCTGGGAAACTGGGATTGAAAAAAGATGGAGGGTTGGAAACAGGAGGGAGCTTGGACTGGCTACTTGGACCAGGACTGTAGAAAGGTAGAGGCATCAGGCAGTTATGTATCACAGGAGACAGGTGTGGTCTGCAGAGGAAAGAGTAAAAAGGCAAAGCACTTGGAAATGAAAGGCCACGTGGCCTGACACACACACACACACACACACACACACACACACACACACAGGATGGCCCATTACTGCTGTGTTAACTTCCTGGTTACTACCCTTCCTCAGGCCATCACCTTGCTCTTGGTTCTCTGCTATCTACTTCATTTTCTTTTTCTTTGTTGGCACCATGGATCAAACTCAGGATCTTGCACCTGCCAGGCAGATACTTATGCTGCTGAGCTATCCCCTAGCCCTATACTTCATTTTCTATTAATAAATTTCCCATTTGAGCTGAAGTAAGTTTCAAGTGAGTATCTTTTTTTGTGAAGAAAATATACTGTCTCACTTAGAGGAATAATTGTCTATACTTGTTTTAAAAGTCACTACCTGTTTTCCAGTCCCACATGTTATACCAGAATAATGTTTAACAGGAAATTATTTAGAGGGCGGAATTCCTGGTAAAATAAGATACTGTAGGAAGACAAGTGGCTCCTCTTCCTTTTCAAATTTCTTAATATCTTAAGTCACCAAAAACAGAACAATAGAAACTTAGTTACAAAATGATTGGACACATATCAAACCTGTACGGAACTATCCAGTTAAAGAGGTTTTGAAGAACCAACACATTTGGCAGGTTCCCAAAACATCTATTTTTAAAGATTCTGCTTTCCAGAACTGTATTTAAGAATGGCCTGTGAAACACAGCTGTGACTCAGACTAGACAAAACTAAAAGCTAGAAAAGACTAAGTAGGTGTCCCTGCCTCGAGCAGTCCAGACCTTGCCACTGGCCTGGCTGTAAATAGTGACAGCTAAACCTATGAAAGTAGGGTAAAGACCTTGCTCTTCGGGGACAAGTCCAACTGTGTGTAGGGCTTTGTGCACCCTGTTCTTTCAACCCTTGTATGCTATTCTGGAAATACTGTACTCACTGAAAATAAAATAACCATTTTAAAGATATGCATGGAAAATAGAGGGGGGTCTGCTAAACTCACTTGTCTGAATCAGAAAAATTTCAGAGGAAAATCTTAAGGCTTTTTTTTCCTAGAATGTTGTAAAAATACTAAACATGATAACTGCTGCCAACCACTATGAAAAAAGAGAACAACAATAACAAGAAGTAAGTTTTCTAGCTCTTCTGCGTGGCGTCAACACTGGGCCCAGAGATCCTGGCATGTAAACCGACTGCTTCCATTTTCTTTTTTCAGTTAATTGTGTTACATGGACCCCATAAGGTCTAATCCCAGGGGGGCTGTCATTTAGAAGGGAGCTGAAGGGAAGCTGTTTTAATTCTGGCTTTTGTTTCAGCCACTAAATATAATGCCACATGATTGTTGACCCAACGGTAATCCAGTTAAAAAAAACAGTCTTCAGAGTTACTACATCATCAGAATTAACCCTGATTACATCACATTATGTTGAAACAGACCGCAGCTGTTTGCCCTGTTGAAGCCACTGCTGGAGGGCCTGTCGAGAAGACACATCTGGGCCTCAGGAGGACACATTTGGGGCTTAGTCTTGTTTCCCAACACTAATGGGGGAGGGAAACTCCCTGTTCTGTCTGGAATGCTTGGTGGGAGCTGACGTCCATGATTCTTTAGCAGTCAAAACTCTTCATTTCTGAGAGTCGGGAACTTGGTAGTTTTTTGAAAAGGGGGTAAGAAGAAGGGAGTCTGAATCTGCTGAACGTTGCCCCGTGAGAAAAGGAACAAGGCTGGGAGCTGGCCTGGGAGAAGGCGTGGCACCTTCTTGGTGGGCTCCAGCTGGCACCGAGCGCTGCGACACTGGGTTGTTCAGTTGTGACGTATCTGCAAGCTGGTTGTTAAAAATGATATTAAAAGTAAATATAATAAAAATGGAAAGTAACTAGTGGAGAAGACATGGAAAGACTGGAGCCCTCATACCACGGCTGTTAGGGGTGTAAGACAGTGCAGCCACGTGGAAAATATTTTCATTTTTTTTAAAGTTGAACAGTTACTGAATGACCCAGCAATCCACTCTCAAGTATATACTTAATTGAAGACATTCACACAAAACCTTGTACACAAATGTTCACAGCAGCACTATGCGTATCCACCAGCGCACAAACAAGAGAAATGTCCATCAGCTGGTGAATGGATGTGCATACTGGGCACTGGACAGCCATGTAACGGAACGTTCAGCCATAGGAAACAATGAAGAACACAAATGCTGCAACACGGATGAGACTTTAAGCATTATACAAAGGGGAGAAGTCCCACACGAGGCACAGATCAGTTCTGATTCTATGTAATGTCCAGAGTTGGCAAATCCACAGATACAGAAAGCCAGTTGTCAGGGGGAACAACGGGGGCGATGTAAATGCTGCGGAATTACGTAGCAGTGATGGTTACACAACAGTGCACACTATACTATAGCCTACTGAATTATATACTTTTTTGGAATCATATACTTTAAAATGACTTTCACAATATATGGATGACATCTCAAAAATTAAGTTACGTAAATTTACAATTAAATAAGTTACAGAAGGAATCCCAAGGCATTCTTGGAGGTGAAGGCAGGTGGGTGGCAAGGCTGAGGACTGGGAATCTTTGCAAGACTGTCTCAAAATAGAACAAATTTAAAAGGGCTGGGGATGTATCTCAGTGTAAAAGCCCTGGGTTTGACTGCAGTGAAAGGGGGTATGACTTGCTAATTATTTTTCATTTCACTATTCTGCTGTATTGTTTATGTCTGTTATATATTTATGTTGGAAATATTAAATAGAGCTGTACTACTGTATATCCTTTGACTCTGATGATACTAAGTTGATAGCTTGAAATTGGCTATGGGGGAGTGGAATGACATGATTTACACTGCAAAAGGCTGGCATATACTGCAACTAAGTGAATATGAGTAGGTGGGACAACCATTTGGGTAACTCCAGTAGAAACAGAGTCAGATGTGAAGATCACCTAAGCACTCTGGATGCCTGCAATTAAAGACTAGCAAATCTCCACAACCACAGTGCATACAACTAGGCAGGAGGAAATGGCATTTCCGGTCTTCTGGCAGATAATATCACTTTGAGTAGGGACATTTCTCCAGTTTTGGTAGTGTTGTACCTGTGTACCAGGAGTTAGGGCTAAAACTCCAATGTCACGGCTAGCAGATGTCAGAAGAACAAAGAGTTTAACCTCAGTCCCAGACAGAAACTATCTGAGTCTGTACCAGTATAGAGTTTAGAAATCAAGGGTTAAAATAGTTCTCCAGAGCCTGCAGGTAAAAATCAAAAAGGTCAAGGGAGTAACTGTTTTTTAAATTTCCCAAAAGTTACAGCCATCAGCAAATTAGATCTCCACCGCCTCCTCAGCCCTCCACCTGGACTGCTACTTGTCGCATAACCACTCCAGCTACTTTAGTTTTGGTGGGTTTTTTGGAGTCAGGGTTTTGTTATATACTTCAGAGATCCTTCTGTGTCAGGCTCCTGAGTGCTGGCATTTTTTAAAAAAATGTATTTGGTACAGGGTCTCATTACGCAGCTCAGACTCGCAGTGACCCTCCTGTTTTCAGCCTCCCCAGCATGGGATTACAGGCACACACCACCAGCCCAGTTGCCTAAATAGGCGCTTACTGAACTATCTCACTGGCCCCTGTGTGCTGGGATTACAGGCATGTACCACCACACTTCACTCCAACTACTTGTAAATACCTTCACAGATACTATTTTCTGGTTTGAATGGTTCAGTTCTGGATCCCATGAGAGTCCATACCCACTACAAGTCATCCTGTAAAATTTTATTTCTTTTTTTCTTTTTCCCAGTGTGTTCCTCTTTATTCATTTTCAGAGTACAAACTTACACTTGGATAGGCTGAATTAACCCAGCCCACCTCTGGCAGGTACACTCAACATGCTGTATAAAGTATAACATTCAATTTATTATTTCTTTCTCAAGAGAGTTTTCTTCAGTCCATTAAGACTCAGCTCCCCTTACATGGGCTTTGGTGGAGGTCGTGGGGCAGCACCAGCAGGTCTAAATCGGGGTGGAGTTCGATCCTTACGGGCTTCACGAGATCTATTTCTTTTTTTTTTTCCATAATTTTATTGAGAAACAAATAGCAATGAGACAGTTTCAAACCAAATTGGTAGGATAGTTTACAAGATCGATTTCTGACCACTTTGCTGTGAATGGCAGAACTCACACAATAATGCAACTTCACATACAGCTTGGGAAGCACATAACTGTCGAAGACACTCGCTTCGGAAATGTTCCTGATGGCGGCGGCCTCCACTATGTTCCAAATGACAAACTTTTTAACAGCCTTATCCTTGGGTATGCACCGGGCGCAGTTCGTGCAGCAAATAGGCTGCACATGACCGCGGCCCTTTCTGGCATGACCGTTGTTCCTTCTTTTTTTTTCGTCATCTTGGAAAGGAGGACCCAAAAGAACTATTTCTTCATTCTTACAACAAACTGTGTGCCTGGCCCTGCTGGGGTAGCTCTGGGGATACAAAAATGAGGAAAACAGCCCTGCCCTCACAGTTGCTTGACAAGTGAACAGGTGTAATGAAGCCAAGCTGGTAGGCATTGGGGAAAAGGCTCTTCACATATGCTCAAGGTCTAATTAAAGCTGGGCGCACTCTCTCAGAGCAGGTGAGGTACGAGCTGCACAGGCACAGGGTGGCTTGAAATACTGCAGCACCAAACCCCTCCCTGACAGCCTGTTATTGAGAGAACACAACAAGTCTGCAGAAAAAGTGCTCTTGCCCCCCACCGAGGGTCGGAAGCACTGTCCTGGGAACCAAAGTCCACAAAGCAGCTAGCACTGGTTCTGGTGATGCACACGGGAGAAACTGAAGGGGTGGCCTTGCTCAAACCTTTAAGGAAGTTTATTTGCAAAACGCCTCCCACTAGGGCAGTGCCAAGTACCACCTCTCAGATTTCAGCCACAGTGAGGAAAAACAGGCCTCTAACCACACCCCAAGCCCACTTCCTGACCTTCCTTGCCAGGTGGCCAGAGTTGGCTTAAGTGAGTCAGGATAATTTGATGGAGGGAGCAGAATTGGCGCAAAGCAACCAGGAAGCGCGTGCCTCCTGTGAGAGGCGCTGCCAGAAAGTGGCCAGATGAGGAGGCTCGGCTGGTCACACGGACTTCGGTCCAGTCTACTAAATTGAAGAGGAGAAAAGGCAGGAGGCAGGGCCGAACACCCACCCCACCCTCCGTGCCGTTGCTGGCGGCGGGCCCGCGCTGAGTGGTACCAATCGCCCAGCCTGGTGTGCCGCGGAGCACATGGCTCTTCCCAGCCCTCCAGCCGGTTCCTGGAAGCGGTCCACCAGCCATGCACCTGCCACTGGTCACAGCCCTCGGCGCTGAGACAGTCACGGATACCGGCTGTTGCTGATGCTGACGTTCAAAGCCACTCTGCAGACTCGAGGAGCCAAGCTCTGTGGGGAACAGAGAAAGAGGCGGTGCTGGGAGGAGGGCAGCAGTGGTGCCCACACTCTTCTCACGTGTGCATTTCTCCAGTCTCTGCAGTGCCCCCTTCTCATAACGTGGTCGTTTCCTGGGAATTTGATGAGAATATGAAATTAATGGCCCAAAGCGCTCTGGGAGCCGGTCATTAATTCCCCCCAGGAAATAACAGTCGTCTTTAATCAAAATTGCCTAAATTATAGGCTAGTGATGTGTGACCTCACGGGGGTTACGGGGACTGTCACTCCAGCTGTTTCCGATAGATGGCGCCCACCTTCGTGTAAATAAATCATTCACATAATTTATTTTCCATTTTTCCTAGGAGGGAAAAAAACAGCAGGGAGTGGAGAGGGCTTAGTAAAGGTCCAGCCAGACAGGAACGTTCTGTCCAAGCGCTGTTTCCATGCCTGGCATGCCTCTCGGGCTCAGAAGACTAATCCATTCCAGTGTGTGCCAGGGGCCTCGGTAGCCCTGCCTCCCGGTTGCAGCGGGCTGGAGAGCACAGTGAGGCGGGTGGGCGGGAGTCGGAGGTAGGAGAGGGCCAAGAAGCGGCCCTTTCTGTAATCTGCGGGGCAGGGATGGGCGTGTTTAGAAGACTCTGAAGCCCATGTACTGTATCTGCTGGATCTGAGACCCTCTCCTGTCACTGATCACAAAATACCAAGCTTTTCTATTTCCACATGGAGTTGTATATAACCACAAGGTCTTTGCTGAACAAAAGCAAACCCTAACGAGTTTCTGGCAGAATGCAGTTTCATGCTAACTAATTCTGGATTATTCATCTGTGATTTGAGTCACATAACTCTCAAAAGACACGTAAAAAGAAGACTTCAGTCCTAAGGAAAGACGGGGCACACGTCCGTCTGACTTTCAGCACAAACCTCAGTTGCAGCCAAACCATGCAGATTTCTCACACTGCACTCCCAGAGAGTTGGCACCATGACTCATCTGTGAATGAAGTCAGAGGACGGCTTTATTTTGGTTGGGAGTCTCCACCCCCTGATTGACTTGGCAGACTAAGTATTTTGATACAGTGTTTGTGTCTCACAGGAGCTGGAGATACTGAAAGCCAAAAGGTTCAAATGGCCACAATTCTGGTTGAAGCTCTTTGTGTGTGGCCTGAAGACCCCTAAATGAACGCAAGGGAGCTCTGCAATAGGTGCTAATTCCAGCTTTACATTCTACCCAGCAGCACACTGAACACTGCAGGCCTGCAAGCCTTTACAAAAGCTGAGTCCATGATGCAGGGCTTGTACGTTCCCCAGCCCAGCCAAGATCTGCTGGCCCAAAGGGTGCCTAACTACTAGAAACAACCAGCTGAGCTTCTCGGAGCCTGGAGATGGACAGAACGACTTAGCCTGAGAAGACACGGGGCAGAGGGCAACGCTGCCTCCGCAATTCATTTGCGTGTCCCCACCCCCCATCGATTGGATGGTTTTCTATGCACTTGCGAGAGCAGTTAGCAGAGGACCTACATTTGAATGATGCTTGTGAAGACATCTTCTGGGTTAAAAAGCTTTCTTTTGGGGGAGGCCCTCCCCTCTGCCCTGCACTGCCGGTGTGAGGTGCACGTTTCCACATACTTTCAGAGCTCCCCACAGTGTAGTGAGAAATACCTGACTACATCCCAGTTACAGAGAGCCCTCCTACCTGAGTCGGTTGGCACTTTGCAATTCTGACCTCAATTTCTTGGTCTTCTGCACACTTTGCCCTCCAATTCATTATGAAGTACACTGGCTAATTTTTGCTTCAATTATGAAAAAGCATACGTGGTTTCTACTGACTTTCTTCCGTGGGGGAGTGTGGGAGGGAGCCAGCCGGCCCTCGTGTCCGCGGGAACGGCCCCAAGGCGGGGCTGGGACCTTAGGACAATCCCTCACCTGACAAGGCGAGCACCCGGCCCTTCGCGCAGAGGCGCACGCTGTGGACGCGCGAAGCCCGGCGCGCGGCGGCCGCTTTTCCCTCTCCTGCGAGGGGTGCGAGTGTGACGCGAACTCCTGCGGCCGAGAGGGCACTAACTCCTGCCGGAACCCGACCTCGGGATACCCGACGCGCACGGCCGGCCGGGACGCGCGGGGCGCCGGGGCTCGCCCGACACCGCCGGAGCCCAGGTGCGCGCTCGGGGCTCCGCCCTCCGC
>NW_004524625.1:4502258-4525439 GCF_000260255.1 Octodon degus | reverse complement strand
CCCGCGCCCCTTCCCTCCGCCGCGCCTGCCCGGCCGCCCGCCTCCTTCCAGTCCGCGCCGCCGCTTCGCGGGCAGCGTCAGAGGCCGGTGCGGCCCGCGGACCAAGTGACTCAGTGTCTGCCCCCTTCTTTCCTTTATTCTGTGCGTCTCCTCGCCGCCCCCTCCGCCGCCCCGCGGTGGTGACACTGCAGTTTGGTCCCCACTGGCCCGCGTGTAGTGTGCACGGTCGAGAGGTCCGGGTTTCCGAGTGCCAGGTGGTGCCAGCCAACGGGGCTGGCAGGGATCGCCGGGACGGCCTCGCCCTCCAGGGGCGCGGAGTGCGGAGTTGGCCCCGCACCCCAGCTAGAGGGTGCGGAGCCAGCTCCCGAGACCCGGCTGAAATCGGGTCGGGATAGCCGCAGTTGGAAACGAGTAAGGCTGCTAACGGGCGTCAGGCGGCGCTCCATCTTCTTCCGCCCTCTTCCCTTCGCGTGGAAGCCCTTGTTACCCCGACTGGTAGCTCGGTCTCCGGGGATCCCTACCACCTTCCAGCTGCCGTCGGTCGGGGAGCTCTGAGCTGACCCCGCCCTCTGTCAGTGCAGGGCCCGCCTTGGGGGGCAGAAGCTTACCAGAGTTTCCTGTCTTCGCTCCCCCTGCAGAATCAAGGGCCTTGTGGCCTCTGGACTGAGGAAATGCCATTCTGTTTTTCAAAGGAAGTGTTGTTGGGCAGTGCAAGTGTGTCAATGAAATCAAGCTCTTGGAACATTTGCTGGGAAAAATCTAAAGATTGAGCAGACTTTTGATTGTTTTTTGGGGAACAGGGTCTCACTATGTAGTTCCAGCTGGCCTTCAACTCACTGTGTAGCGCAGGCTGGCCTTGAACTCACAGTGATCCTCCTGCCTTAGCATCCCTGGTGCTGGGAGTACAGGCCTTCGTTTCCCTGCTTGGTTGCAGCATATGAGTTTTGAAAGTGGACCTCTATTTTGAAAGTGGACATCTAGTGGGGCTGAGGCAGGGAAGTGCCTGTCCGAGTTTTAAAGCTCACTTTCTGGAGTGTGATTGATGCCTAAGTACTAAACTTTTTCTTGTTGAGGGTTGTATCCTTTCATTAGGAAAACTGCATTTTTTAATTAGGGCTAAGGAGTAGAAATTTGTTAACACTTTAATAATCTTTTAAAGTCCTTATCCCAATGAGCGTCTCAAAATTATGTATAAAAACAGACACCGTACAGCTAGTAGAATAGTGTCCAGTGAGAGAATGTGATTCTTGACATTCAGGTAGAACATTACCAGAAAAAAACTTGAATCTTTGTTCGTGGAATAACTTGCACAGACATTAATGTTGCATCTGAGTTTGACTGATGGCCACTTCACCTCAGTTACCCGGATTCTATGAGCCATTTCTTGAATATTTTTGTGCCAGTCAGTCACCTTTCTCACCTATCTGACACCCTACCAATACGGTGACCTTTTCCCTCTCTTTCCCGGTGTCGCCAGCTCAGGAGGCGTCTGCCTGAGTGACCATGAGCTTCCTTAGGTTAGGTATGGCATTCCACTGGTAGGACTAGAAGACCTTCCCGCTGTGGAAGTTGTGTTTCCCTTGTAGAAACAGCCAGCCTGGATAACCCTGAACTTCTGGGGCAAGAGTCTGCCTTCATAGCTACTTTTCTTTTGATAATGTCTTCACTTGGTTACAATTTAGAACTCTCCCAGCTCCTTCAGAGGCTTAAATGCGTTAGAACCAAACTTGGAAAGCTGTTATTTCCCAGCCCCATTGCTAAACACATACCCCAAATAGCTGCTGCTTCTGGTATACATATGGTATTATAGATTGGCCAATCTGCTTTACAACAGTGCATGAGGCATCAGAGGTACAGGGGAACGTAGTCTGTGAAATATATTACAATTATTTAAAACTATGTCTTAAAACCTCCATTTGGGAAAAGAGATAGAGGTAGGAGGAAAAACTGCTTGGGTTAAACTTTGGCAAACATTGTCAAGAATTGATAGTTTTTTCTTCATCCTTTTCTAGTTGATTAATCATAACAAAATATGAATGATCAATTGGGTATCTGCAGTATGCCTTAGCGGAATTACAAAAAAAAAATTTTTTTAAAAAGCTGAAAAATGCTGACTGTTGCCCCGGGAGCATCGTAAGAGGACTGCACCAGGAGGCTGGCAGACCAGCAGCTCACCTGCTACCGCTGGCCACAGCGTGGGTGCATGTGAACGGGTGTGAATTGGTTTACACATATATGTGTATGTAAAGCTTAAGCCGAATTTCCTGGGGGGAAACCATTTTACAACATACATTGTACTTAAGTTTTCTATTAATTTCACTGTGTTAAAGAATTTAAGGGAAAAGAAGATTGACAGCAGTACTGCCGCCTAGTGGCTAATTTGAGTAAAGTTGTGTATTAGTTCTAATAATGGAGGGAAGGAAACTTTTTTTTTGAAGGGATAGTTTTTATTTTTATTTTTTAAAATAATTTTATTTGCAAGCACAGGGTCCTGAGCTCAATCCCCGGTACCACAAAAAAATAATTTTATTGAGAAACAAATAGCAATGAGACAGTTTCAAAACCAATTAGGACAGTTTCAATAATTAAAACATTGCATATTATTGTCTTCTTAGTGGTTATTCATAGTACAAGATGCAGATGTGATATCCTGTCCACAAACACTCTTAGTATAAATCTCTCTAATCATTGAATTAAGAGAAAGTAGCTGCATATCTATCCTATTTTGAATATACAGATGCAAAATGATCCTTCATTTGTATCCCCTTTTTTTGTTTAGTTTTGTCAGATGGGTATTCCATTGCCATTTAAATATTGTAAGTGTGTGAATTCAGCAAAATATTCCTATATAGTCCAGTAGTCCATAATAGTAGTGGGTTATGAAGGAAACCCTTGATTGTTTTATTTATTAAACATGTGTATCCTGGGCATTGAATGAGGATCTGGAAATAAAAATTAATTCAGCCTTTCAGTTTTAGCACATGACCTTGTTTTTTGTAAAAGAAAATAATCAGGGAATAGTTGTCCAGATTCTCCTGTATCTGTAAGTTTCTTTTTCTTTTACCTCTCTTAGTGTAGATCAGATAGGTGCGTCTTCTGTCTGATCTGATCCTTTCCCTGCACTTTGGATCGTACTATCTCCTGCATGCTCAGGCAATTTTTACCATTTCTGTCATAAATTTTCAACTTTTTCCCTCTATCTGTACTTTGCTGTTTATATTTAAGCATAACTTAGCAGAATTCACCATGCTTTCTCCTTTTCTTCAAGGACAACTGGTTTGTTTTGTTCTGCCTTTTTCAGACAGGGTTGCACTACGCAGTTCAGGCTGGCCTTGAACTCTCTTTGAGGCCCAGGCTGGCTTGGGACTTGGAGCCACTCTGCTGCCTCAGGGCCCCAAGTACTAGGATGGCAGGCGTGCACCACCATGCCCAGTGGATAACTGCTTTTTCTATTATCTTCTTTTCTCCCACCTTCACAGTCTACTCCAGTGCAACCCTTCTTTGTGACATGTAGGTTATTAAATTCAGACTCTGGTTTTTCTTTTGTCATTCTAATTAATCTCTTCACTACTTGGTCACAGCGGACCACTTGCTCTTTCTTAAACCATCTGCCTGTTGTCTTGTGCAGCACCTTTTATCACCTCCTCCCCCATTTTCTGGCCAATCTAAATCTCTTTTGCTAGACTGACCTTTTTTTTTTTTTTGAGGTCGGGTGTCTATGTGGCGCAGGCTGGCCAGGAACGCTGGCCTGTGCTGGCCTCAATCTTGCTGCAATCCTCATACATACCCAGAACTAAACTCCAGAGACACTTGTATCTCCAGCACTCTGGAAAGCTGAGGCAGGATGATCACCAGGCGGAGCCCAGCCCAGGCAGTAGAGCAGTTTCACAAAACCCACTCTCATAAATAAATAAATAAATAAATAAATAGGGCAGAGGATATATCTCAGTGAAAGACCTTGACTTTAAACTTCAGTACAAACGCCATCACTTCATTTCTCTTTTTTCAAACCGTATCCGCTCAGTAAAGAGTGCCTATACCCATCCATTTGTTCAGAGAACTTGAGAATGGTATTTGACTCAGTCATCCACTACCCCGCGTATAATCTTTCCCCAAAACCTACTAGTAGCATTGTCAGAATATCCTCGTAGTACACTCCTCCAGCCTCCGTGCCTCTGTGGTGACTCCTCAGATGAATTGTTTTAGTAGCCATCTGTTGAGTCATGTTCTGTGCCAGACACTATGCCTGGTGTCGATCTGTTAACTGGCTTTTTGAATTGTTTTGTTTTGTTTTTTAATACACGGTGCTGCTGTATTATTCAGGCTGGCTTTAAAGTCATTAGGTAGCAATCTCCAAGTGCTGGGATTACAGGTGTATGCCGCTACGCCCAGATCTTAATATAATTCTTAACCCTGTGAGAAGGGCAGCAGTTTGCCCGAAGTCATCTAGATGTGTCCCAAAGCCTGAATTTCTTTTTTAGTGAAATATTTTATTTTGAGGTATTCGTAGGGAAGCACCTCGTTAAGTATCTTGACATAGTAAAGAAAGATCTGTGTGCCCTTTACCCGAGTTTCCCTAATGGTAAACTGATACAGTGTGATAGTAGGTTATCACAGGGATTCAGCCTAGATACAGACTGTTCCCGTCACTGTGGGCTCTTTTACGTTATACTTTTAGAGTCACATTTTTAACCCATGATGACCACTCATCCGTTCTCCATTCTTATAATTGTTTTGTTTCTTGATTGGGAGATAGATATAGATAAACAGATTCATGAAGTACGTAACTTGGGAATTGGCTTTTTTTTTTTTTCCTTTTTTTTTTTTTTTTTTTTTTTTGAGGGGGACGGTGTAGTTTTTTGAGACGGGGTCTTGTTACACAATTGAGCCGGCCTCGTAGTGATCCTTGTAAGTGCTGAGGGCTGGGACTACAGATATGCACAACTGGGCCTGGCAAGAATTACTGTTTTTAAATTAGTATGTGTTTGCAGTACGTACAATCACACTCATTGTGAGAGTTGCTGTTTGTAGGGTAGGTTGGCCTTGAACTCACTGTGTAGCTCAGGCTGGCCTCCAGTCCGCCTGCCTCAGCCCCTGGAGTGCCCGGAGTGCAAGGAAGCACCACCATACCTGGATTCTCCCAGTTTTAATTTACGGTTCCTTTTTGGCTAGTGGGTTGAACATCTTTTCCTATGATTATTTGCTATCTGCTCGTCCTCTTTGGTCAATTCTTGATGTCGTTGACCTTGGCCTACATGGATGGTTTGGATGCCACTGGTTTTGAGATCTCGTTAAGTGCGCAGGCCACTGAGCGCTTGCTGAGCACGTGGCTTGCAGGCAGTCTCCTGGACTGCAGCGCGACTTCTCATCCTCTGTTAACAGTCTTTCACAGAGTAAAACGTTTTAGTTTGGATGGATTCCAGGTCATTAGTTTTTCCCTTTGTAGATTGTACTTCCGCAGTTGCTGGGGTGGAGGGGGGGCATCAAATCTTTGGCAAGCCTTTGGTCTCAGTGATTTTTCTCATTTTTAAAAAAATTTTTAGGTTCTTTTTTGTATTTAGGACAGGGTCTACAGGGTCTCATGGTATAGATCAGCCTCATAGTGATCCTTTTGTTTACAGCCTCCCAAGTGCTGGGATTACAGGTGTGCACCAATCCGGTCTCAATTGCTGTCTCAGTGTACCCTGGGGGTGGGCCCAGCACTGCACTCCCAGGATCGAACTCTTGGCCTCTGCATCTGCCTAAATAGGCACTTTAATCCACTGAGCTATTTGGCTGGCCCCTAAAAATTTTTTTCTAAATGTTTTATAATTTTATATTTCCAAGTCCATGATCTGGTTTGAAGAACAAAATTTATTCTTGGTACTGGGTAACGAAGCCAGGACCTTTGCATTGAGCTGTATCTCTAGCCATTTTCATTCTGGGATGGGGTCTTGTGAAGTTGCTAAGTTGCCTGACTGGTCTTGAACTTGCTACCCTGTTCCCCTCAGCCGCCGAAAATATGGAGGTAACAATCCAGAGCCACTATGTCCAGTGAATTAGATCATTTTTGTTCTTGGTGGTGTTGTTTTATAACCTTGCTAGTTCTCTGCCTAGTTCTTTTATCAAGTATAAAGAAACCAGCATTCAGTTTTCTAACTGTAATTATGGATGTGTCTTTTTCTTTTTTCATTTCTATCAGTTTCTGCATCACATATTTTGGAACGCTGCCACTTGATACACATTTAGCATTGTAATGTTTTGTGTGTGACATGGCCCCTTTATTATTATATAATATCTTTGTGAAACTCTGGTGATTTTCTTTCCTCTGAAGCCTACTTGTTATCTGATATAATAATCTGATATCTGATAATCTGCTGTTTTCCCTAGTAGTTAATATGTCACTTTTTTTCTGGACATTTTCATAGTTTTATAGCTCTTCAGAAGTGTATTATCTGTGGTAATATGGGTTATTTGGGGTTTATCCTAGTTGGGATTTACCGAATTTATTAAATCTGTACATTATGTCTGGTCATTTGAGAAATTTTCAGCCTTACCTCTTGAGTTATTGTATTTTTCAGTCTTGTCTTTTCTTCTCTTAGGAATCGAGTGGCACAAATTTAGATCTTTAGTGTAGTCCCACAGGTCTCTTACCCCCGATCAGTTTTTTCACTTTATTTTCTTCGCTGTTTGTATGGGGTCATTTCTATTTCCTTGGCTCTAGTTCACTAATTCTGCCTCTGTCTTCTCTGTTCTGTGGTTGAGCCTGTCACATGCTGGGTGTGAGGGTCCCCAAAGTTAAAGTAAGGAGGTTAATCTCCTTCAAAGTAAGTACACAGGTTCCCTGACTCCTGTCATGGAACAAGAATTTTCAGGACTGGTCGAATAAAAGAGGCCTGGGCAGGACTTGGTAGTGGAGGTGTACTGGACCCGCTCAAGAGCAGATGCGTGCGGGTGCCAGGGAGCTGGGGCGCCCAGCTGGGACCGGGGCTGTTTTATGGTTTTAGAGGTAGACTTCTGGGGACTCTGCAGGTGGGAGAGCATGGCCCATCTTGGTGAACTGCTCCTGTGGGAATGCCGAGAGAGAAGAGGAGAGAAGAGGGCCATTGGCAAGTAAGGGGTAGAGCAGGCCCTGCTGCAGCTAAACAGGAGGTGCCCACGTTTGGTGTGCTGCGGAGGAGAAAAGTGCATGGGGCAGTTTTCTTTTAAAGTGTAATTTTTTTAAATGTGTATTTCCTTGTCTTCTTTCTGTATTTTTTAAAAAATTTATTTATTTATTTATTTATTGCCTTTTTTTGAAACAGGCTTTCACTGTGCAGTTCAGGCTGGCCTTGAGCTCACTCTGTAGCCCAGGCTGGTCTCCATTTCACAGTGATCCTCCTGAGTGCTGGGATAACATGCGTGGGCCACCACACCCAGCTTCTTTGTCTCCTTTCTACTAACTTTATTTTTTGTATTTTGCCTCAGGCTTACATGATCTTTGTTTTTGCTGAGACTTTCTGTTTCTTGTTGGAGCTTTCCACTTTTCAGTTTGTTTCATGTGTGTTTATAGCTGCTGCTGAAAGCATTTTTATTATGGCTGCTTTAAAGTCTTGGTCAGATAATTCTAACATCCCCGCGTCTCAGTATGTGAGCAATTGTTGATTATCTTTTTCCATTCCATTTGAGATCTTCCTGGTTCTTGGTGTAATGACTGGTTTTCTGCTAAAACTTGGGACATTTTTATATTATGTTTTGAAACTAGGTAAAACACAGGGTCCTGAGTTCAATCCCTGTAAAAGAAACTAGGTAAACCTGATGTTTTAGCCAGGCGTGGTGGAGCATGCTGGTAATCCCAGCACTGAGGCTGAGGTAGGAGGATCGCTGAGTTTGAGGCCAACCTGGGCTACAAAGTGAGCTCAAAGTCAGCCTGAATTACATAGAAGGACCTTGTCTCGAAACAAACAAACAAACACACTGCTGTTTTATCTGAAGTACTCCACCTACAGTCCAGCAAGGGGAGCGGGCGCTGTCTCATTAATTCCAGGTGAAGGTAAAAATCCTGGTTTCCCCTCTCAGTCTCTATTGATACTCAAGATAGGAGGAGGATACTTTTCCTCTTGGGTTGTGGTAGACTTGCCACCTTCTCATTTGGTCTCCACTGTGGTCTCCACTGACTAAAACGAAAGGGTGCTCTACTTACCAGTCATCGGAGTGAATGTCTCAGTTTCCTGTGTGCTTTTCTTTGACATGACCCTTGTGGCATTTTTTCTTTCTTTCTTTTTTTTTTTTAGATCTGATCTCTTTGTAGTCTAGGCAGACCTTGAACTAACTATGTGGCCTAGGTTGGCCTTGAATTTATGATAGTTTTCTTGTGTCAGCCACCTGGGATTAGGAGATTATGAATGCTGGGGTTACAGGTGAGCACCACCACACTTCGTCTGTGACAGCCCCTAAAGGACACAAATCTAGGTTCCCACTCAGCATTTGCTATTGTGAGTAAGGGTTGGGCCATGTATTTTTCTGTGATGTTTGGCTGGAATAGAGGTTTTGTCTAGAAGTTTTGCATTATGGTAAGATGCCCCTAAATTGATCTTTTGCTGAGAAAAGGCAGGCTTCAGTTGGGAAATTTTTTTTCTAGACCTTTTGGAGTTTCTACCTTGCTGGCTTCTTCAGCTCCAAGTTTGAGATATACAAAGCAGAAAGAAAATTCATGGAATTAATCATGTGTTGTGTTTCAAGTCCACGATTCCTGGCTAGATTTTCCTTCTTTGTTTTCTATACTGTAGAAGGTTTTCAGTTGTACTAGTTATTGGAGCAGGGAAAAATGTCTGTCCATTCATGTGCTGCTTGGGATACTGAGCATTGTGTACTGCAGAGTGCTTGGCGCCTGTACTAGAAGAGTGGTTGTGATAATGAGCTGCCCACTGCCGTTCCACCTGAGAAGGAACTGAGAACAGAGGGTAAGCGAGCGACTACAGTGCCGTGTGTATACTGCAAACTAGCATTCCTCTTGGAAAATCTGAAATCTGAGATGCTGTAAGATCTGGAGCTCTGTCTCTGATACGACACTCAAAGTTTCAATTCGGGCATGCTTCCGACTTTCCACACATACATCCCATGCATGTATTCCGAAATACAAAAATCTCTGAAACACTTACGGTCTCCTGCATTGCAGATACGAAATACTTAACCTGTAAAAAGCAGATCCAGGCCTACAATCCACATTTTCAGTCTTTCTTCTCCCCACTTCATGACAGTGATTTTCTGCCTATTAGGACTTTTCCTTACTTCAGCATAGCTAGATCTAATCTTCTGTGTACTGTTACCCACTTCCAAAAAGGCAGTCATTTACAAGTGCTTAAATGGGATATGACCTTGAATTTACATAGTATTATCCCAATTATTTTGCAATTTGACTATTTTTTGTATTTTAGGGAAGGGTCTACAGAGTGTTCAGGGTCTCACTATTAGATCAGACTTGTAGTAATCCACCTGTTTACAGTCCCCCAAAAGCTGGGATTATAGGCACATGCCACATGCCCAGTCTCAGCAATTTGACTCTTTAAAACAGCATTAATTTTGCTATTTTTAAGCTATCAGGTAACCTAATAGCCAAAACAAAAAACAAAAAAACAAACAAACAAAAAAAAACATTAATCTCAAGTATTAAATGATTTGAGGTCCTTGTTCAGTCCCTGAGGGCATTCAGGCTGCTATAACAAAATACCATCAGTTGGGTGGCCTACAAATGGCAGACACTTCTCATAGCTCTGGAGGCTGAGACCTGCAAGCTCAAGGCAACCTCAGACTTGATGCCAGGTGAGTGAGCACGTCTTCATTGATGGTGCTTTCTCACTTGGTCTTCCTGTGGTAGAAGAGTGGAACAAATCTTCAGGGACCTCGTATGGACCCTAATGTCATTCAAGAGGATTCCCAACCCTCTGGCCTGGTCGCATTCCAAAAGCCCCACCTCCTAATACCATCACTTTGTGGTTAGGACGGCAATATATGAATGGGGATTGGGAGCATTTAATCCAATGTACTCAGATTACTATTTCAATTTTATCAAAAGAGAGAAAATCTGGGCTAGCAAAATAGATTATTCGACTGTTTAAAGAAGTACTTTATCTAGAACCAGATGGAAATTCCTTTCAGCAGTTTTCTGTTCTGTGATTCCAGTCACTATTCAAGCCCTGCCCCCATTGAACTTAGGGCCTTTGCACTGAGTTCCACCTCCAACTTTTTGGCTGTTAGTTATTTTCTTATTTTGAGGTGAGGTCTTGTTCCATTGCTAAATTGCCCAGGCTGGGCTTGAATTGCGATCTACCTACTTCAGCTTCCCATAGTGCTGGATTACAGGTACGCCCACCAGGCCCACCATGAACTATTTTTTAATGAGTATAGAGCTTCAGTTCTGCAAGATGAAAGAGTTCTGAATGCAGGTGGTGGAAATGATGGCACAAGAGTGTGAAGGTATTTAATCGTCATGGAGCTATAAACTTTGAAATGGTTAAATGGTTAATTTTATTTTCTGTGTATTTTACCATAATTTGTTTTGTTTTGTGTTTTGTTTGTTTGTTTTTGAGTCAGAGTCTTGCTAAGTAACATAGGCTGGCTTTGAACCTTGTAATCCAGGCTGGCCTCAAATTTGTGATGGTTCTTTTTCCTCGGCCTCCCAATGCTGGGATTACATGTGTGTGCCACCACTCTGGCTAGCACAGTGCTTTTAAAAACTCTTCATTTGGTGAAGGTTCGCACTTGGCCTTGCTAGTGTTTGCAAGCCAAGAGAATAGACAGATTGGAATCTCCATAGCCTCAAGCGATTGTGGAATGTTCTGCCGGCAGCGTGTGAAGACCAAAGACTGAAGTTATCTGAAACAAGAGAATACGCCTGCAGTTTCACTTAGTGAAACAATTCTGATGTTTGTCTCTGGCTGGCCTTTCTCTAGCTAGCCGAGGATAATAAAATATGGTAAGCTGGGGCTTGCTGAAAAATGCTGAGAAATGTAGGTTCCCAAGAAAGTTATTAAGTGTATCCAAGTTAATTTTGACAAGTGTTTATAGAGAATATATTGTATCCTTTCCCTTCCCAGGGGAATAAATCAGCACTCTTGTCTTCAAGAATTCTCAGACTAGAGCGACCAGAAGTGTACGTGTAAACCAGAATGATGCCCTTATATGGGGTTGTGTGGTCCTGACAGGGAGGCGTGTGAAGGCCAAAGTTCTGGTGTGAAGGAAGACAGAAGCATTTCTTTGAGTAAGCGGAGATGGCTTGAGCTGGACCCAGAAAAGTAGGACGTAGGGAGAAATGTGGCATGCCGCATGGGATGAGGTGTAGGGGCTTACGAACCTATCCAGAATGGTCACCCCAGAAAGAGCTTTGACGGGGCCCATGTTAGATGGTAGGATGGCAGTTTTGATGAAGAAAATTACTTTCAGTCCGTCTCTGCCTCACATATACTGACTGCTCTTTCAAGAGAAGTGTCAGTGGCGGCTTTGGTTTGCTGTGGTAGGTTGGTTGGTCTTGCCATGTACCAAAGCCCAGGCTGGTAGGCCTGAACTCTCAATCCTCCTGTCTCGGCCTCCCAAGTGCTGAGAATACGGGCCTGTACCATTAGGCCTGGTTTTAGTGGTACGTGGACAGTGTTTATCTTCAAAAGATCTCTCTTAAAATCTCAGTAACTTTTGGATCCTTAAGCAAATGACTTCATTTTCTGGCCCTACTTCCTTGTCTGTAAAAGTAAAATAATGGTTCTTGCTTCTCTGAGTTTAAGAATTCACCACCATAGTATTTGAAAGTAATCTTACCACAATGTCTTAACTCAGAATACTGGCAGTAGGGGGTGAGGTTGCTATATGCTTTTTGTACATTTTTAAAGAAGTCCAAACATGAGCCATGTGTGTGTTCACATCCCTGTGAGGTCAAGGCCAGACCCCAAGATTACGGAGTCACAACGTAAGTGATTTCCAAATAAGCTATCACGTCAGGTTCTACAGGATTATGTTTTCTTTTTTTAAATTTTATTTATTTATTTATGTGTGTGTGTGTGTGTGTGTGTGTGTGGCCAGCTCAGCCCACCAGGGGGCGGGGCGGGCTGGCATGTGGTGCTGGGGGATTGAACCGCGGTCCCTTTGTTTTTGCTAAGCTTGTTCTAAGTAGGTGCTTTAGACCACTGAGCCATCTCACCAGCCCCAGGATTATGTTTTCTTGCGAAGGATATCTGAAGGGTCCTTTGATCTTAGGGAAGGGAAATTAAGCTGCATAGTGATTTGCCTGAAGCTGCAGCTTTGGCCTGTCATCAGGAAATGTGTTGGCTGGGGCATGTGAACATCAGCGTGGGAGATTTTGGAACCCATGTTTGAGAATGGTTTCAAGTGGAAAAGCCTCCCGGAAGTGATAACCCTTTAAACTCAGCCTGGAGATTGACCCCTTGTGTTCCTCTTAACATTGAAGCCTCTTCTGGGTCTGCTTCCAAGGCCCCCTTTTCACCTCTGGCTTGGCATTCTCACACTGGCTCCTGTAGGGTTCCCCTTGCCAGCCTGAGCACTTTTCCTAGAGTGGAAACCTCTCAATTATAGCTTGGTGCTCTTTGTCAGCACCAGCTGCAAGCATGTTGCTTTCAAAGTTGTTGCCATTTATTTATTATAACTACTCTCAATTTTATGATTGCTTCTTTTAACTTATATACTAGTTGTCAAAATGAGTGGGCTCTTTAATGTTTTTCAAAATGATCAAGTAGGATATTTTTGCGTATCATTATAACTTATGTATTTAAATGTGTTCAGTGTGTTTGAATCTATTTACTTTCCTTACTGAAGTTCAGATGGTGCTGTTGTTAGCCAATGGGAACCTATTCAGCAGGGTGCCTGTATCCTTTTGCCACAATGCTACTAGTCTTTGAGAGATTTTTGCTATTTTATGTGGCACAGTGTTCCAGTTTTATCTTATACATTGCTGATCTAGATCAGAATTGGGTATTTACTCCGAGGGCCCTGGGTTGAGTAAAAATGGTACCTCAAAAAATCTTACAGGCACTAAGGTACTGTAGTTACTTCTCAGAGTTGGTCACAGTTATATTTTACAAGAGTACAATCAACATAAGCTGTCATTTATATTCTACTTTTTTCATAAACTCATTGTGAATATTTTCATTTAGTTCTGCATACTTTCCAGTTTTTAATTATGAAAAATTTTTGATCATATAGAAAATAGTTTCAGATATTGTCAAGATTTTATCACATTTGTTTCATCTATCCTTTTTAGCATTTCTTTGCTAGAATATTTTAAAGGAAATCCTAGACATATACATAGGTCTATAAATACACTTTGGGTGAATGTCCCGTACCTTCTGTACACCCCCACCCAAGTTAGGCATCTGTGTTACTTCCAGTTATTCACCGTTACATATAGTTTAAGCCTGGTGTGTTGTGTGGGTGGCGTGCCTTCCGAGAGCTTCACCTAGGCGGGTAAACGTGTGGGAATTCTGGACAGTCACCACAGTTTATTTGGAAGATTTCTTTCTATTTATTTATTTATTTGTGTGTGTGTGTGTGTGTGTGTGTGTGTGTGTGGCCAGCTCAGCCCACCAGGGGGTGGAGCTGGCTGGCATGTGGTGCTGGGGATCGAACCGCAGTGCCTGTGCTTTGCCATGCTTGTTCCAAGTAGGTGCTTTAGACCACTGAGCCATCTCGCCAGCCCCCTGGAAGATTTCTTGAGCGGACAGACAGTATATTTCCTTGTCTTGCCTTGGAAAACATACCAAGTGAGGCTCTGCTGGCTTGCGAGAGGGAAGTGCTAGGTTTTATATATAGTACGGAAGCTAATTTTCTTGTGAGAGTTACAGAAATGGATCTGAGGACTGAGGGTGTAGCTCAGTTGGGTAGATCACTTGCCTGGCACATCCGGGGCCTGGGTTCAGTTCTTTTTTTTTTTTTTTTTGTAGAACCGGGGATTGAACTCAGGCCCTTGCGCTTGCCAGGGAGGCACTTATTCTACTGAGCTATCTCTCAGGGGCCCATGGGTTCAGTTCTAAGCACTGAAAGAAAAAAAAAGTATTAATATTTTTGAGTTTTTAGAGAAAAAAATTGGAGTGTGGGTTAAATACGTATGTACTTTGTAAAATTGCCAACAAAGGCCACAGTGTGTTGAGTTTAGAGACCTAAAGTCTCAGGGAAGATATTGTCACTAACAAGTGACCACACAGCTCTCCCCCAGCAGGTATCATTTGTGGAGCAGGCCGCTGCACCATAATGCCCCGCCGTGCATACATATCAAACAGCAGCCCTGTGGTGGTGTTCCGCCTTGAGGCCACTCAGTAGCCTTATGCTTCCTCCCCAACCAGCACTGGAGGGTAGAGGGGCCAGAACAGTGCATCAGTGAGCTCAGCGTCCTCACTCCTGCACTTGGGTTTCACCTGTTGGGTCATCTGCCACCTCATGTTTTCACAGCCCTTTCCTGCACTTTCTTAGGACTCAGTGTATGTGCTCCTTTAAGGCAGCCCTTCCTGCCCCACCCTCCCATCAGGAGGTGCAGGATGCCTTTGCTGCCCCGAAGTGGTGTTCCAACTTGTGCCATTCAGTAGCCTTATGCTTTCACGAGACCAGTACCTTCTACCATGCACAGGGTGCCTTGTTGATCTTTGGTATCTGAAGCTCACTAAGTTATTGGTTGACAAGTACTGTACTTTATATACATTTACTTTTTAAACAACTATTAAGTCTAAGATTGATTATATTTCTCTGAGAAGAGCTTGAGCTACAAATGACTTGAAAGCATAGTTTTTTTAGCAACAGGTTTTGGGAAATTTCATAGAACCTATTAATAACTGAATTTTTTCTCTTTTGGCTACACTTAAACTCCTTTAATAGTTACTGTAAGTATGATCACACGAAAAGCCCAGATGGCAGTTGTAAGACTCGGTTCACACATGACTCTCCACAGTGCCCAGCCTGCCCCCAGTAGAGGCATTGGTTCTCCACTCAGCCCTCGGCATACAAGGGATATCCTAAAAGAGAAAAGGTGGAACAAGGGCTACACCTGGAGACACCAAACTCTCGCACCAGACCCCTCAAAGTCTTCTCCCAAGACATAAAGACCAAAAGAATTTTGACCACTGATGGTTACTAAGAGCTTCCTGCCTGACCCTAGCTTTCTTTCAAGCCCTATAAAAAAGCCCACTTCTTTTTGTTCCCTACAGACAGCTTTTGCGGCCTCTGTCTGGCTGCACCCAAACACAATAAATTCTACACCATGGTACCTTTACACAAGCCTGGTGCTTTCCACTGGCCATTCTTGCTCCAATATTAATCAATAACACCTGCACTTCTCCTACCAACGCCTCAACATTAGCATTTCAGTCTATTTCCTAATCTATTTTTTCTGTTTATATGTGTTTCATATGCACCTTAGAGATTGTACTATCCTTTGTCCCTAAATTTAATACATTGAAAAAAATTAAAAAATTAAAAATAAATAAATAAATAAATAAATTTAATACATTGAAAATGTTTCCCTGTGTCAAAGAATAGGCTTATAGGATATAGCTTGTAACTACTGCATGAACAGAATGACATTTTGAACATTTTTATTTTTTATTTTTTTGGTACAGGGTCAAACTGGGGACCTTACGCTTGCCAGGCAGGTGCTTATGCCATGGAGCTATATTCCCCAGCCCTAACCTAGTCTTGATTCTGATTTGTTTTTATTATTTTACCAAAATATGTATAAGTAAAAATTTTGAATTGTAAACATACAACTTGTATTTCTTCCACAATTGTAAGACCAAAACAAATTTATACATTAAATATAAAACTTTAAAACCAGTGTAATTCACACTAACAGTAATAGGTATTTTGCTAGAACTAAACCGGTGGTTAAAAATGTGAATGTGACACTTAGTCCTGTGGAGCCTGTCTGTTCTGTGTCCCATTCTTTTCCCTCACTGTGTTTCTTCTTTGACCTTAAATGAAACTTTTTTTTTCTTTTGGTTACAGAAATTGAACTCAGGACCTTGTACCTGGCTGGCAGGTGCTGCCAATGCGCCATCTCCCCACCTGAAACCTTGGTTTTGTGTAGCAAGCCATCTGGCTTTCAGTTGGTACGGCCATTCTAATGATGTCTCATCACTTCTGTCCCTTCTTACTAGTGAAAATTAAAGAACTTAATACTTGGTATTATCACTAAGAGATTTAAAATGCAGTGGGGAGATGGTTCAGTGGAATAAGCACTTCCCTGGAAAGCGCAAGGGCCTGAGTTCAATCCCCGGTTCCACAAAAAAGAAAAAAGAAGAAAAACAACAATACAATGCAGTGTAGGGGGCTGCGGAGGAGGCTCAGTGGTGGAGCTCTTGCCCTGCATGCTCTAGGCCTGAAGAAAGAAGCGAGGCGGGATGTCAAGGATCAGTGCTCGCTTTCAAGGTGATTATTTAGATGCTAAAACCTATGCTTAGGGGCCGGGGAGATGGCTCAGTAGGATAAGCGCTTGACTGGCAAACGCAAAGATCTGAGTTCAATCCCTGGTTCCACAAAATAAATAAATAAATAAATAAATAAATAAATAAATAAATACCTATGCTTATGTATTTTAAATGCGTAACTCTGTTTATGTGTTTTAAAAACCACCGTTTAGGTGAAAACAAGATGAAAATGTTGTTGGAAAATCCCTCAGTAACTGAGAAGTGTGGGCTCTGAGCTTATCCCTGGATTAGAATTCAGACTAAGTAACACCTGCCTGCCAAGTGCAAGGTCCTAAGTTGAATCCCTGGTACCAAAAAAATAAAAAACAAAGAATCCAGACTTAAGCCTCTCCTGTGCTTTGTGGGCTTGGGCCAGTTTCTTACTCTTTCAGAAGTTTCATTTCCTGTTCAGTAATGGCAGCTGTTATCTATGAATTGAGTGGTTGTACCTCGGAGGTATGCAAAGGTGAATCATTTGTTTTTCTCTAGCCAGAACTCAAAGTGGTACATGCTGTTTTTTCCCTGTACAGTACTGGGGATTTGGGATAGAACTCGGGAGCATTTCATCCTTAAGCTAACTTTTCCACCTCTTTCTTCACCTGCCCTTCCTCCTCTTCTCTTGTCTGTCCTCTGAGGAATGGACTTGCTCGGTTTCCCAACCTTGAACCTGTAGTCCTCTTGCGTTAGCCTCCTAAACAGCTGTAATTTTCGGTGTGTGCCACGGTGCTCCACCTCATTTACACATCCTTGGTAGTTGGGTTCCACTGTCGAGTGCCCTTTACATTGTGCAAACTCACCCCCTCTGCTTTTTGCTGCGGGTTCTGTTTACCAACTGAGGAGCAATGGGGAAGCTCCACTCAACATTCTCCTACATAGTTATCTGATAGGTTGCTATGATGTTAAATATGATAATTCCAGGCACATTAGAAGCACACTGAGTGGTAACTGCAGTTGTCCTGTCACATTTATAGTATTACATGCTCCTTTCCTTGGGCATTTAGGTATTTTATCTTTTTATTTAGTTTTGGTGATAGACTGAGCCCACGGCCTCATGCTTGCTAGGCTCACACTTGACCGTGGAGACCTGTTCTCAGTCCTTCTCTGTTGTCAGCTTCCCCATTGCTGGGCAAACCACCTGACACCCCACTTACGGGAGAGGTTGACTTGGCTCAGGAGTCCAGAGAGCTCTGTCCATGGTAGACCGGCTCCAAGGCAGAAGCGTCACTGAGAAATGAAGATGTTTGGTTCTTAGCAGAGCAAGAAAACAGTGTCAGCAAGGAAGGAATAGAGGGACAGTGTAGTACCCAGGGTTACACCTCCAATCTACCCAGACACATCCAGAATTGTGCTTTATGAATCCCAGTTCCTAAGACATGGCGACAGGCTTTGGACATAAAGAGCTAATGTGTTTAGAAAGATTCTGTAGGTTCCTCCCATGTAGCATTTTGGTCATAATTCAATTTTGAAGCCTACCTCTGATGTCACCTACTTCGTGGCACTTCTCGGTTTCTTTCTAAACAAGGTTTGTCTTCCTGCAGTATCCTGCCATACCTTTACATGGCTTATTCAGTTTGGGGGGCTCTTTGTTTGTTGAGACAGATTCTTGCTATGGAGCCTGGGCTGGCCTTGAAGTTAGACCAATCCTCCTGCCTCAGCCTCCTGAATGCTGGGATTGCGGGCGGGCACTACCACACCTGACCTGTGGGGCTCCTGCACATGCAGTGTGATTTTTTTTTTTTTTTTTTTTTTTTAGGTGTTTCTTCCTTTGATTGTGTGAACTCCTCGAGGGCAGCCACTTTTCTGATCTAGCATGTGGCATAAGGCACTAGGCATAGATAAGGTGAGAACTGTTACAAGAAAGTGGTGTAGAGTCGTTAATTCCAGCTGGAGTGGGGCAGTGTCAGCAAGTTACAGAGACCATGAAAAAGTGAGCCAGGGCTTGAGAAACAAGTAAGAGTTCAACAAAAGGAAGAGTGTTTCACATCACGAGAACTGCCTAACGAAAGATGTGTCCATATGGACGTTGGGCAAAGGTATTTGGATGGGCAGCATGCACAGTGAGCTCAGGTGGCCTGGTCTGTGTTCCCCAGACCTCCCCTCATGCTGCCTTTGCTCACCATGACCCCTTTGCGTTGTCTAGGAGCTCTCTTTCCCCTAGCTGCTTCAATCCTGTCAGTCATTCCACACAGTCACTGGAGACCTAGTATGTTCCATGTGCCAGGTGGAAAATGGGTTTGCAGATGGCTCTGAGTTGTATCCTGAGAGCGTCAGCTCCAGCCTGCAACCTGGGGAAAGGGGGTTCTGTCTCTCTCATTCGGGCTCCACTGGGCCACTCCAGTTCTTCCTGAGGACTGAAACATTTTCTAGTATAGCATTTAGAGGTAAAAAGTACTCTTTAAGACGCACGAGTGTCACAGTGGTTTAGTCGCCTATAATGGTATAATAGTTTCTTTCACACTAGGATTAGACAAATAATTTTATGTTTTTCTGATCTGCTTCTTCCTCAGTTCTTACCAGTTGCTTTAGAAACTTGTATTGTGATGAATCTTTGAACATGATAAAGCATGCTTGAAACTCAGTGATGGCAAATGGCCATTTTATTTTGCTCACAGCTTTGAGGGTCAGGAGTTCAGACAGAGCATGACAGGAACTGGTGCTCCCCAAATATTAGGGCCTCAGCTGCTAGGACTGAACGGCTCCGGGAGACTTCACTGCTAGGAGCTGCAATCATCCGGAAGAGTCCTCCCTCCGCTGCCTGGCACCAGGGCTGCGCTCAGCTCAGGCTCTGGGTTGGTGTTCCTGATAGGAACGTCTTCTCAGCCTGAGCCTCCTCCAGCCGCTTAGCCTCTGAGTAGCCAGGTGTACTTCTCACATGGTGGCTCAGGGGCTCCGAAAGTGGGTATTTGGTGCTTAGGGTAGAAATTTCAGGCCTTTGGTAACTGAATTGTCAAACAATCCATGGACTTAAAAATCTGTTAGTATTTATTTTTATTTTATTTTTTGTACAGCATCTCACTACACAGCTCAGACTCGTAGTGATCCTCCTGTTTTCAGCCTCACCAGTGCTGGGATTACAGGTGTGTGTCACATGTCACCACGCCCGGACTCTGCCTGCTCAGTGTGCCCATGGGCGGGGCCTATAGGACTAAGTAGGTGCTTAGTCTACTGAGCTATCCACCAGCCCTGCTAATATTTTTCATAACAGTTTGCAACAGAAACTTCCTAAAAAAGGCTCCTCGGAGAAACACTACATCCTTCATCTCTCCACTACCCTTTCTCCACTACCTGTCTCCAAATCATCATCAGCTGAGAACAGTGTCTGAAAATCTTTGACATTTTATCCATATTACTCATTAGTGGGAGAGAGTGCATACTGTGTCTGAGTTAGAGGAGGGGACATGCAGGCAAGCGCTTATTCTGCTAAGCCATCTCCCCAGCCCAGGAGGGAACATCTATATGGCATCTGCTGCATCATCATCTAATTTAGAATGTATGCTGGCATCCTCTGTTGAGTCAGAATTAGTTTTCCTTTGGTAGTCATGTGCAGAAACTGTGGAGATGCTGCTGGATATTTGTCTCCAGGTCTGTGTACAGTGAGAACGCTGCTTCAACAACAGATCTCTGCAGGCCCACGAGTCTCTTAGCAGCCTCCAGATGCCCTGCACACCTACCTAGTTCAGGATGTAAAGACGAGTGGCGCTACCTGCAGCTCCTCCTCTTGCTTCCTGTATCTGAGCTTTTGCTCCTGTCGCCTGGATGGCATAGATCTTTCTGTAGCTGTGTTGCGATCTGAGTTGAACCCACTCTGGAAGAGTGCCTGTGTAGAGAGGGTGTGTGAGTAAGGATTAAGTTTTGGTTCTCTTGTCCTGCCCTCTTGTCTTCAAAGGGCCGAAAGGGGCGGCCCTGTTTCACTTCCCCTTTGCATTGCCCAGGGCTTCTAGGTAACGTTCTGCTTGCCAACTTCATCTCATCTGCACGTAAGGCGGCACTTCAAGTGTGGATTACGTGAAGAAACACTGCCCAGTCAGCACAAGGACACAAATCAGGAAGCCTTTCAAAAACACTTTCATTCTCCAGCATATTGAGGCCCAGCATAAATGATCTAAGCTATGGCTAAGAGTAATTATAGACTTGATTCCTTCTGCCAAGCCTCATGTTCACAATTCCAGCGCCACAAAGGAGTTTGGAGGGAGTATACCCAGAAGATTTAGAGTCACCACTATGACTCTTATGTGCTGCCTTGTCATTGTTGCTGACTTTTAGGAATAAATTCTTGAGTCTCCTGTTTTCTCTTGCTTAAAATTGAGATATGCCAACAGTCTTCTGATGGCAGCTATTACAAGTTAATCATGTTAAATCTGATTGTTAAATGGATTTTTAGTTGATTTGCATGGAAACTGCATTCCAGTCCATTATTTGTTAAGATTTCTAACACTAAATATTTCCAAATGACTATTGAGTTTTTTAAAAAAGTTTTTAACATCAGCCTGCTCTTTTCTAAGTAAATCAGAACCTCTGAGGGGCAAGGCCCAGTGGTTCTTCATATGACTTTCCACACTCTCTGATTCCATGCCTCCTGGAGGAAAAGTATTGGAGATAAAAGTTTGTTCTGGAAACAGGTTTTTTGTGAAACTAAGTGCCTGCCTGGCAAACGCAAAGCCTTGAGTTCAATCCCTAATACCATAAAATCAATCAATCAGTCCTTTTTTTCCCCCATGTATTTAGTACAGCGTGTCCAGGGTCTCACTACACAGATCGGACTTGTAGTGATCCTCCTGTTTTCAGTCTTCCAAGCGCTGGGATTACAGGTGTGCGTCATCATGCCTACTTTCAATTGCTGTCTCAGCACGCTCCAAGGGCAGGGCTGTCACAGCATGCCTGGGATCAAACCCTGGTCCCTTTGCCTGTTAAGCAGGTGCTTTAGTTCACTGGGCTATCTGGCCAACTAAACCTCTGTTAATTTCGACTGGGCTAAGTGTACTGCCGGCCTCGTGTGCTCCAGAGCAGCAGCTTTCCAGTCCTGTCACCCCAGTCCCTTCATAAACACGTGCCTTCTCATTTGCTGGGACTTTCACATGGAGCTTTTTCATTAACTGAGTTTGTTCTTGGTGAACTCTGAGCCAGTGAATACCATGTCCCTTTGTTATGGCGTATTGGATTTGTGGTGTTAATAGAAACGTCTCCTTTAAAGCTAACTTGTTTGAACTTCTGTGTTTATGTAATGGTACATATAGAAAGATTCTGTGTCATTCTGAAGAGAACAAGGTAGTGTTAGCTTTGTTCAAAATTACCATGCACCAAATGCCTAGAACACCTGCTTCTTGCAAGGACCTCTATGGGGCATGGTAAGGAATTAAGGAGCTAACAGGGAACAGCCCTAAACTGATAATATTGGTGCTGCAGGGATTTGGGCGGGAGTGGAGGCAAAAAGCCCTTCAACTTTATAGTGTCTCATTAAAAAAAAAATAGCTTTGTTGAGATATAATACATACTATAAAAGTGTTCATCTTAAAGTGTATGTTGAGGGTGGGGGAGATAGCTCAGTGATCTAAGGACCTGCCCGGCAAGTGTAAGGACTCAGGTTCAATGCCCGGTACTGCATGCCTGTCTGGGCCCCTGAGACTAGGTGTGGTGGTGCACCCCTGTAATCCCAGTGCTGGAGAGGCTGAAACAGGAGGATCACTACAAGTCCGAGCTGTGAGCTGCGTAGCAAGACCCTCTAGCAGCATATGTTCATTGTGTTGTGTATACTCACAAAGCTGATTCACCACAAATGCCAGACACTCTTCTGAAAGGAAACCTCATGCCTAGGTGCTATCCATTTTCCCTAACTGCAGTCCCTGGCAGCCACTCCTCTGCTTTCTGTTTCTGTTTTGTATGAATGGATCATGCCAGGTGAGGCTCTTTCTGGCTCTGTTCACCTACCGTGTCTTCAAGCCCCTCTCGTGTCGTGCTGTGGACTAGTACTTCTAGATCACTTCTTGTTTGTCTGCTCATCTGCTGTTGGATACTTAGGCTGTTTTCTCTTTTTGTTTTTGTTTTTTTTTGGGTACCAGGAATCCACTGAGGACCTCATGTTTGCCAGGCAGGCGCCGGGCCTCTGAACTATAGTCCCAGTTCACTTTTTTATTATGAATAATGTCGCTAAATATTCATGTACAAGATTTTGCATGGAGATATGTTTCAGTTCTCCTGATTTTATGCCTAGGAACAGAATTGCTGGGTCATATGATAACTGTTTAACTTTCTGAGGAAGTACTAGACTCTGTCTGTAAAAGAAAAGAACATGGACTTCTCCATTTTAACCTCAGCTGTTTCTCTAAAGTGCTGTACCACCTTCCGCATTTTGATCTCAGCATGTGGATGAGGCTCTCTCCTGGTACTCACTGTGATCTGTCAACAGGTTAGTCATGTGTGTATCTTGTTTCTGTTAGGTTAGAGGACCTTAAGGGCAAACACTAGATCTTACGCTGTTTGTGCAATCTATAGAGCAGGCACTCACTATATACTTATTGTACACAGTACATTGACATCCTTGGACTTTCTAAATTGATTTTAAGAGAAGTCTTTTCTGACCAAACATCCCTAGGTTACTTCTTAGGTGGAGTTTTTCTACTAAAAGAAGTATGCTATTAAGGCAAAAAAATGTAAACATCATATGGTCTGCCTAGTGTAAGAAACTGAAAGAGTAGAGGCTGGGGAGATAGCTCAGTAGAATAAGTGCTTGCCTGGCAAGCACAAGGGCCTGAGTTCAATCCCCAGTTCC